>NC_134406.1:55334798-55674798 GCF_038048845.1 Mixophyes fleayi
TTCAAGGCACTATTGTGACTGGTGCATTCACATTTACCCTATCAGGGAACACAAACAATTTTGTGACTGGTAGATGCGCATGCATCCAGCAGTGGACCGTAAATAAGCGACCAGCAATGTGTCTGCATCTGAATCGGTTTGCAAATCCCCTGTGCCAGCTTAATCTCTTATATATAAGTTAGCCATATTTTCCTTGCACATATTAAGCTTGTCTGACTTTTGACAGTTTGGCTCTGACCTTTTATCTTTCATCTCTGTCCATGACCATCTGACTTCACAGTAATTCCACTAAAATTATGTCACTTTCATGGACAAGTAAAACATTTTTTTATCAAAATGAATTTCTAAGCTGTTCTACCAAGGTCATTGACTTTCTTACTTGCTCTTGCTTGATGACATATATATAGTGTTCACAACTTACAACATGAATAGGCAAATAACAATAAGTTTTCTTATAATGGTGTAGTATAGACATAATTGTTTTCCTCATGTATGTGTTGTTAGTGACCATGGTAACATTGTGTATAAGGTAGTTAATTAGCTTTCACCTGATACTCATTACCTGCTTAACTTGGATTATGTAATGCACTCAGTTATTTGACAATGATATACAGTTGAAACTGATTTACATACTATTTTAACTGTTAGATTTATAAGTTGGAAGATTCATTGTTCTAACCTGTGTTCATAGCTACATTCTCCTTGTGATCATCTCAGGACTTACTATAGAACTAAGAGTATTTTTAAGATTATTAACTGATATTTTTTGTACCTTTTACATTTGGCATGCACATTTTGTTAAGTTGCTTTAGTTAATAAAGACAACCTCCTAATCTTATTACATCGGCAGTGATTGAGCCCTGCCTCAATATGCTCCCCTCTTTGTCTAGTGGATAGGAGAGGTGCCTCCACTGAGACTGTTACTTCATTGTCCCAGCCAATCTGCTCAGCTTCGAAAATTCTGGAGAACCTAAGCATCTGGGAACCTCAAACAGCTAGCCATTATTCCATTCAAAACTTTTGTGGTCAATTATTTTCTTACCTATAATCAAAATTAAGAGGAACCGCAATGCATATATTCAGTAGGCTTCGTGGGAAAAAATGCATACATCTATGCAAATTTAATAATTTCAACACATTTTCATTTAGAATCACTCTCTTGACAGTTTATTAAATTATTGCCATAGGCTCTACACACAACAACAAAAACTATGTAAGATTTTGCCGCGCTAATAATAATAATATTATGATAATATATACTGGCTTGGAATGGTGACAGGTATCATAAAATATATTGCTCTTCATAATCTCATCATTAAATTTCTACAATGATTGTTTCTAGAGAGCATTCTTCTTTTTTAAATATTTTATTGATTTATTTATACAATAAAACAAGGGGGGAAGAACACAATATTGAGGGGAAATGGGGGATCAATACAATGACACGTAAGTTGAGAGTACATCAGTTTTAAATAAGACATATCTCATAATAGGCTATTATTATATATCAGAACAATGGGAAAAAGGTTCTAATTTATTAAGTTTGAGAAAATAAATAAGGACAGAGAAGGAAGGGATACCTGGGGGTATATTTACTAAACTGCAGGTTTGAAAAAGTGGAGATGTTGTCTATAGCAACCAATCAGATTCTAGCTGTCATTTTGTAGAATGTACCAAGCAAATGAGAACTAGAATCTGATTGGTTGCTATAGGCAATAGATCCACTTTCTCAAACCCCCAGTTTAGTAAATATACCCAGGGCCGCCGAGAGGGGGGGGGAGCGGGTACTAATTACCCGGGCCCGGCATGTCAGGGGGCCCGGCCCGGGCCCTTGCGCTGCTGATTTTTTTTAATTTTTTAATTTTTTTTTTCAAAACGTTTTTTTTCCTTTCCTTTTTTTTTTTTTTTTTGGGGTGGGGGGGGGCTCGGTCGTTGGTGGGGGGAGCAGGCTAGTTTAAAAAAAAAAAAAAACATACTCACCTGATCGCGGAGCCGGCATCCCTCCTCTCTGCTGCTCTGTGCTCTATTCAGACTGTCTGAATGCTGGGTGTGATGTCATCATGTCATGCCCAGCATTCAGTCAGTCTGGAACAATGGAGCACAGAGCAGCAGAGAAGACCAAGAGAGGAGAAAAGGTAAGTGAAGGGAGGAAAACGAGGGGGGCACAGAGGGGTTAAAAAACGGGGGGGGGGGGCAGCATGACAGAGGGGTTAAAAAATGAGGGGGAGCACAAAGGGGTTAAAAAACGGGGGGGCAGCATGACAGGGGTTAAAAAATGAGGGGGCACAAAGGGGTTAAAAAACGGGGGGGCAGCATGACAGAGGGGTTAAAAAATAAGGGGGGGGCACAGAGGGGTTAAAAAACGGGGAAGCAGCATGTCAGAGGAGTTAAAAACGGGGAAGCAGCATGTCAGAGGGGTTAAAAAATTAGGGGGAGCACAGAGGGGTTAAAAAACGGGAAAGCAGCATGTCAAAGGGGTTAAAAACGGGGAAGCAGCATGTCAGAGGGGTTAAAAAATGAGGGGGAGCACAGAGGGGTTAAAAAATGGGAAAGCAGCATGTCAGAGGGGTTAAAAAATGAGTGGGGGCACAGAGGGGTTAAAAAATGGGAAAGCAGCATGTCAGAGGGGTTAAAAATTGAGGGGGGAGCACAGAGGGGTTAAAAAACGGGAAAGCAGCATGTCAGAGGGGTTAAAAAATGAGAGGGGCACAGATGGGTTAAAAAATGGGAAAGCAGCATGTCAGAGGGGTTAAAAATTGAGGGGGGAGCACAGAGGGGTTAAAAAATGGGAAAGCAGCATGACAGAGGGGGTGAAAAAATGAGAGGGGCACAGATGGGTTAAAAAACGGGGCAGTATGGCACAGTGGGGTTAATAAACAGGGGTCAGCATGGCACAGTGGGGTTAAAAAATGGTGGGCAGCATGACACAGTGGGGTTACAAAGGGGGGGGGGAGGCATGGCACAGTGGGATTGAAAAAGGGGGGGAGCAGCATAGTATAGTCTGATGAAGGGGAGCCAGATGAAGGGGGCAAAAACAGCATGGAGGGCACAGTGTGATCATAAGGCATGGCGATGATGAAGGGGCACATTATTGTAATATTGGAGCTGGAGGAAGGCCTAATTATTAATCGTGGGTGCTATTGATTTAACGCTGGGGCTGGCTGTAATTTTCTAAATGTAGCCATTTTTTTTTCAAAATAGGTCCTTCAACATTTCTGGATCCGGACAAGCCACAACTAAAGAAAGCAGCAGCCACAGGTGGAGAAAGTGAGAAGAACAGGTAGGAGAGAGCAGCACAGTGTGTGAAATGTTGTGATTCTAGTAGGGACAATACCAATTTTTGGTGAATGTTGTGTCCAATGTAAGGTGTAGGCCAAGACTGAACTGTTTGTGTACACACTGCATTGTTTGTATACTACCCTGTGGTGGTAGATGTCCTGAAAGTCAGGAGTGCTTAAACATATGTGACGCTCCGGCGAATTGAGAGCCTAGTGGTTTTTATGTTAGCCACGCCCCAATGGCACGTTTGCCACGCCCCCAAATGCATGACCGCACCTCCCAAAATTTTTGCACTGCCGTTTGGCTAGCCACGCCCCTGAATATATGACCATATACCTAATCTTTTTTGCGCCGCCGTAAGGCGGCGCAAAAAAATTTTGGGGCTTACTTCACTATGAGGGGGGCCCCATGAATTTGTTGTACCCGGGCCCTGAATTCTTCTTGGCAGCCCTGAATATACCCCCTGGAATTGTTAGTATAAGACTGGACAGGTCAGAATGGAGGGAGAGAATATGAATAAGAGGGCGGGTGCTCAGGCTGCTTATGTTCTGGTAGTTTCAAGGTATGGGAATCTCATGAATGAAAGTATTCAGTCCAAGCATTCCAGTCTGACAAGAATTAGGCCGGTCATGAATCATGCTTGTTATGTGTTCTAGTTTGTAAATCTGCCAGACATTATTGCTAAGAGCAGAGATTGTGGGGGAATCAGGCTTGTTCCGGTTCAGGGTGATCAGGCATCTAGCTACAGTGAGTATTGCTCAGCGAGTTTTCATATTTGTTTTGGGACTTCTGGCGCTGACCGAGTAAAAACATGAAAGGTGTGTTTGGGGGGCAGTTGTATCTGGGTATTCTTGTTTACTAGACCCTTAACTTCCCACCAAAAGGTCTTAGTCTTGGGTCAGCTCCATCACACAGAGAGTTCCCTGTGCACTGCAGTTCAGCCAACATAAGTCTGAGGCAGTCAAGTATATTGCTTTTAGTCTGGTGGGAACCAAGTACCATCTAAACAAACAACAAAAGACTAAAAGAATTTTGCTTGATCCAGGTGTAAATTGAGGATCCATAATGTGATACCACTCCTAAGGTTCAAGAAAGAAGAACTTCTCCCATGTCCTCTACCGTCGAATCTCATGAGGCTTTTTAGTGAGTAATAAATAGGATCCCTCCTGGTTGTCTGATCTGTCAGCTGTGCATTACTGCTGCAACCATGTGTAGGATCAATCCTGCAGTTCACCGATTCAGCTGGTTGCTAGGTAAACAACAAAAGCTTCTCTTCAGCTCCCAGTCTGGCAGATGTGCTATTACCTACCACACCCATGCAGCTAATTATCCTGCAGTTTCTGATTGATGCTGCTGCATTTAAAAACCTCTTCCAGGCAGCATACCAACACTCGTGATAGTTCCTGCTTGCCCTAGTGTGCCTTGCAGTGGCGGATTCAGGGAGGGATGATCGCCCCCCCTAGCAGGGGCTTGCTGCCGACAGCTGCACACTGTGCAGGTCCGTTCGCAAGTGACAGTGTGCTGCCCGGCTGCTCTGATTACAATCAGAGCAGCCGGGCAGCACACTGTCACTGCCGAACGGACCTGCACATAGTGTGCAGCCGCCGGGAGCCTTAGAAGTCAGAAAGGGGGTGGGGCCTAAATCACAAGGGTACCATTTTTACTGGATTGACTATAAGTTTAAATGATCGACCACAATACTTCCAGATACAGAGTGAAAATTGTGGGGGGCAATTGCAATGATGGGAGCAGGTCCTGGGAATCTATCCAGAATAAGGCATATGGGAATATCATGTTCATTAAGTCAGCATCAACAACAATCCACATCTTGTGCCTGGGTTGGCATGTGTTAGGACTGTTTGGGTGAATTAATATTTATAGAGTCAAGGGAATCCAAAACCTTTGTTCTTGGGGTGTCCGAAAAGTGTTTTCTCTTTTGGGCATCTGCCTGACTATATAAAACGAGAAATTAATTTCTGGATGTACCTTAGGGTGGGGGAGGGACTCTAGCTGTGAATATTTGAAATAGGTAGAGCATCCTGGGAAGTAGACTAATTTTTGTTAAGGGAGTTTACCTGAGTTTCAGAGAGAGAGAGGGAAGGTGACATTCATAATTTTTAATTCTACCTTGAGGTCAATGGGGGTGGGGTCACTAGCTTGAAGATCATACAATTTAGAGTAGTATTTCCAAAAGCGGTCAGCAATTTGTTCGGGATCATAGAACACATCAAATAAATTTTTTATGAAGACCGATAGAAAAAAAAGGAGAAACTCAAAATGCACGTCCACAGGTTAGACCAATCTTATAATAGATGGGTAATATTTAAGTAAAATTACAAAAATACACAAAAAGTGAAGAAAAAAATGAATAATAATAATAATAATAATCTTATATCCGTTCCCAAGGTTAGTAGACAATCACATTTATTAAAACAAATAATACCACAAAAAGCATATGCACATTTCCAGAAATAATATAATTATATTTCTTTCAAAGAAAGTGATATCATCTTAGTACCAGCAAATATATCATAGCCTTAGGTTCTACTGACATAGGACCATAGTGTTGTTAAACTTTTTCTGTTAGAAAACTGAAGAGTTCAGATAAGAAACTGATTCAATTTCCACTGTGTCAATAACAAAAATCATAGACAAAAGGAACTTGTGTGTTTCATAGGTGTTATCTGACAGAGTGAAATAAAATAAATGTTTGTTATTATATCAAATCTCTATATTTTAAAAATAGATCTGCAGTTAGTAGACAGTTGTTAAGGGGGTCAGGAAACCCCCTAGGTGCGTGCCCGAAATGGTTCCGCTGTTGTACTCCTTAGTACAGAACGATACTGCCGCTTCTAAGAAAATCACGCCCCAATGTATAGATGCAAAAGTTGATACTGGAAATCATTATATATATGCACAGACCTGATGCTTTATTCTGGCCCAGTGTCAGTTTCATCAGAGGACATGAAGACTATCCTATTACGGGTTCTCTTGGTCATTAATCGTCGAGCCAGGATAGAGTAGTACACGCCTACCCTCTTGTAATACAGTACTTCTGGCAAAGGCATTGAGGAGTGCTAGCTGCCTTATTTGAAAAATCTTATTAAGTTGGCCCTTAAGAGCAAAAAGCTTTAGGTAAGTCTTCTGCTTGGGAAAACGGTGGTATTTTATAGAGAGTGCGGTAATAGCTGATTCAAGCTCAGAGATGTATTGTTATTTTTGTTTTTGTTTTTCTCATTAGATGCAATGCTTATTAATAGATTATAGGTATTTGCCCTGTGAGCCTTCCGTATAGTCATGTGGGGGATGTCTGGAGTAGAGTTAAGTTCTCTGAACTCCAGGATCGTCCGAGAAATACTCTCTCCATTCTCCCTTTTGGAAAGGAGACTTACTCTTAAGTCGCCAATGAAAGGGGGAGATGTAATTGGCACAGGTTCATACACAGAATTACTGCAGAATGGTCTGTCCAGGCCACATGGGTGAAGTCAGATGAAGGGGGGTAGCGGTCCTATCATTTAACACTATATCTATGTGGAAGTGAGTGTTATGGGGGGACAGAAAAGTGCATGAATGCCTTTGCAGACTAATTTAACACCCACCAAGAATCATAGAGATTGTGTAATTTGAGCAGGATGGATAGTTTACGTGACTCTTTAGGAGGTCTCAATTTTATGGGGGAAGCAGTAGATCTATCTAATTTCACATCTAGAATCATGTTGAATCATCATGATTGGCTATTTATATAGCACTACTCATTCCGCGGCGCTGTACAGAGAACTCACATCAGTCCCTGCCCCATAGGAGCTTTCAATCTAAATTCCCTAACATACATACACACAGAGAGACTATGGTCAATTTGATAGCAGCCAATAAACCTACTAGTATGTATTTGGAATGTGGGAGGAAACCAGGGCACCCGGAAGAAACCCACGTAAACACGGGGAGAACATACAAACTCCACACAGATAAGACCAATGTCGGGAATCGAATCCATGACCCCAGTGCTGTGAGGCAGAAGTGGTAACCACTAAGCCACCATGCTTGGTTGAAATCCAAGTATGTTCAAAAGAGATTATTTGCGCGTACATCTGTATAAGTGGTTAAATGGGGATCAGTATCATGTTACAATATATAAGAATGGGTGTACCAAGATGATCTCAGGACGTTTTGCAGAAAAGTAAAAGTCCACTGTGAACAGTAAGCAGAATGTATATGACTGTATTAATAGGGTCACTAGATTACTATGTCAAATGTGGGTGATGAGGATTACTAAAATATTACATTTTGGTGTCTCAAATGATAGCAGTTCACAAATTTGCTGTCCCAACGAATCTCATATTCAACACACTCACTTACAGATGTAGGTCATCAATTTCTCCTCATGTCCTCAGGACACTGCCCGTTAACTCTAGACAATTTGTAACATTCAATGATGCAGTGATAACATCTGAACAGTGGATCTGACATCACTATACACAATCGAACTCATGACCCCAGCGCTGTGAGGCAGAAGTGCTAACCACTAAGCCACCATGCTGCCCAAAGCATTCTTCTTTTCTGGAATAACATTTACTACTAGGCATAAGAAACCAATACAGTGACCATGGAAATCCGGTCAGTAAAGGAAATTCTCAGTGAGAGGGACACTATAAATTCCATCAGCAGCAGCGCCAATTTGAACAGTGTGTGTGACTGGTTTGTGTGACTAAGCCTATATTACTGGTCTGTGGTGCAGGGAACAGGGCATTTCTAGCTTCAAAAGTACTGTGACAAATTAAATGGTTTTCCACAGGCCTCTAAGAGAGGAATCAGTTATTCAGATGACATTGTGCTGATAAAGGCTGCAGACCGGGGTACACACAGGTCTAGCGATGCACCTAGTGTAAGACATATGTAACAAATTAAAAGTATAAAGTAAAATTTAACTTCCATGCTTTGAAAGTGTCTTTTCCACAGCTACTGCAGGCTGACAGGGTGCGTCTGCAATGAAGAGCACCTGACGAGAATTCCTTCTAAAGGCAATGTAGGACTGTCGACTGTCCATCAAGCTAAGGCCATGGGAGGAATCTCAACTACTAAAATCTGCATGGTGTCCGATGCCAAACAGTGGCCAGTGAATATACAGGAGATTTATGTCTAGCCAGTGATAGTTTTCCTGGTGTCATCCTGAGGAAAAGTGTAGGCTGTGTTATTGTGTCCAGAACAATAGAATAAAGAAGCACTGTTTTCAGCAAGAAGTTGTCCGTGTGTGCATACCCAAGATGGTGCCTGTGTCACAGTATTTAAATGCTGCATAACTTTTACTAGGGTTGCTTAGAAAATGGGTAAAAGGTGTTGACTGGACCAAAGAAGCTGAGAAAAGAGGGATTTGCATCTCATCTCATTTATCCTTTAGCAGGCTCAAGCTTCTTGTAAAACTGTTCTGCAGCAATTTTCTAACCTACATCTTTTCACTGCTGGATAAACACCCAGATCACATCTATTTGCCCAGCTAGAATTCACACATTCTCTTACTTTACAGAAACATTATAATATGATAGGTCTAGCCAGATCACACCATGTCCTGGCCTGCAGACACAGTTAGGCAGAAATCCCCTAATCGGACAACCGTGGAGTAAAAATAAAACACTATCTGCCATTGGTAAATTCCATCTATATATGTACACTGAGTATCAACTACAGATCAGATTATTAGTTACTGTCATATCCACCGTACAAATAACATTGACTAGAGTCTCACACCACCAATCCGTGCTGTTCTTAATGTTAGATGCTCAGATTGGCAACACGAACTCCTAACCACACCCAATTTATCTCCCACGTGCCTTTGTGTGTCCTTTATTAAAGACTAACTGGTGCTTTAAGCCTAATCCTATACACCTAAACATATCTAAGAATTAAACAGATAATACAAAAGTGATGTACTGATTCCTTCAGTTCTACAGTCTAAAAGGCTAATTTACAAATGCTCCACCCCAGGAGCACATTTGTCATTTTGTGACATTGTACCCAAACAGATCTGTACATATATCTGTTTTAAGGAAGGAAATGCAGTATTTCTTTTACTACAACATATGTATTATGTTTCTTTTTTATTATTTCAAGGTGGTGTTGGATTGCTATGGCACAATACAGATTGTTTACATAAATGGGCTGTAATGTGGGTTTCTACAAACAGTTTATAAACATGAGCCTACCATTCTTTCCAGCTCTAGTTTACAAACTAGAGTTTTGCAAACTCTGTAGTGACACATTCTGGTAGAATTTAGAGGCTAAAATGTTACAGGTATGGCATGTCTCATCTTGACAATTTCCAAGAATAGTTGCTAATTCTTGACCTCGAGGCAGTATTTGTATCCGGAGACATATATTCACAAAAGCCAAAATATAAAAAGTGATAATTCATGTTTATTTTCAGACACTTTTGTTCCTATTAAGCTGCTTACAGATCTGACAAAAGCATTTTACTGGGCAATAATAACTGCACTTAATCTGGAATAGATTAAATGTTATGTCTATATATCTTTAAAATATTCGGCTAGCCTAAAAGCTATTTTGTAAGCTCTTCAACATTTTTATAAAAAAAACAAAAAAAACACATAGTCATTTTAGTAAACACAACTTATGAATTTTCAAAGTGACTCTATCCCTGGTAAAATATATCAAATAGAATATCAAATATTGTTACCATCATGCAACACATGCTTTCTATTTTTCACAAGTACATTTAACTATAGATATATAGCTGCTAAGTGTCACTTAAAGGTACTCTAAATCTATATTTTTGTTTCATTTTCCCTTTGTATTTCTATATTGCAGATATTAAAAATAACTTTTTAAAATATTCTTGTTATACAACTTTACCTACTTTCTATAATGGTGCTTTTTAGTCAGGTTGCAGAGATCACCATTTAGTATAGTCCCATTGTTTGTTTTCTCTTTTCCAGAATCTAATTAAGGCATGATAGTCCTATCACAATACAGATGCTTTGGGGCAAGAAAACGTGATGTGATATCATTGGAGGAAGTGTATGATGTCATTGGGGTGTGACTAGGTATGGATTGGCCCAAAGCTATGATAGAAAGTAGACAAAGAGGTGGCAGACACAAGTCACTAAATTCCTTCAGTCTGTACAGAGAAATAACATTAAAAAATATTTTGCATTCCAGAGGATGCCCATCTTGGAGACTCAATAAAACTTTGCTTAAAATCCTTAAATTGAAAGAACAACAGACTGCCCAAATTTACAAACATAAATCGCTTATCAGAGGTAGTTTTATCCAGTATGCCTAATAGCGGAAAAAAACACATGTTAACTAATTAACCACTGTTAACTGAAAACTACAGCAGCTTGAGCAAACTCACCAATAAAATAATTTCGAATTTGTTTATAAACAGATCCTATCTGTTAGAATGGAAATTCATTCGGTTTGGTAGAAAAGACCGAACAAGCCCTCTGTTGCTTAAAGCAGAAATTGTGCAAAAAAAAACAAACAAAGCTGATACTATGCTTGCACAAAAACTGAAAGTAAAAAAAGTAGCACAAACCATCATGGCTGTACAGGACAAAAAAGAGCACCTTAATTATAATCATGCTGTAATAAATAAAACATTCTAACAATTCTATAGCTCTCTCTATAATCTACAAAATGATGCCTCCATACCACCTCCAACCCCAACTGATATACAGCGCTACCTAGAGAAGCTGCAGTTTAACTAAACTAAACACAGCTTTATAATAAAATTACATAAAAATAAACAAAAAGGTTCCTTAGAGCGCCCCATATATGATTGCAGCTCAAAACTCTTTGAACTTCAACTATACACTTGTTGAATAAAAAATATATAAAACATCAAGAACATATAAAGATTAGAGCACTATCAATCTCCTATATAGCAATAACAAATATATAAATAAAATGTATATTTGATCTCTTGACCAGGTGTTCCCCTATACGATTCTCAATGGTGTGATCCAAACATGAAAAACAAAATTATTCGAAATCAATAGTGTAATAGTGTATGAATTAATATACATATATATTAAACATCCAAAATATTTAGTCTACGATTCTTTTTGTTCTTTTTATTCTTTTACAGTGTGACTTCCCCTTTGTGAGAGAACTTACAAGACCAAAAATTGGTGACTCATCATAAAGTGTGAATCAGTGAACCCCATCTATAGTGAATATCCCCTCAAGGTAGCACATTTACTGGAAACAGTCTTAGTTTTTCACATATCTCAAGTCTCAATGGCTCCTCAATAGTGTATGTAGGGACGCTTTGACAAAATAATGAAGAGAATATTCCCACATGGATCGTCGCCATGTAAATTTTAAAATAAATATCTAGTGCAATACATTTTTTTTATCTTTTTATTTAAATAAAATCAAAACTTATTATTTTACACTAGAACAGATAAAAATCCAAACAGCCAAATATAATGTGCAGGTATTCTTACTAGAAGGATACAGATAACAAGCATATCAAGTAGATGTCATAAATTCTGGGATAGATGATAGCTGACTACACTTATCCATTCAAGCAGTAGCTCATGCCTCACATAGCCAGTATGAGCCAATGCATTTTGGCCCAAACAAGGTAAAAAATCCTTTTTCAAGGTAGAAAACAAAACAAAACCCTTACCTTGAAAAATACCCCCTTGTTTGGGCCGAAACACATCGGATAATACCAGAAAGATTTGGCACTATCTCACTACTGTATAATATTACTGTATCACTCCCCCCTACACTTACAGAGCCATTTGAACAGGCATGGAAACGAGATTTTGGGGTCTTGCTGGAGAGGGTCGGATGGCCGATCATACATCACTGCATCACAAAATCCTCTATTAACTCAGCTGTATGTGAAATATCACGCTAGATGGTACATGGTTCCCGCTAAACTTTAGACTATCTATCCCCACACGTCCAGCTTATGCTGGCGGAATTGTGGACACAATGGTACATTTTTACATATTTGGTGGGACTGTCCAAAAATATCTAGATTCTGGGACAGCATATTGGACTTCATCTGACAGATAATTTCATACGAAAGACTCTGATCATCCTACTTTGCCAACTACTGAGATCAATAGACAAAGATCCTAATAAACTGATTGGAGGCATCTTTAACACAGACAAACTTCAAATTGCTAGTGACTGGTAAAAGAGCCCCAACCATCCCAAAATGCTGTTGTCAATAGAATCTGACAAGCAGCCTCCATGGAGTACATAAAAAGTCTCCTCCACGATACAAAGTCTGGAACCCACGGTACCACCATTATAACAGTAGCTTCCCCTGTACATCATAACCTCCTTCTTCGCTCCTAAAACCCCTTAATTTAATCATTTTGTTAACTTCACCCTTTAGTCTTCCAAAACCAAATCTTTATTAACAGTTGCTGAGACATTAAGACGACCGATAACCCCCCACCCCTCTTCTCTCCCTCCATGTCCCTTCCCCACATTCCTGTTTTCTAGTGAGGTCCTTTTCACCTGGTGATGGTAAAGCAACCCCCCTCCCCCACTACCCTTTTTTTTATTTTATTTTACCCAATTTATATTTCACATAAAATATTAAACCAAGCACTTTTTCAGTTTATATTCTCTTTGTATGTTATATCACTTTATATTTGATTTTTGAATTGGAATTCAGTTGTCTGTTTTGACCACGATTTTGTTTTTGCTGTTAGAAATAAAAAGTTTTAAAATAATGTCTAGAATATAAATTCCATTGTGCTTCAATTAAACACAGCAATTTTGTGCGATCAGTGTGCCTTAAAAGGATCGCTAAATAAAAAACCCACAAATTGTCTTACATAAACAAGCTACTAATAACATTTCCATGTGTGTGTGTGTGTGTGTGTGTGTGTGTGTGTGTGTTTTTATACCTTGACATAACTACTGTTCTCCGTTATATATCATTTCCAGCTTCAGAGATGTTATTTTAAGTTTACTGGTCCTTAAACTTCCACAGATGGAACAATATTGTTGGGCAACTTGGTCAATTTATTTTCCATGTGGAAAAAGAACACACTTGGACATATTTACTTCCATTGAATGAGGTGCACAATTTGCACTAAACATATCAGTGCTAGCTGATCACAGGAGAGAACCACTTGGCTGAGTTAGCTATTAGGGAGACACCACAACCAGACAAGCCACTTAGACCCAAAAGAACAGATTCTGAGGGACAATGCTAACGTTGCTGGGTTGGAGAAGCTTGAATAATGAGGGAAAGAGCACAACTCCATGGGTTGAAGAACACAGAACTGTGAGGGACGAAGCAGAAGTAACAGGAACAGGCGAATAAGACTTTTTGAAGCACCAGCAAAGAAATACAAATCCAACCTTGCTTGTGCAAAGAGTTTGTTAAGAGTGAGGGCCCTATAAAGGCTGCAAACAAATGTGGTTTATTAGTCCTAATTGACTTGACCTTTAGCAAAGTGCTGATTGCAATAACTGAAAAAGAAGGTGCACTGCCATCTGATGTCAATAACTGGTATTGCAGACGATTATCATATCTTGCAGTTGTGAGTGTTGTTGTGAGTGTTGATGGCACCTGTTGCAGTAGCTGTTTTTATTATTATTATTACCATTTATTTATATAGCGCCACTAATTCCGCAGCTCACTCACATCCGTCCCTGCCCCATTGGTGCTTACAGTCTAAATTACCTAACATACACACAGACAGACACACAGACTGCGGTCAATTTGTTAGCAGCCAATTAACTTACCACTATGTTTTTTGGAGTGTGGGAGGAAAACGGAGCACCCGGAGGAAACCCACGCAAACACAGGGAGAACATACAAACTCCTCACAGATAAGGCCATGGTCAGGAATTGAACTCATGACTCCAGTGCTGTAAGACAGAAGTGCTAACCACTAAGCCACTGTGCTGCCTTTTTTGGGAGATCCTGACAAAATCATAGCAACCAAACACTTGTTTTCATTGTCTAACTTGCTCTAGACACACAGTATAAAACCCAACTATCAATTGGTTGCTTGTTGTCCCGTTTAACCTTTGGAGACCTTTGCATCCTGGAGTCATTAGAATTACAATTACATCAGAAATTCCATATTGTCCTATGAATTTACACCATTTTGACATATACTCAAGTTGGCTTTTTGGAAAATTTAACTATCATTCATTTTTCTCCACTCATCGGGGGAAGAGAATTTTTCTACTTATTTCCGTCACTTGGCATTGTCACTGAATGGCGGTGTGTGGAAACCTGCTCGTCTCAATATTTCCTATTTTAAGGTGCGTTCAAACTGCATTTTGATCTACACACCTCAGTTTAAAGGACCATGGGTACAGACAAAACACCCATGCGTAAAGTACTTCATGGGGCAAAATGATTTGATTCAATTAGTTGCAAAAAATTGGCAATCACTGTACAGAACTATTTGCACAATTTTTATAGATATCCCACAGAGACACCAATCACGGGGTTCCGTGGGCTAATTCCATCTGCCCCTTTGTACACACAATAACCTTCTTAATGTTTTCCTTTGTTGGAATGACTACATTTATATTGGTAATTAATATATTCTGCACTGAAATTGTTCTCTCCACCTTTCAGATTCCTCCTTATTTCTAACTGGGTGATCTGTAGCAATTTTTTTATTTGATAGTATTTTGCCAAGGTAGCATGTTCCGATGGTGCTCGTTATAGTGACAGGTAATATATAGACAAAACAAATCTGAATGCTTTGAGTGCGACATGAATAAAAGGTAGACTTACTATAAATGAGACACAGAAGATCTCCGACGTGCCTGCCATTTATTCCGATTAGAGAAAATGCTGATGCTTCATACTGACATCATATAATAGGGATATAGGGTTTTCCATTTTTAAAGCTGCAATGCCAGGACCCAGAAACTGTACAATTTTATCTAAGGGTTAGGGTTAGGCGTCAGGATCTTTCATTGCTGCTTTAAATAGGGAATTTCCAATGTCGCCATATTAAGTGACGTCAATGTCAAGCGTCGACATTTTCTTTATTCGGAATTAATGGCAGGCACGTCGGAGATCTTCTGTGTCTCATTTACAGTAAGTCTACCTTTTATTCATTTCGCACTCATACTATTCGGATTAGTTGTGCCGCTATAACGAACATCACAATAACGTACCCCATGCGCATGTTCAGCCTTAGGAACCATATAATTCACTGTATGTGCACTTGGGTGAATTTGATCCTCCGATCCGTCATTTCACATGAATTACAGAATGAAATGAAGGAGAGATGAGTGACAACATGAATCATTCATTCATGGAAGGAATGCACTTAGGGAGCATTTTGTGGATGAATCTGAAAATGTCGTTAAAAAGGTTTTTACTGGAATGAGTACAAAAGTTTACACCAAAACATTTTTTAAAATGTTTTTCACATAGAGCAGATATGGAAGGATCATATTTGCCTGTGTGCACAAACCTTTACCCTGTATAGTAGATTTAGGTACACGTTAAGATATTAGTGAGCCCAGAGCAAAGATCACTGGAATGGTCCTTATCCCTTTTGCAAACCACAAGGGAAGGGTAAAATCTGTGACTGTATCCCCCAAAAATTATTTATCAAGCTTTGTTGAGAGCAAAAAAAAGTTTCCACTGATACAAATAAGACCGTGTGTGTAGTTTATGTTAGGTGTGCAGGGGCAAACGCAGGATTTGTAGAGGGGGGTTTCCACACCATGCCGCCAGTGGGCGTGACCAGCATGCATGGGGGCGTGGCTATAATTTTAGACAGTGCTTGGCTGCTCTTCAACTCTTCCTATCCCTATAATATACATGGGCAATGCTACGTGCACTACTGTTAGGTGCACACAGCTCTCCCTTTTCAAGCAGAGCTGTGTGAAGCGGGTGCAGGGTCCACCCACCTCAATTATACAGTGCCCCCAGCTTGGAGGGGGGTTGCCAAGCACTAGAAACACCCCCCCCCCCTCAGTTTGTCTATGGTGTGGTTAGGGTTGGATCAGGGTTTGCGCTAAAACTGATCAGTTCAGATTTAGGAATTGGGTTAATTTTAGGGCAATGTAAGTGTCAGTAGTTTTATTATTATTAGCCTTATTTTCTTAAGTTGAAAGAGGAGATTTTCCACTTTGAAACAAGAGATCTCCAAACTTCATGAATAAGTGTAATGCTAGGCATAGTGCAATTGTCCCTTTTTTGATTCAACAACCATAGAACAAATTACAAACAATAATATTTCCTCTAATGAAGAGGAAATATTATTTTCTCTTTTCTGTGAAATTGATAAATGTTATGTCTTTCACTTTGAATATAAGCTTTTCTGTTTCCACTATCTTTGAGCGAGCATAACAAATAGCTTCATATTATACTTAATAGAGGCAGCCAATGTTACATGTACTGCACATGTACAACTATTTCACAAAAAGAAATTATCTGACTTGAATCCACTCTCCCCTTACCTCTATTGCTTCGTACTTATCATTGACAGCACCCACCTAAAACACCAACCTTCTATGTTGCGGATATCACTGCTGATTAAGAATATATTCCTACATTTCCTCTCCCTGTGCTCAGTATTGTCTTGGACTGGTTGCATTCATTAGACTATGTGCATGACTTGTTTAAGCTTTGCCTGTGGTTCATTGCTTTGTACAACACTTAGGGGTAAATATATCAAGCTGTGGTTTTGAAAAGTGTAGATATTGCCTATAGCAACCAATCAGATTCTAGCTGTCATTTTGTAAATGTACTAAATAAATAACTAGAATCTGATTGGTTGCTATAAATTTACCCCTTAGTCTGCAAGCAATGCAGCTTGAGCAGATGCAAAAATAGTACCCATGGATTTTTAATGTATGTGAAAATGCATTGTCAATATGATCTGTTATTACTTCAAAAGGAATACAGAACATGGACACTGCTTGTTCTCTTTTCCATCCCACATCAATTTGATATAATTACCGGGATTATGAACAATATGCTGCAGATAGAGATCAGTGGTGCTTATTTTTACATTAGTTAAAGCTGGGTGGCGCTTAAGATACCCAAGTGTATGTACCTCAACAGTGGGTTTCCAATAGTGTGTGTATATATGTCTTTAGTGCAGTATTTGGCACAATCGGATTAATATGACATGCTTCTCATTGAAGTGAAAGGCTGCAGCTGCAACATGCTATGATATTGTCCTTAATTCATTTGTTACAGTTCTCCTGTGTTAATATTTTTTTTTACCAACTTTTCCTGTGAAAAGAACTCTCCTCCCTTTTGCTATTAAACATGTGTTACGTGCCTGGTACAGAGGGGAGAAAAATCACAGCACAGAGTAAATGCCAGCAATTCAGTGCTTACATAACATCCCACTGAGTTTGGCTTTAGTAACAAAAAGAGGGCAGCTTAGCGCTGAAGTCTTCAGCTCTCCCGTGTTTGCTTTGGAAACCAGCCAACTTTCCTGATCCCTTCCCTTCATCGGCTACTTATTTCATTACCCAAAAAAAATTCAGGTCAATCACAAACACTGTATTGCTGTAGACAATTCAGTTGCTTGGCCACAGCTAATCAGTTTGGTGGAGAACTCTGTGAGGAAAGAACACGAAAAAAAACAAAACAAACCTTGAAAAGTTTTAAAGAACAAGAAAATGTGAAATGGGAATTTAGCGCAAAACCTGAGGAACACTACTGTAAATTTATGGAGCACCAGTTTAATCAGCAGTAGCCAAAGCGTGGTTGACAAGCTGTTGTGGTACTACAAGTTCCAGCATGCCCTTGAAGCCAGAATATAATCCCCACATTCAAGATGTGTTCAACGGCTGAAAGAATTATTCTGACATATATTGTACCCAAGCTTCATAAATTTTGCTGAATATACAATATTAAAACAGCTATCTATGATATAGAATTATAAATCTGCAATGCTAATTCATGAATTGCAGAATACAGAGCTGTACAGCACATTTAGGTAAATGTGTGCCTAATGCATATATCAGTATACGCCCACTTTAGGTTTGTAAATACCTCTATGTAGACTGTGTGACCACTTTTGGAGCCACGAACCCTGATGGGTATGTGCAAGCCATAAAAAAAAAAAAAAAAGCTACTTCACTTGTCGTTTGTTTCCAGTTTGTTTATTTTTTTACATTTTTGTAATGTACCTATGTATACTGCAGAGTTACAATTAATAGACAGGGGCCTATGAATTACTCTCGAGTAAAGAACAGAACAAGTGTAAAAGAAAAAAATCAGGTGGACATAATAATACTGGTCATAGTCACAAGGTATAGAGTGTAAATAGGGGTAGCTGTTTGGACAGGAAAGAAATGAGGAAAAGAATTGTGGAATACGGGGGGTCAGAAGGAAAGATTCTGGGATCTGAGTTCACATCCAAGTCAAGGTGAACATTTCCCTACACCTTAAGTCCAATGCTTAAGGTGTAGGGGTGGAGAAGACTTAGGTATGATATAAACATAGGTGATTCTTTGAACTCTAAACATTTAAGCCATGTTGTGGTCATCTCAGAATACTTATGTGTCCAAACCAATCCTTAATAGAAGATCATGATGGGGGTTTCCAGGGCACCTGGATGACTGCCTTGGTGGCATTATTTAAATGTTTATCTTATACTTGGATACAGAAAAGTTAGACTATATAAGAAACCAAAAAATAGGTTCAGTCTGCACCTCAATGCCAGTTATTTCTCTTGATAACTCAGTGCCAAAATAGGGTAATCTTTATACAATCCTAACAGGTACAGACATAGGTGCCAGTTGCTAAATTACATCTCAATCATATTGTCGGTATATTTGGGGAGACTTTATGTAGCACATTTGGAGTCCTATGTTGCCTGGTCAATATCTTAAATTGAGTCTCAACCACTGAGAAACTTATTGAGCAACCAACCATGCGTCAACAGGAATATCTTTAGCTAAATGTTGCTATCTAAGGTCCCTGGCAAATCCCTATTCCAAGCCTCCACATATGGGACATTGAGTGAAACATATAGTTTAGGAGTATCTTGTAGAGTATTTATATGATGCCTTTGGGAGCCAAAGTCGAATTGCATAGTGTCTCATATGGTGAGAACTATCTTCCAATTTGTTTTAGATTGTCAGAACCATGCATGAATTGTCTGAGCTGTAAAGAAGCCTAGTGCTCATGAGCTGGAAGGGAAAATCCCTCTTGTTACTCCAGTAAGAAACACATGCCCCCATCAGCTGGCCCACATATCACTCTCCTGCCTGAGTCCATGCTCCCATTAACTTTGATTTGGAGCCAAGAGGGAAAGTCCAGATTATAGACAATGGGGTAAGTGGAGACACCTGATGTTCCAAGGGGTCCTAAGTCTTCTCCAATCTTTGGATGCCTAATATTTTACAATGGCTCCTTAGGAGCCAAGAATACTTTTATGGTATGCTACTCTTTTGAAATATAAAAAATCTGGACTTCATTGGTTATCTGGAAAGGCTAAGGTCATGCTGGCTGATATAAAAAAAATATATAGGGAAAGTAGCCATTAATGATCACTTAATTTACTATGAGCTTGTTTGGCAAAAGTATCTTTACATACAAGCAATAAATGCAACATTATAAAACACTGGCATATACAAATTAGCTTTTAACAACATGTCGAGAGAAATGAAGCACAGACACTCCTGCCAGACATTTTCTATTTGGGAGGTCTAGTGAGAAGAAATGTAAAACAAACGACTGGGATCTAGAGGACTTATACAATTTCATTCTTGGCAAGCGAATGTAATGCAATTAGGATGCAAACACTATAAACACACACAGTTTAAATGCTGTTCTTACCCAACGGTCCAATACTAACATATATAATTACGTTAAAATTGAAGTAAAGTTTAAAAGAAGTGTACATATTGAAATGATTGCACTAGTAGTACAATTGGCTACGTTGAATAGATGAGGGGACTAACATGTCTGTCTATTCTGGATTGTGGATGGTATTCTTTTCAAGCTGTGTATCAAAAATAGATAGAGACCACAGCGCTGATAAGGATATATGGCAGCCCGTATGTGGCTACTCCTATCCACAAAGGAGCAAAAAGAGATACAATATATATAATATAGTGTCACAACTGACGGCGCCTAATATTGTAGTATACAAACTGTTCACAGTAATCACAGCTAATACATTAGTCTTGAATGATATCAGCTCTACAAGTCGTTTAATCCCAAATGTATAACTCCTATTTTGTAATAAAACATTTCATCCGGATCCAAACGGAAAAAATCCCCCTCAGGGAGATGTACTCACCAGAAGTAGGTAGTACATCAGCGTATATCACTCTCCTACAGACACTCCGTTTATGCCGTGAACTTCTCCACAAACTGTGATCAGGATGACGTCCTCTATTGTAAATCCAATCATCGGACAAAGGCAGAAGGGAGGGGGAGTGGTCACGTCTCCCGTTCTTTAATCGATCCACGATCCTCTGTTTTTAAACCGCTGTTTTCCTTAAATGACCTCAGCAGATGTAATATATATATCTCTCCCGCGATCACTTGCCTCGGTTCGGGTATACAGAGTCCCCCGCAGTGCAGATCCACCGAATATGATGTGAAACGGGGAATACAAGGAAATGCTAATAGTGCATTAACTCTTACATAAAAAGGTTTATTCAATTAAAAATGGACATACATAAAATGTGTAATACAATAAACACTCCTCTCATCCAATGTACCCTTACCAGCATAAGATGGTATATATGCAATATATATATGTCCTCAGAATCACCGGCAACTCACGGGAACGGTCACTGTATATGTCCCTTACCTTATATAACCGTTCCCGTGAGTTGCCGGTGATTCTGAGGACATATATATATTGCATATATACCATCTTATGCTGGTAAGGGTACATTGGATGAGAGGAGTGTTTATTGTATTACACATTTTATGTATGTCCATTTTTAATTGAATAAACCTTTTTATGTAAGAGTTAATGCACTATTAGCATTTCCTTGTATTCCCCGTTTCACATCATATTCGGTGGATCTGCACTGCGGGGGACTCTGTATACCCGAACCGAGGCAAGTGATCGCGGGAGAGATATATATATTACATCTGCTGAGGTCATTTAAGGAAAACAGCGGTTTAAAAACAGAGGATCGTGGATCGATTAAAGAACGGGAGACGTGACCACTCCCCCTCCCTTCTGCCTTTGTCCGATGATTGGATTTACAATAGAGGACGTCATCCTGATCACAGTTTGTGGAGAAGTTCACGGCATAAACGGAGTGTCCGTAGGAGAGTGATATACGCTGATGTACTACCTACTTCTGGTGAGTACATCTCCCTGAGGGGGATTTTTTCAGTTTGGATCCGGATGAAATGTTTTATTACAAAATAGGAGTTATACATTTGGGATTAAACGACTTGTAGAGCTGATATCATTCAAGACTAATGTATTAGCTGTGATTACTGTGAAGTTTGTATACTACGATTCTTTTCAAGCTCCTTGAACTCTGCGCATCATATAGTGACTTCATTGAGCCATTAAAATATGTAATTTCAAATTTAAAAATAAAGTATTCATGTGATCAACCAATAGGCTGATCAGGCAACCAGTGTATTAACCTAGGATAGCTGAAAACCTTAATTAGGCCCCAGTGAGAAATCCCAATGTTTGTCAGTCCATTTCCAAACAAGGACTTAATAATAAAGATGAAAGCAGATCCTATAAATTAAGTTATCAAACAACACCAATTGGAGAAGGATATATGAAGATTTCAAATACTATTAATATTCACTGGAGTACTCTCAATTCCATCATAAAATTGGAGAGAATATGTGAATATATCAAGGAAGCCAACAATAGGTCTATGGCATAGAGGTAAATAGTACATGGGGCAACAATAGCCCAGGCACTTCACAAGAGTTTGCCAAAAAGTATGTAGAAGACCCATATACCAAGTGGAGAAACATTCTAAAGTCCAATGAAACCAAAGTAAAAGAAAAAATTGGCTTTAATGTTGTAGTTCTACAAGCACCAGCAAGCCCAAACACTTGATGGTAGCCTGGTCATGCTGGGACCTAGGGGTCGATGGTGGGGGTGTTTTTTGTTTCCGCACCTGATCTCCCTAAGGAATCCAGCCCTGTGCTGACGGGCCAGGCTGGCAAATCCTAGTGCTGGTAATAGTAAAATTGGGGTAACTCCACTCTTTGTCCCCCTGATTTTGCTAGTAGCACTAGGGTTGGTAAAGCTGTTTGGGAGGGGAAGGGGAGACTGTTTTTTCTATATGTATTTCCATTTTTATTGTTTACATTTATGTCAACATTATGAACGTCAATTTTACAACACTGTACACATTTTATATGGCGACATTTTGAATGTGTAGACATGATCCAGAGAAGGGATTCTAATGTCTCGAGACATTCCTGATCCTCCTTATCAAGGATAACTGAAAATACTGCTATATTTCTTTCCTTCAGTGCGAGATACCCCTCTTCTAATACACATAAATACTTATTAAGTTCAATATACAATTCAAAGGGATTAGATTTGGCTCTAATGCAAACCTTTTTTTTCTTTTTAAAGCAATAATTCGACTCTCTAAGGTTCTACCTAGATAGGTTAAAGATTCCTGTTGTTTTCTTTTTAATTCTATGACCCTTGGTCTTCTCACTGAATTTCCCACCTTCTCATTTCCCTCTCGTCCTCTTTTTGGAGTTCTCCTCTCTAATATTTCATACCTGTTTGGATGAATATAGGGATTCTTTATAACATTTTGTTTCACCTTTTTCTATTATTTGTAGGGTAGCTTCAGAAGGCCAGGGTGTTCTAGGTGGTTTCTCTTTCAAATAAGATCCCTCTATTCAATTCCTCTTCTTGAGAGATCCTTTTATTTAGGGGGGTACAACTTCTGATATGTAATAGTTGGTACAAAGTCAGTATTTCTCATATCTACAGTTGGTATCTTGGTTATACCTCGGCTTATTGTGACTTACATATGAATAGGAGTTAGCATTGAATTGATGTGTTCTCACATTTTGACCCTTTGTGTTACCCTCTGCATATTTTTAAGAGGGAAGTGTTTTCTTCTTGTTATAGGTTCTAACTATATCCATCTGATAATCTGTATTATCTCTTGTATATTTGTATTTTTACTATAAACAATCATTTTTTCATATTCTTCCACTTTTTGATCTGTAAATCTCTTTCTTTAAATATCAGAAATTTGTGATGATCAGTGAATTTGACTATCAAAATCTCAATTTCATCCCAGATTGACAACCTTCTCTTCTCTATATTTAAGGAGCAACCTCAATAAATCAAATAAACATTAATCTAATAAATTACAAACTAATTTACTAAATTCTCATCAACTATAAAGGATAATGCCTTAAAATATCCTAGGTATCTTCCAATTGTCTACATACTACTGAAGAGAGACATGGTCCCACCAGTGTCTCATCGAAGGTTTAAGAAAACTCTTCAGTCTATTAAAATCCTTCATAAGATCTAACTCGGTCTCCTTATAAATATCAAGAGTAATAGGATTTAAATTGGATATATAAGCATCTTATCAAAACAGATGAATTCTGCCATCCTTGGAAACAGCTGCCAAAGGGTCACCAGCAACAAAATATGTAACAAACAAAAAAAAAAAAGACTAAAGGTGACCACAGGCACTAATGGATAGTTCATATAAGTGATATCATGAAGCAGCTAATTTGCAGTTTTTGCTAATCCCTAGAATACAAATTCCAGTAAATCCAACAGAAGCAATTTTTTTCTAAAATCCCTATTTTTTTTGCTAAAATTACATATTTTTGCTTCCAATATTATTTTTATACACTTTCAAACAAAGACTGCAGATTTAGAAGACCAAGCCTGCCAGACCTATTATTTCTATTTCAGCAATGACAATTAGCAATGGAGCTCTCCTGAATGTCACTGGAGACTTTGAACACTGCTATCCCTCCTCTTTCTATTCTATCTATGACGCTGCCCAACTGCACTAGAGACTGACAAGAACTGTGCTACCCCTTCTGTGTCCCTCTGTGAAATGGCGCTGGAACACCGCGGAGGGCGGTACTTATAGAAAAGCTCGGGAGATCAGACAATGTAACAATGATGTTTTGCCTCATTTTCAATTCCAAGGGAGCGCGAAAGTACAGACTTGGATCTGCTAGTTCGGGTGTGTTCGGTTCTCGGGGAACCGAGCCTGAGCATCTTTAGTTATTAATAGACTCTAGTTGTCTAATAATAAATATTTAACACAATAAACAATATATAAAGAAACACAATTTATACAAAATATTCCATATATGTAAAAACTAAATTAAAGCATGATAAAATGCCATATATGTTTTTTCAAATAAATAAAATACATATTTCAATAAGCAGCAGCAAGTTGAAGAAATCACTTCATTCTTATTTACATAAGTGATATATTTGCAAACAACAATATAGCTTCCGTAGGACCATTTATTGGAACATGTATATCATACTTGTCAACATTTCCGGACTCCCCTCCAGGAAATCCCAGAAGGGAGTTCTTGGTGCTCAGTGCAGAGCGGAGGCCATGTGAATTGCGATTCACGGCATCATGCAGCAAGGGCAGGGCCCAGGTGACACAATTTACTGTGAATTACATCATCAAGAACTCCTAGAAATTCAGAAGTATCTGGATATTCCGGGAGAGTAGGAAACAATGATTTATAGGTAATTAAAGGAAGACTGTTACCAAAATATATATTTCAATTACATTCCTCCAATGTCCACCTAGCCATATACTCAAGATACTACCTCTCAGATCACACTGTTCAAAGATATTGCACCACTGCGATTTAGGAACTCTCCACATTACTGGGTGTCAAATACTATAGATTATTCCTTTACAAGGAAAAAATATGTGAAAAAAAACCAAAGAAACAAACAGCAATAAGTTAAATTCTGTATAGATTTTATTACCATATATAATGTCTTACAGATTTTAACTGAAGGCTAGGAAGAGCAATACAGATCATACCTTAAAACATGAAAGGTATGATTTGTGCAAACAATGCAAAATGGAAAAAAAAAAATATATAAAATTGAGCTCAAGACAAAAGGGAAATATAATACTGCTACACATTGTTCTTTGAGGCTACAGAATAGAGCACATGAAAAAAACCAAAAACAAACAGATGCGCACATTGGGTCTGATTTAGTTAAATATAAATTTTTTGTGTACATGAAAAAATGTGTCCATACACTTACATTTCTGTGACTATATTTTGAGTTGTACATCTTTTAAGAAATCTTGTGCTTAGATAACTGCAGCACAAAAACGCGGAGGTTATCATCATGTTTACTTGAACCAGGCCTGTGGGACGCTCAAAGAAAACGCCTCATGAAAGGATAGGAGTCAGTTATAATTGGATACATCTCTAAGGTGCATTGTTGACTTGTGTCTCCATGTCCTTATTGTACTAAGTACTGCATGTAAACGTGAACACCACCTCTAGGCAGAAGTGACCAAAAGTACGATACTCAACTCAAAAATGGAAGTAAGCTGTGCACAGTGCAACTAATTTTACGCAAGTTGCATTTTACATGCTGCAAATGGACCTGCGACCGAACTTTAAATCAGGCCTAATGTTATGACTGATGTGCACACATTATGTAAGGGCCATTATAGTTCAGTTGTTTCAATGGCAAATGAGCTGTTTTAGAAATATATTGCACAGCAATTTTTACAAGATAGCAGTACATAAACAGTACCGCATGTTTGGCACTTAGTGATATGGACATTACATATTTGGTTTGTCGGATGTACAACCATATCAAAAAGACTATAGTTTTATTTTTTGTGTGAGAAACAAAACAAATATCCAAGTAGAGCCTTCATTAAAGTGTACCAGTTTCCCCCCCGACAGAGGAGGCAGACATTTTGTGGATTGAACCAAAATTCCTGAGGATTCAACCTATCAATTCACTCAAAACTAGTGACAATACTGAGGCCTACAAACTGTGGAGGAAACCATTTTGTGGCACAACCAGAATGCGTTGAGAATGCAGTTTAACTTTTCACCAGGAGCTGTGTCATTCAATTGATTAGGAACTCATGTTGAATCCACAAAATGGCTGCATTCACTATTTGCAGCAGATGGGTAAACTTTAAAATAGTATTTACATTTTCTGAGATACATTTAGAACTTATTTAATAAATGATGCACCAACAGTATTTCTTCATGTAACGGTACATTTTAATGATAAAAAAATGTTGTTGATTAAAAGAAAACGTTTGTATGTGTATAAGTATTTTAAGGAATTCCTAACGTTGTGCTATTTTGCCAAAGTGAATCGATTCCAGTCCAAATGATTGTCTTTTTATTAAACAATATAAAAAAAAAACAGAACTGACATTTTTTTTCCATTGTTTTCTGCATCATCATGAATTACACAGAATACAATTTATCTGAAGTATTTTTTCTGCCATACCGTGGCAAATAAAATTCCAGAATTATAATAATCTTACATAGAAAGCTGCATTTGTTCATTACATATAAGTTACACAGCACACACAATGTCATCACTTTAACATATACAAATTTTTATTATTTAAAACATTTTTGCATCTACAATTCAAATGATTTTTTTTTTTTAGATAAAAAAAAAATACAAAGCAGTATTCTTTTAAAAATTTGATATTTAAACCTTTGTGAAAGGCAAGACTTAGGAAAAAATGTGTTAGAGAAGCCTTGACGTCACAAAAAGATCTCTGCAACTATATATGAACATAATTGTGTTTACACTTTACATTTTATTGAAAAGAAAATACAAAGAATATAATTCAGCAGGTATAGTAACATGTAACAATAAGCACACTAGTTATGCTCCAACTCAAAGCAGCCATCACTGTGAAATTTTTTTTGTTTTTTTTTGTTCAGGACTCAAATTTTTACATGCCAGAACATGATTTTATTTCAAGATACATCTCTTGTACTACCAATTGGTATAAATTGTAAATGGTAAAGTTAGAGTTTAAACATAAACAATGAGTACACTTGATAGATGATGCCTTAATTTATTTTTAATGTTTTGTTTTTTTTTTAAAGAAAAAAAAAAGTCTTGCATTTGAACATTTTTAGTGTAACAGGCATAGAATAGAGCGACTTTCAGCTTAGGCTCTCATGAGAGACAACAACGAACAGTGACAGAAACACTTATGAACTAAAGCTTGGAAGGGTATACATACTAAATTCAACCAGGGAATCCTTCATTCCAAGCAAGCATGGACTCCGGTAAGTCTAATTCTAGTGGAGGTTTCCATGTTTTAATAATCCATTATGATTTGCTGCATTAAAATAAAAAAAAAAGGCAAAAATATACCTAAAACAAACACAATGCTGTACTTTCATTTCACACTACACAAAGAAACTCAATACTGGTTAATATCTACTGTACAAGCAAACCCTAATGCATATGCCTTCCTCAGTGATTGGACAGGTTGACATGTTGAAAAACATTGCATAGAGTTTATATAATAATCAGTGTGTGTGTGTATGTAAATATATATATATATATATATATATATATACACATACATACTATATATATATATATATATATATATATATATATATATATATATATATACATACATATACATATACACACATACACACACACACACTCTCTAAACACATAAGAACACAAGATAAGGCACAGGCTGTTTTACTGGTGCTTGGAAAGGCTTTAACTATATAACTGCAACATTTGGCTTCCCAGCCTCATGAGGAGAGTCAAGCAAGTACAAGATTAATATAATTAATATATTACAAAACATCACACTCCTTGCTACAGAAGAGTTACTTTGAACCCTGTTTTATACAATTTGTGGCTAAATGAACACAAATAATGATCCATACATAAAGGAAAGATCAATTTATTTTAACATATGTTACCAGATTAAAGGTAAACCAATGTCAGTGATTGTTCTCCCTTAATTAAATTAACTTCAATAAGACATATTTATTGCATGCTCCGCTCACATGGGTGACAAAAGAGAACTGTCGTTGAAGCGACTACCTCAAGTTTAAATGGCTACGACTCAATCAAATCTATTTAAAGTGCATCCCTTGCACTGACAGAAACTCTTAAAATGAACAGTCGGAATACACAAATCAAACCACATGTACAAGGTTGGCCATACCTGAATATCTCAATTCTACTTTCAGGGACTAAATTTCAATGGACAGCTTTTAGAAAAAAGTTACAAGTCCATCTTTAATTGTACTTATCTTTATTGTGAAAAGCCGTAGCAATTTAAAGTGCACGTGTTGTCCACACACTGTGGAGGCGGCCATTTTGTGGGTTGAGCTATTATTCATGAGAATGTAGCCAATAATTCGCAAGGAACCAGTGACAACACTGAAGTATAAAGTTTAGGCACCAGCTGCAATTGAATACATTTCACACACTAAACTTTTCAGCCAGTCACATTGAAGATAAGAGTGGCATTTAGCTTAGATGAGAACAATCGCTTTTTATGAATATAGTATTGTATGGCTAAAATTGATAATTAATTTAAATGTACTCTATTCTTGTAGGATATTTAAAAGTTCTGCAATAATCAAGCATACGTTTGAGTGTAGTGCATTCTTGTAATCTATAAGTGTAACAATTGCAAGTGACACCTATAAGTATTGTACTCTGAAGAGGGTCATAATAGCAATAATCATACCTATGTATTTTATACTTCAAAACTAGCAATATTCTCTATTAAATTATATTTAAATTTATGCAATACAAAAATGATAGTGACAGTTCCCCTGTTAAGTGTAAGCAGAGATTTCAAAACATATTCCTACAACAGGGTAATATTGCTGATGTAAGTATAAGCTTCGTCCCATACATGAGAAGTCTGCCATTGCTTGTGCTGTGAAATAGCCATTTAGAATTTGGTAGTCTTAATTCAATTATTGTTCTCAGAACAGAACATTTCATTTCTATAGTCAATAAAGTTGTAATAAATTGATGAAGTGATATTTAGAAGGTAGAAATTAACAAATTTCAAAGAAAAAAAGAGAGTATCAATGTGTCAGTACTTTTCACCTTACATTTTTATGTAACAAAATCTCCAGTAGCCGAGTCTACACAGGCAACACTCAGAGAGAGACACATAGAAATAAAGCATTTCTGACACATTTTCCACAGAATATTTCTCTTGCATCTTAAGACTGCTGAACAGTTTTATCTTTCACCAAGAATCAGAAAATAATAAGACAAATTGTGATGAACTCATTTCTATTTAAAGTGGTATCATCACGACAAGAAAACAAAATGTATTTGCATTTTCACTTTTTAAATGGAGGGTCATGTCATGTAGTCAACATTACACAGGAGGGGAATGACATTTGTTTGTATACTTTATTTTGCCCTAACTACTCAACTAATCTGCCAAAGCCTCCAATGATAAAAAAAAGTGCAACTCCAGTACTATGTAGGAGTGGGGAAAACGGATTCAAAGAAGGAAACAAAAAAAAGATTGTGAAATATTTTAGCAAAATAGATAACTTCCATTATTTAAAGTTAAATACAGGCATTAGTCAAACGTAAACAATCTCAAGGAAGATGTCTCCAAGATTCTTAATGAAACCCTATACAAGGTGGAACCATCAATTTTACGTTCCTATTTTCTCTTAAGGGTTTAGATTGCATAGTGGTACATCCATAATTATAAAATATTGTATTAAAGAAAAAGTGTAGTGTGTGGTTAGAGTGAGTACAAAAAGATCTCATTTGTTAAAAGACCAACAGTGTTGCAACATAATTGCATAAAGCAAAATGTTGTTTAGCAACTGAATGTATCCTTGTAGCCAATACTAAGGTCACTGAGAGCTTGTGTACTTTACACAGGAGAGTGGAGGACACATGCATACTCACAAAGAGATCATCAATATCTATGGAGAGATGCCGATCAATGCACAAGGGGGCTTTACGGAAGCAGAAAATGGTACAGAAAAAGGGTAATTGGAGGCAGTTAATGTAATAGATATTAGAAACTGATGTTAGGGATTAAAGTTTGGGATAGCCCTATTTACTGGTGCCAATATAATGTAGTAAAACATACCCCGTTTGAGGGCCTATAAGCCCATGTAACTTTTATAGTCTAAGCCTGTTGGTTTGGATTGTACATACAAGTGTACGATGAACCATTGATAACAGAAGATGCTAGGTAAGTGCAGCTAGAAAAGGTTAGAACAGAATAAAATTATCAAAACACAATCCATTTAACAACTGAAAAATCAATGGCCAATTCTTTTAAAAGGAACAAAACTGTAAATTAAATTCCAGTGGTAGAATACAACACAACTACTTCAGGATACACTATATGTTATAGATTCTATCTGAAATGGAAGTACAGATAAACAGAGAGTAAAGCGTCACATTCTAATCCAGTCTTATCAGAGAGTGCAAAGTGCTTGAAGACACAGTGAATGGAACGGACACTTTAAAGTAGGTGCTTTCGTTAGGTGACATTTTTCCTTCTAAAAGGCATAACATGATTTAGGTATTCAACTCTCTCTTATAAAATTATTTAACGTGCCATAATATTCAAAGGGCATAAGTGCTCTATTTGGGGCCATTTTATTGTACAGCAGTGAAGGGGTAAATACAATGTTTGCCTTAAATTGCTACTTATCTTATGCGGTTATATATTACAGAACTGTATTGCAAAAATACACTGACTTGAAATAATATGTACTTTCTATAAGTGGGGAAACCAGAGCCTTTTCTGTTTTCCAAAATATGCTCTCTCTACATCTGGGTATGGCCTGGCCAGCCCAGTCCAATCTGTACGCCGCTGGCGGCCTACAAAGTGCAAATCGCCCAAACAAACTCTTTAGGATGTAATATGGAGTTTAAAGCATTTTCAGCATGAAGTCTTTGTTTATTTAGGCCAACAGAAACACACTCAGCAGCGTGCACACAGGCTGCTCTCCTCACGGTTACATGAATCCACTTGATGGCAAGTCAGGGTAATGTGTTGAGTTCGTAGGAAGATGATGATGACGAGCGGGTAGATGTGGGGCAGTCTGGGTGCTATTTACCACATCTATTGGTGCTGTGTAGATTTCATTTACATTTCCACCGCCAAAACCATTTTGAAATTGCTGGGAAAATAAAGAAAGAAAACATATTACCACCATGCACACACACGAAACAAGTGTTACTTGAGAAAAAATATAATATATATATATATATATATATATATATATATATATATACACACACATACATATATACATTAGATACACATATACACACACCAAATCTATACTTTAGGCTCACAAATGAAATCCAAGCAATAACCTGCATTTTAAACCAAGGCAGGATGGACTGGTGGGGTTCTCTGTTACTAATGTGAGCTTAAAGAAGCTTTCAGATCCCCAGGAACTACTGCCTTTACAAATGACTAAAAGGTGCTAAAGCATGTCAACAGAACAGAGGCATTAGGCAGTGCCAGTATCCCATTCGCATGCAGAGAGCTTTCTGAATCAATTTTTGGGAGCAAGAGTAACCCCCATCCCCAAAAAAAACAAACAAACATTTATTCACATGCTTATCAGAGAAAAAACATCTTGAAGCGTGTTATTCCCTATAAGAAATGTGACTCTTAGATTTCACTTATCTCACTTGATGTTTTTATAGGGTTTGATTAAATGATAAAACGTTCACTATAATTACTTGTGGTACCTTAAAGAGCCTTTCTGCTTTACATTTTAATTTTACCCAATTCATATATCTTGACAATAATCTTTTGAAAGGGGATCCTATTCTGGGACTCCCACCATGTGTTGTGCTTTACAGGGAAGCCAGCGCTCATATATAGTATGGAGCACTGCTGCTGAATCTTAGGCATTGCTCAGTTCTCTCCAAAGGAAAGTTCCAATGCAGCAGCTATAATGTGGTACAAATTAAAAGTAAAGGGGGGACGCGATTGAAAAATGTACCTAATCCCCTCCTATATTCAGGAATTAATATAAAAGGTTGGTTGAGCACTAAAAATGAGGAGACAATCTTAAACTGCTAAGGAGTGGGGGTTATGTCTGAAATTATTATTTTAGTGATAGAGTAGTAGATGCTTGGAATAAACTCCCAACAGATGTAGTGGGAAGAAGTAAAGGAATGTACACATGCCTCTGGGGGAACTTTGCGGTTAATGGACTCCGCTCCCCCAATCCACCCCTTGTAGGTTTACATCCCTTAAAACACATTTTACAGATGGTCCATCACAATTAACTATAGTACAACAAGTTAACCTTGAGAACCTGTTATTGCCACAAAAAAAGAGAAGGAAACTGGTGTTTGTCATTTCCTCTAGTGTATTCAAAACTAAAATATTTTGTAATTAAATTTTAGTTCTTCCAATTACAGTTAAAAATACACAGTTTTCCTTTTCAATCCTATCCATCACTAGCATTCAGCTCCCAACAATACAGAAGATACATTTTAGAAAGAAAACATTTCGGCAAACTTTTTTCGGAAATGAAAACTGGGAACATTTTTGCTTGCAGTTTAAGAAAACTTAATATATAAATCGAAAATCTATGCCTACCTAGGTCTGAATGTGTACATGGGGAGTATTTAATATAAAGATTTAACATTTTATGTATGTACATATTGTTGAGTGCAGCTTACTTTGTTTAACATCTGCTGCTGAGGTGGCCTCACAGCATTGTACTGCATTTGATTCAGACAGGATGGCTGAGGTTCCGGTAGGCACTGATACATAGACACAGCACCAGAATAGCAAGGCTGGGAAGTCATCATAACTGTCTGCGCATTTAAGCCACAGTCTTGGATTTCAGGTGTCTGTGATAAACATTCCAAAAAGCCATCCAAGTTTGAGGAAGCAGAGTACATAGGTTGTTCTACATTTCCCAGATCAAAGTCCATCTGGGTAAGGTTAGAAGGTAGTGCCACTGCGGGCAGTGACTCCGGGTAAGGCATATATTCCTCCTTGCAAGCAAATGGAGCACCACTGAGTTCAGATTTGTAAAATTCTGGAGCCACGTTGTTGAGGCTAGGAACATATTGCTCACTTGGCTGTTCTTGGTAAGTGAGAGGGATGCCATTCACAGAGTTCCAGTTTTTGAGCACACCATTGACTTGCATGTGCTTCATTTTATGGCACAACTGTTGCGGCATGGCTTGGTTTGGCGGTGGCTGATGCATCTGTGGTATGTCCAAGCCGCCTTGCGCTACATTGCTGGAGTCCTGCACACATGGTAATTGCTGAACTGGGTTCATAAACATGCAGTCTGGTTTTCTGTTTAGAGAATCCTGAACGTAAGTCAGAATTTCATCTGCCACATCAATCTCCCCAATATCTGGATATTCAAATTCACTTCTGAAAAAATCGTCATCTTGCTGTATCAACTCCAAATCCTCAAAGTTGATGCCCAAACTTCTCATGATATTGTAAAGATCATTGTTTTTGCCCTCTGGGAAGGTGTCTTCGCGTTCTGCAGAGTGTGCTACACTCTTTCCTTGGGAAAAAGCTGCTTCCTCTCGCTTCATATTGTTACTGGCCACAGGTATCGGATTGTCATTCCAAACATTGGTAAAGTTATTGCTTAGTTCATTTGTGGGATCTTTGAAAAAGCCGTCAAAAGAAATGGTGTTCGGAGCTGGAGGACAAATATACACAGACTCGTCCTGCCTAAGCATGGCACCCAGGAGGGAAGCAGGATTGACAGGTGGTTCATTTAAAGTAGCTTTGGCAGAGGTTCCTTTACTTGAAGATCCTTTAGGTTTATTTTGTGAGGGGGGCAATATGCCTTGGAAAGGAAACGAGGGCTCATACAACACCGCCTCACCGGTTGCAAAATTGAAAGGCAGCTGTGAGCTTCGCTTTCTTAAGTGCTCTGCTCCTTCCTCCTCTCTGAAAACAAAAACAAACAAAAGACATATTGAGAAAACAAAATGACTTCTGGGAAAAATGTGCATTTATCAAAATACTGGCCATTCCTAACATATTTAGAGGAGCTTCTCAGATCTGGATGTAATCTGGTATTCTGCGTTCACTCACTGCTCTGCATTCTACAATGAGACACTTTCAATATGTATCACATTTTTTAAGAACCACATTAGGATGGTGATTGAGTGACACTAATTAATAGCTCATATTTGGAAGAACACTAACTAAAAGATAACCAGTTAAGAGTTAAATATCACTGCACTGCCCAAACACAATGGAGACGGACATTTTGTGAACTGAATCAGTATCCATTTCCTTAGGAAGGTAAAAGTTACAGCAATGTGGGTATTTCTATAAACTCTGATAAATGATTGTCCTTTGTATAAGGGACCATGTATAAATCTGCAGTCAATGTCATAGACATTATGTTCCATGCGGAGATTTAAGTCAAGGATCTTTGAGTGACAATGGGGACCGGGATCCTCCTAAGAGCAGGTGGGTTTAAATCAATAGTAAACATCCATGTGGTCACGTTTATAAAAAACGTAATAAGTAGCATGGCCCAGTTCTCTACAAGATCCTTTTGATTCTCCCCCAGTTCCCTATAGAGGTGCAGTGCTGGATGGAGCCACAAGAACCGCTACTGTTTGCTGGCATGGAGTAGAATGTGTGATGCTAATAAAGATGATTACATAGCAGCCCATATGCATAATTACTATTGATTAAAACTCACTTGCCTGTGGGGTGGACATGCTCATTGATTCATCCAGTAGTAAATAGGAGATTTTACAACACAGACATGTACAATTTTTATTAAACTTCAAGGTTCAAACTATAAAAATGTGTGTTTCTCTTACATAAATTACTCTGGTTACCTGTGAGAAGACACATGGATTTGATCGTTTTTCCTTAGGGTTTTGATTCTAGTTGTTAATAAATTACAGTTTGTAAAGTGTGATGAGATAACCATGGCAACCACAGACTTAGTAAGCAGAGCACCTTTGGAATGTCATAGCAAAATAAGGAGAGGGAAGTGGAGTTTTATGCTATCACATAACTACCCAAGAGCTGCCTGACTGACTGGCTCAGACTAAGAGATCAGGTTGCAGTCACCTGCGAAACAAGCAGGTGGCTTTTTTTTGTATCTCCATACTCCAATCCTACCACACCACCCGAAGCCCCACAATAATGACCTGACTTTGTTCCATGGATCAAAGCTTGTGAACCAAATGTTCTCTTCTAAAGCTGCAGAGACTTTAATTGGCATGAAATGACATTAACACACAGGGCCTTCTAAAAGAGAACTCACGTAAGTTGTCTTTGTGTTGCGATGATGTAATCTGGTCTTCCATTTTTGTAAACTAGACGTGCATTGGCTTGAACCCAAGCCCATCCACTTTCTTTAGTAAGAAGTCGGAATACAGTCATGCCACTCTCTCCAGTCTTGATCACTAGATTAAAAATATAAATATATATATTAAATCAGGAAAAAATAAATGATATCAGCAGGTATACACTTACAATGGACAATTTTCAGAGCATGATCCATGTTCATAAAGAGGATAATGTGTCCATAGGGAACAGTTCATTGTATTCACTTCCTACTGACTAATCTGTTCTGTTTTTCAGAATACCAAATAAATTTCTGTATTATCTTTATGAGCTCACTTCACAACCCCACCCTGATAAAGTTCTCCGTTATTATATCAACACCTAATATTCCACCTGCCTGTTAAATTTTCACATCTTCTACTGCAAAGCTGGCGGCCTCACTGGCAGTCATACTAACCATCTCATTCCAGTAATGCTAATCGAGAATGTTGAACAGTCCTTAAATTTCCCTAACACTCTCTAACACTCTCTTAGGGAAGTATTATAAAAAAGTCAAATCAATAACCACATAATGTTATACAACCAATAGGAAATATGAGAGGTCGCTAATACTGTGACAGCCTGTGTGTGGTAACTGAGGTTATATCTGGTTTACATTAATGTCATGTTAGATGTGTTTTGTGATATTATCTCTTTAAAAGTGTAAGTATTATGTAACATGGATTTCAATATGCTATGCAACAGGCACGCTTAACAATACAGCTTAGTGATCCAGCTTTCCTGTCTGATGCTAGCATTCTCCACAGCCTCAGTTAGATACATACAGCAACAGTCACACTGTATTATATGCAAGCACTCTAGAGCACTTCTGGCTGCTTCGTACTAGAAAACGGAACGAAAATCTTGATTATTTTTAATATTAATTGATCCAGTTATTGGACAGGCTGATGCAAGGTTGCAAACATTCGAGTTTCTGAAATGGAAATAAAATTTAACTGCACTCATTGTGACTTTCTAAAATATTGCAAAGCATGTTAAAAAAATAATACATTACATTGTATGGCCTTGAATAGCTAAATTTATTCATAGGCTACCTGCTATTAATCAGCCACTCACACTGCAGACAGGGACTGAGCTCTATTTAGTTGATACCAGTCACTGTATATGATTGCCCCTGACAAACGGGAACAACAGAGAAAGGAGCCAAGGTGCTGCACTTTATCAGCCACTGTACATGCTATAAATAATATGCAGATAACATTTTAATATTATATTTAGCGGAGTGAACCTTTAAATATTGCAGCAAAGTTACCAATTGCACTTATGCTACATCTAGAAATTGTCAACTATAGTGACAGACCTGGGATACACCAGTGTTGTTTTAATCATTTGATTAAGGAGTTTAAATGCTTAAGAAAACAAAATGTGACTTTACATGATTTTATGTAATTAATCTCATAAGATTAATCCCTAAAGAAAAAACAAAAAAAACAACAAATGACCTTCTTGTGTTCTCTTATTTTAATGAGAATTTCCTGCTTAAAATCACCTGAAATCTCTTGAATGAGTGATTAATGGCTCAACCTATTAAACTCTACAGAGGAGATTAATCGCCTGAAGTTCATGTGAGGTGACTAAATTGCAGCATGGAGAGATTGAAGGAGGTCATCACACTACAAATTCATCTCTATTAGGATACACAACTAAACATCGCCCGTTTGGCCTTGCCCATAAGTGGGTAGTCTGACCAGATATTCACCATAAACAGACATGAGGACAACATTCACAAATTAATATAAGCCGTTTGGTTCTCTAGGACTTACTTCGGATATGATTATCTGCACAATACATCATATCTGCAGCATGAATGAACTGATAACCGGTTCCTCTTATACACAGCTCAGCTTCTGTGTACCCCAGAATTATGCTTCCTCTGCAGAAAAATGAAAGACCAACATTGATTTTTTTTTTCAGCCTTTATACAAATAAATCAATCAATCAAAAAACACCAAAACAACAGTGTGCGCTAGATAGGAAACGTATGGCAGATGTGAGGGGGAATCAAGGGGTGAAGAGATGCAAATAGATATGGGACAGACAAAGGTGTTCTAAGGGTGTAAATGAATTGGCAAAAGCAAATAGTAATATGCAGGGGCATAACTAGACATCTGTGGGCCTCACAGTAGCATTTTGTAAGGGTCCCCATGTACAGCATATGGGTGAATAATAAATACTTATACAAATCAGGCTCGAGGGGGAAGGAGACCCTCCTCCCCCCCCCCCCCCCCCCTTGCCACAGCTGTGGGCCCAGTAGTGGCTGCACCCTTGTTGCTATGGTAGTTAAGCGTTTGGTAACATGTATTACAATAGTAACAAGAACAACATCTTTTCATTTTATAATGAAGGAAATGAATAGAGAAGCAGAAGCCCAATAGACAGACTGAGTCTGTGGATCTTACTTTGCATCACAGCCTATTGGTGTAAAGTCTAGCTTGTGCTTTGTTCTGAAGATAAAGTTTTTGGTTCGGATCTCCAGGATGGAAGGAGACTGCAGCGGAGTGGCCAGCGCAAAGAGTGCAAGCTGAGGGGGAATTAGCGATCCATCTTTCCCTTTCTTGTTCTGTCCGTGAAGAAACTTCAGACGTCCTTGAAAATTCATAGCCTGAAGCACAACGTATGAGAACATAGTCTCTATTAAAAGAAATACTGTGGGGTTCATGAACAGTAAATCTGTTTAACCCATTTCCTGTCAAATAGCTAGCAATTAAGGAAAGCTAGTGCTTTAATGTAGAGAATATTCACAGATCTAAACTTATGTGACAGGTAATTTAAATTGAATATGTCCAGATCGCATAAATATGGGGAACAAATGATCTTTGTTTAAAAAGTCCAAAACTAAACCAATGACAACATTGTATACCATTAAAAGCATTACACAAATTATTTCCCAGGAAAAACACACATTTTCAATAATGTATCATTTCTCTCAAAGAGTTAGTGGTTGAAGCAACTATGCCCCCGTGGCACCAGCTTATTTCTCCAACGCTATATATGCTGAAAACATTTGTCAGTGATAGAAAGTCTGGAAACATGAGACAAATGCAATCGGAAATAAGTGTAACAATGTAAATAAAACAAATGCAATGTAAAGAAGATTGACCAATCCAATGAGTTTTCCTTTCGCTCATCATCTGATGTGGGTATTCTATGTATACTATTTGCATTATACTAATAAATAAGCTTTTAAAAAGACAGAGCTTTATAGATACATGTTACTGAATGAAACTATATAATAGGCTACCAGCCTTTGTATTCATTTATGGAGTCAGCAATGGGAGTAAATCTATCCTGGTTCTATAAAAGGCTATATTGCTTTTTTTTTTTTTCTTTTTCTTCTTCTTATACACACAATGGTTCATCTGGCCTATATTTTCTAAAAGAAAGGAATAAGAGTGACATACCAAAAACCCAGAAGAGTTATCTAACAGACATCTCAACCTGCAGACAAAGTTTCTTTCCATGAAGGTTGAATTCTCAGGAGGAAGCTGCTCTGGATTGTAGAAAGATGTTATAATGGAGAAGTCATTGTCATCTGTAGAAAATGTATAAAGATTTCAATCAACTCTATGATTCAATCCAACTGTACCTAACTATGTTACAGTGATACAGGACATAATTCACTTGGGTTTATCAGGGAGTGTCAGGTTGCTATACGTCTTCTGACAGAATGTGCCATTAATTCAGCAGCACAGCCATGAAATGAAGTAGAATTACTTCAAAGAAACTAGAACTACACGTTGCTTCTATATAAAGGAACATTGTGTAACATTAACATTTTTTTGCCTGAAAATGGATAATTTATACATGTAGTAAAAACAAAATATCTAGTGGATACTTGATTTTTTTTTTATTTATTATTTACGAGGAAGATGTATATATTACCATTGTAGTGTAAAGTAAAATTTGTTTTGCCATTTATATTTTTCAAGACCAAAAATGCCTAAACAAGTTCAGCACACAATTAACAGTCATTCAGTAAGTGTAAACAAGCACTACCCTATAAAAATATTTATACAGCTTAATGCACACTAAATTCCAGACCAATATATCTTAAAGTAACATTAAAGCCTGCAGTCTATTTAATCAATGGCAAACGGAAGGCTAATGCCAAACATGTCCTGATAAAAGTCTACATTCCACCCAGATGTGCCTCTACTATAAAACAGTTACGTAGAGAGACACCAGAATACTGCCACCAGTTATCAGTGGGAGAAATAAACATTATCACAAAAATCATCTAATGGCACAAAGTAAAAAAAACAAAAACAATCTGAAGTAAACCATAAATATTATAGGGTGGATGATATAACTTTAGGAGCCAGAAAGATGCTTTTGGAGCCATTTAATGATCTATAGACTAGAAAAGAAGTCAACATGTGGGTTGAAGAAAAGGTAATCACATCCTCTCACTCTGCGGTTGGTGAGGCTTGACGGCTTCATTCGCATCATGCCCCCACCCACCTTGCGATAGGTAAGTGCTCTCTGGAAGAATTGCCTACTCATTACAGGCCAGGATGCATCCTCCACATATTCTGGAAGGGTAGACAATTAATAATAGTAGTAACGAGAATAAACCTGTATCAGAATTCTGTGTTCATCGGACAATAGTTTATTTCTCCTGTTGGCTGGAATGAGTTGTGCAAATAGCAGGCAGCTACTTTTGATAAACAGGTATTTTTCTTGTGGGGAGGAGGGGGGAGACAGCTATTTTAAAGCAAACCAGACACAGCAGCATAATAAACAGATCTGAACGGACAATATGTAACTAAACACTTGTTTACGTGTACTGTGTGATATAGCTGTTTAGTTTCTTCATTCTACATGTCTGCATGAAGTTGGCCTGGACAGCTATGACTATTCATAGTATTACCGAGTGTGTGAACATTACATCCTATGTACTGGCAGGTGCAGGCTCACTGTACTCCTGAGATACATTCCCTGACAACATAATTCCAGCTCTCAGCACACTGGTTCTAAATGATGACAAGATCAGGGTCACAGGAACTTCTGCCCACACCAACAACTAAGACATGATGTATATATGTTAGAGAAAGAGAGAGGGAAACCGTTTTATATTTTAATTTTCTCAGCAGCAATGAGTGTATTAATAACGCTACATTGCAATTAGGCTTTTATTCAGGTTGTATTATAAAACGTTCGATTTTTCAAAACTACATGACATTCGCTTTAATGTTAAACTTTTTCCTTCTTTCCTATTCCTTTATTACGGAAGACATAAGCTACAGACCCATAACTTAAGTGCATGGTAAACATAACTATATTTTAACTACCCATGAGCTCATTCTATGCAAGCGTCAAATTAAATAATTATGAGATTAAAATGCAGGGAGGGGCTTCACTGCATGCAATTACCTACTTTACAGAATTGTCAAACTAGTAAACAGATGACAAACATTGTGAAGTTTCCACCATTTCAACTGGAACAGGAATGGAGTGTTTACATCCCTAGAGAGGCCAGTAAAGGCCATTAAATAAGGACATGATATCACTAACTCAGTGTTTTAGGTGCCCTAGACAACCATGTGTATTTGCCTAATGGTAGCACCGGCCCTGAATGGATATATGACAATTTCTAGGATCTGATTGCTTACAGGATGTTTTATCTCAGCTCACTTCAAATATAGAGGTCTTGAAGAATACCATAAGGTGCTCAGATCTTAATAAACACACCTTAAATAAAAAACAACAAAAAAACAACACAACAAGACAACTCAAAATATAGGCGATTACTGTACCTGAAGATCTCTGTGTATCTGAAGGCTGAGCAGGATCCAGAGCCCAGTGAAGCTGACTCTGAAATTCAGGCCGATCTTCTGTGTGAATCAGCTCAAACACACTTTGGTGAATTACATCAGACTGGTAAGATAAGGTGCAGAAAGAACAGAACATTAAATAAGGTCATCAGTGCTGCACTACATTAATGATACTGATCATGAACTGTCTCAGTAGTGAAATGATACGTTGCCTCATGAATATTGGTTCATCGTGCAATATGCATAATCCAGTCCCTGTATAAGTCATTTGTTCCTATCATGAACATGGTATACAATCTCTTTACCAATTGGTACATAAAAACCATGATTGGACTTGAAAGAGTGTGAAGCACAACGTTTAAATCGACAGAGAGCTTTCATTATGATGAAGCGATATAAAGATAAACCTTATTTTTGTAACATTTGCTAATACATAAATAAGGGCATCCTCAAATATTTCAAATATTGATTTAATTATCACTCGTAATAATTACAAACAACATATGTACATACTTTAAAGTAAATGCAGGCGCTCAGAAAACTTTTTTGTGGAACGTGAAGTGAAGGATATTCTTAAGAACCTTTAAGACATATTAAAGAACTGAAGGGTCACGCTGCTTGCTTGAGAATCTCCATTGAAATAATGTTCCTTATTTTGTTTGTCTGTTATCTCCTGGAACAACCATTGTATATTGGAGAAACAGTGGCTGGAGATTATGGACATATATCTTTCATAAGTATGTAACTAAATATCATTTAATTTGAGACTGAGCTGGCTGGTCTCTGAAGAGGATGAAGGAGATAAATGCTGAACATTTATGGGGATCCCCTCTATATATTTTATTCCATTAAAAATGTTCACTGCAACTGCACAATGCTGAACAAACATGTGGGAAAGAGCATTGCTAATCAAAGTTTGATTTCATTATTAACTTTTTATTTGGTGTTTTATTTACAGTGTACTAATATTTGTATATACAAGTTTATTGGAAGCAGCTAGGTCTTGGCTTAGTTCAAAACTAAAGCATCAGTGTAAAAATAGAAATTGCAGTTTATGGTAACGATTAGATTCATCTGGTTAATCCTGCTAAAAGCCTAGATTAGGAAATATTTTGATTTCTGTTTGATGACCAGTTTGGAATTTCTTTCAAAGAGATAATCACTCCAAAGACTCCAAACAGCAGTTATTACAAGTCACTGTCTGCACTTCTAGCAAAAGCAAACAACATTGGATAGAAAAGCAAATGGCTTTGCCATTCATTCCAAGTTTTGCTTGTTTTTAAAAATAGTAAAAGTAAGGGGCAAGGATATAACCCCAAGAGTGACAGCTGCTATGGGGAGCGCTTGAACTACCAGGTCCTCTGTAGCTGTCACCCATGTTACTCTGAGTCCTATATCACCAGACGGTTCCACGGTCAGCAGAGAGTTTTAATGAACAAAGCTGTGCTGTGTGTCTTCACTATGTACCCTTAAAGCCATCACTTTTACATTGACCACATCTATTACTACATGGCAAGTCAGTGGGTGTCAGTGTGTACAGCACTAAAGTTATATGGTGCTATTTCTCCCTACAGTATGGTATACAGGAAGTAATGTACCACAATATGCGCAATGTCAGCAGGCGTTGGAAGTAGGGGGAATGTTGGAAAGGAAGGATGGGATTTATTCATTCACCGATATCCTTCCTAAGGAACGAAATACCAGTGTCACAAATGTTGTATTATGTTGTCAAAAAACAAAGCAGCTTGTCTACTTATAGTTTGTTATTGAGAAGTAGTTTAAAAAACTTTCCATAACCCATTTTAAATGGTGTACTGAGGATGCCAATAACTAGACTGTATGGGCAGTATGGTGGCTTAATCGACCATTGCTTTATCTGTGTGGGGTGTATGTTCTCCCCGTGTTTGCTTGGGTTTCCTCCGGCGCACTCTGGTTTCCTCCCACACTCCAAAAACATACTAGTAGGCTGCTATCAAATTGACCCTAGTGTGTATGTATGTGTGTGTGTGTGTGTGTGTGTGTATGTGTGTGTGTGTATGTGTGTGTGTGTATGTGTGTGTGTGTATGTGTGTGTGTGTATGTGTGTGTGTGTAAGTATGTGTGTGTGTATGTGTGTGTGTATGTGTGTGTGTATGTGTGTGTGTATGTGTGTGTGTATGTGTGTGTGTATGTGTGTGTGTATGTGTGTGTGTATGTGTGTGTGTATGTGTGTGTGTTAGGTAATTTAGACTGTAAACTCCAATGGAGCAGGGACTGATGCGAGTGCTTTCTCTGTACAACGCTGCGGAATAAGTGGTGCTATATAAATAAACGATGATGAATGAAATGAGGAGACAGGAAGGACATCAGTAACACGTCACAACACGATGGTTAAGGCTAACCATTTTTAAGGCTATTTATTCTGAAAATATACTGCAACGCTATTCTAGTTTGAGGCCTGGATTTAATGACTACTACAGCTGAGCAATACTCTCAGACAGAACTGGTTTTACCAGCACTTGTAGGGGTTTATCTAATATCCTGAATGCCTGCTTATTCTTTATTTTTTTTTACAGAAGTGCTTTTATAACTGAAAGCAAGTTATATCCTTGCTCTTGTTTTCACTTGCATTTTAAACCAATTGTGGCTTGCTTAAACAGCACATGACGTGTTCTAAAATGCATTACTTAAAAGCTTAACTTCATATACTCACAGCATTTTTGAATTACACTTTTATAAAAGAAAGAACTGGCCTTTCAAGATTATAAAAAGTAAAAAGAAAAAAAGTTTATCTATTTCAGATTTTTCCAAGCAGCCTTTTTTATTTTGATTATTGCTCTCAGAAGTTCAACCAAATGATTGTTGCTTTAAAATTATGTACACTGCACTGGGATCTGCAACTGGAATGGTTATTTTGCATTCAGTATAATATTTCAATCCCATTCGCTCTACTGACGCCATCTAATATAATAGAAACAAAACCAAAAAGAAAAAAAAAAATCTGTTTTACTTGGCCTGTGACAGCATCATCTGTGCCAGCTAATACTGAGGAAATACCAAAGCAATCAAAGTCATAGTGTTTAATTAGAACTTCACACGCAACTTTTTCAAAGCTTGTACGTTACTGCCATATGAATAAAGGGCACCAATCAATCATTCTTTAACCCTGTCAGTACATGTGTGGGTGCATGGTAGTGCAAATAGTCATTGTCAGACCAAAAGTACCTATCTTTATTGTAAATACTTTACCAGTCTCACTGGTTTATAGCTGAAGTTGTATATAGTGTGATTTTCCTCATATATGTTTACAAAAAATGGTAATTTTTATCAACTGTGGAAAATGTATAGCTTAACTAGCAAAATTATAAATCAATCAAGACACTAGTACAGGCTTGGCCAATCTGTGGCTCTCCAGTTGTTGTGAAACTACAAGCCCCCAGCATGCTTTGCGAGTAGATAGCCAGCCGATAGCTGGCAGGGCATGGAGAGCCACAGGCTGGCCAAGCCGGCACTAATGTAAAGGCTACAAATATGTGTAAGCGCTCTATAGTGAAAAGAGGTCTCTTTTATATATTCTTGCAATTATATTTTATTTCAGTATATATAATAAAAATAAAAAAATGTCCAATAGTCTGATAATGGCGCATACCTGCTGAAACCCAAGGTAATCTTGAATGGTGGATGAAGCAAAGAAGACAAGGCCGTCTGCAGCAACCACCAACACAAATCCATTGAGTGCCTACAAGAGAGGAAATCGTACAATAAAGAACCAACTTAAATATCCCATGTATACCAAATTTAATACTCGTGTTTTAAAAGAAACATGATCACTGAATATACCCACAAATGTATCTACACATTATAAGCTAGGACATAGGTGCTTAAAACTCAGTCATCAAGCTCTACAAACAGTTCATGTTTTCAGGATTTCTTTAATCATGCACAAGTGAGTTAATCTATTTATCTGGGTCAGTAATTATCCCACCTGTTTCTACAGACACAAATCCTAAAAACATGAACTGATAGTAGCTGTTGAGAACTGGATTTGAACATCTCTCAGCTAGGCCTACAATTTTTGTTTCTGAACTTGCTGGAAATATTATATTATTATATGAATGCAGCAAAAAACAGCATGTCATGTACAGCTTGTGGCCAACACATTATACCACACACTGCGCCTGCCAGTACATAAATTACTATCAGCATGTGAAACCCACAATTTCTATACCAGCGTGTGCCTCCCACAAATTCTTAAACCAGCCTGTGCTCTATTAAAAGATTACATACCTGCCTGTGTCAGACACAACATTCACTGTTTCTGAAGACCATTGCTATTACTCTGTATACAGCCGCTCTGACTCCTTTAAGAAACCCCCCCAGATATGATATCACCAAGGATTCAGGGGACACTGATTTTGGCTTTGGTAATAATTGTTGTTGTGCCTGAAAGAACTAAATGCCGGAAAACGATTCTACACATATGCAAGCATTTTCAGGAGTAAGGCTATACACATTGACAGGTAAAAGAATAAAGAATATAACATACAACCCAACTGACTTGCAAATTATGTAGATCTTGTCCCTAACATGTAATACCACATGCTGCACCAGCCTGTAGGGAACACATTATTAACAACCAATCTGTGCTCACCCACTTACACTAGGCTGTGCCCATCTGCACAATTCCCACAGTAGGCGGTGTCTGGCCACAGTGTGCCAACAACTCTAGTGTCCCCCACAAATTCTTACAACAAAACTTTTTTCAAAAGAGATTATATATCTGTTCCATTCAGAATGCTTATTCCCTCTTTATCCCAAGGCATCAGGAACAGTGCTTCCATTTACATTGTCCACTGTGCTGAAGGCTATTTCTGTGGCTATAGTCACTCTTGCTCTAATAGGCAAGCTCAGTTAAGATATGACTGAGGATTCTGGAAGCGGTAAATAGTAGTAATATTATTAAGCATTAAATTCCCGGGATTCAATTCAAAATAAATTTTCAAGCCACAGAAGTATTTTTAGAGATGTGGCTGATGATTATGTAGAGCTTGAACGCAACACATATTACACAATGCTTTGACCTTTGTCAATCATAAACGAGCCTGTGTCCCCCTCCCCCAACAGGCATCTTCCGCCAGCCTGTGCCCCCCTCCCCCAACAGACTGCTTACGCCATCCTGTCTCCCTCTTCCTCAACAGACCGCTTATGCCAGTCTGTGCCCCCCTCCCTCAACAGACTGCTTATGCTAGCCTGTCTCCCTCAATAGACCGCTTATGCCTGTCTGTGCCCCCCTCCCCCAACAGAACACTACTACCAGCCTGTGTTCCCCTCCCCCAACAGACTGCCTCCACCAGCCGCCAAATAGATTCACCTGGGGGGACAGTAGTCTTGGTGCATTTCTCAGTTGCAGAGGCTACCTGGATTTGTGCAATCCTATAATATATATATATATATATATATATATATATATATATATATATATATATATATATATATCTCTCTCAAGTAACACTTGTTGTTTTGTGTATATGTATGCATATATCTATATACACACACATTTTTTATATATATATATATTTTTGTTTGGGGAGAAATGTGTGTGTGTATATATGTGTGTATATATATATATACATACACATATATATATATATATATATATATATATATATATATATATATATATATATATATATATATATATATATACACACACATATATATATATATACACACATATATATATATATATATATATATATATATACATATACATATATATATATATATATATATATATATATATATATATATATACACATATACATATATATATATACACACACACACACACACACACACATATATATATATATATATATACATATATATATACCCGTGTATAAGCCGAGTTTTTCAGCACATTTTTTGTGCTGAAAAAAGCCCTCCTCGGCTTATACACGAGTGAACTCCTATTCTCCAGTCCCTCAGCTTTTAACTTCCACAGTGGAACGTATGTGTGTTCCATGACAGGAAGTTCGGCATTTGGAACGCAAACTTGCGTTCCAAATGCCGAACTTCCTGTCTGTGGAACGCACATGCGTTCCACTGCGGAGCTAAGTAAAAGGCTGAACTCCTCCTCCTGATCACTTATTGCACTGCTTCAAGCTGATGACCTTTCAGCAACAATAGCATAAAATGTAACTGGCGCAATGAGGAGACATGGAACTGGGGCATTGACTTGCAGCCTATTTGCACACTGGACCCTTAATTGTGGACACTCATTATAAAAATCTAGCGATCCCAACAGCGCAGTGGAGGAGACCCCGGGGGAGGAAAACTCCATGATTCTGGTAAGGTGCAGCAACTTTAGTAGCCCGCCACAACCAATCAGCATTCAATGACAGAGAGGTTTTAATCACTACAGCATCAATTTGCATATTTTTTTATATTTCAGGCACTGGTAGCAATGGTTGCTAAAAACAGGAACTAAAATGTTAGTTTAGTTAACATATTCAGGGAGATCTTAGACTCCAATTTTCCCAACCTATCTGCCATGTCCTGCTGGATCCACCAGAACCTGTAAGATATTAGTTCCCCTCCATCACTTACACATGTCTCCTGTTTACCAGTAGCTGCTGCATTTCCCACCCTAGGCTTATACTCGAGTCAATAAGTTTTCCCAGTTTTTTTAGGTAAAATTAGGTGCCTCGGCTTATACTCGGGTCGACTTATACTCGAGTATATACGGTATATATATACACATACACACACACACACACACACACACACACACATACATATACAGTATATAAACCTCAAAAACATGTCAGACATAAATGTGCATGTGTGGGAAGTTTTTGTCTTTAGCTCACTAAACTTCCTTCAGCTTTGAGCTTATTGTGTCACTGCATGTAGCCTTAATGTGCAGTCTGAACTGATTGGTAACGGAATGCATGAAATTCAAATATACTGTCAAACAAAGAATCCTGTCAATGTATTAGAACCATTACTTATCTAAACTTATAAGCGATATAAGAGGCCTTTAGTACTCGATTAGATTGTGTTTTAGTGGTTAAACTTTCTGCAAATAAAAATACTAGATTAGGGTTTTAGGAAAAATTGAGAAATATTGACACAATCTGAATTGTTGCTACATACATAGTTGAAAAACAGAGTTGTTACAACATACCATGTATTTTGCTTTACAAGATGAATTTTAATAGATTTACATCCTCAACACAAATTGAATAACTACAAAAAAAAAAGCCACATGTGGAAGATATTGGTCACTGAGGAGCACATAGAGAATGAGAATATGTAAATAGGCTATAATAAGCACTTGTCTCAATCATATGCTTTCAATTATTGGTTTATAAACACTTTCCTGCAAATTTTACTCAATACATTTATTTTTCTGGCTTTGTGCAATATTGTTAAAAAAAAATAATTAACAACTATACTTGGTGATATAAAACACTAAAAAGAAGAGCAGGAAGCTAGAAAGAAACATCCATGTATGTATAATAACAATTGCAACATGTATGAAGTCATCCTAAGGTGAAAACCCTTTTAAAACGGACCATATATTTGAAAGTCCCACACTGGCAAATATGGTGTTTTTTGTTTATATATTTTCTTTTCCACAATCCGCACTAAGCCATTTTATTTTAGTGTTGAAATCTACACAAGCCTAATTTACAGGAAGTGTTCTGGTGTAAACGTGCAAACAGTGCTGTATTGTGTAAATGTTGACACAACTATTATCAGCCTATGAATAAGACATTTTGTTTATGATTTTATGCGCAGGCCTGTATCTCAATTTACCAATGAGGCCAATTTATTGAGTTGCATATATTGTTGTTGCTTGAGTGTGAGAAGACACAAAGTCCAATGATCCCGATTCCAAGTCAGTGGCGCACGCAGGGGGGGGGGGTTTCTGAGTCTCCAGAAACCCCCCCCCCTCCCTGCGCTAACTAAATGGCCACTATAGCGGCACTGTCTTATACAGCAGCCGCTGTATAGAACAGCGCTGCCTAAACGGAGCTGCTGCGCAGTAGCTCTCGCGCGAGTTGTTGTTGTTTTTGTTTTTTGTCGGGGGGGGGGGGGGCGACAATTCTCCGTGCGCCCCTGCAAGTATTCTTTCGTTCACTACAATTATTTTAGGAACATCACAAAAGGGAATGAGTACCTTTCTACATATGCATAATTTACAATAACTATGCACTACTATGTCAATACGCAATCAGAAATGATTACAGAGGTAGTAAGCACATAATAATACACGTGCAGTTTCCAAACTGAATATACAAACTATAGTTGTAAAACAATACCCACATGTAACTTAACACAAAGGCACACGTTTGGTATGTGGGCTCTCTGCAAGGAATGGTAGATTCAAAACTATATTTTGGGAGAAACTATAAAAGGACAAAGTTTTATTTGCTCGATAAACAGCAGAAGGACCAAAATCTGATTTGGATTGGTCTGTCTCTTGGTAAACAAGTAGACAAATGGCTCTTTTGTGATAAGTCACGGAAAGTGCATTTATCTGCAAGTACAATCAACATGGCCTATGCCTTGTTGATAAGAAACAAAACATGTAAAATTGGCAGAACATCTACTTGGTTAGATTAACTTCCAGTAAGAGGAATTAACAAAAGCCAAAATTAGGCAGTTTCACTATCCAATTTGATCTTCTACACAATGAAGCACACAAAAATAATGTCCTGTGGGTTTCTAAGAAAAAAAAAAAAAAAGAATGCATATTCATTCAGCATACAAACATATATTGTGTTTAAAACTGAAAAAACAACAAAGGTAACTCCTGCTTTCAGCTGCCAAAGCAGGATGAAGTTACAGGGAAAAATAGTTAGCTGTAGAACAGGGATGATTTGAGGGGGAAAATACATTGCATTTGTGACTAGGGTTTAATTTCAGTTTATTTTCCATAAATGTGCATTAAAACATATAGATATAATTTGGTATAAGTCATTCTGCACGGAGAAGATTTTTTTTCCCTCTGTTTTAAGTGAACCTGTTTAAGTGAACACAATTGAAGTAACTATTTTGGATTTATTATTTAATTATATTTGTGACAGTTCAGGCTTACTCTGTCACCATGTCTTTGCTGTTTCCCAGTAGTGTTACCGATTTTTTTGGGGGGCTCCCTTTACCTACAGTAACCGACCGTTACTAACCACTCCTACTGGTGGTTCTCTGCCATCAGGCACTTACTGACTGCAAGTGCTAATTGTGCACCAGTTGTAGGAGAGTAGACACTAACACCACCAGGTTCCTTCACGGGTACCTAGAACAGCTTACTTCTGATGTTATGTCTTACTGTGGCTGGCTCCACATGCCTGCTTACTGAGGATCAGGACTGTAGGGTATCAGCCAGATTGTTGACTCAAGGCTCTAGGTTCAACACAGGACAGATGGGGGAATGGTTCACATGATTTCAGTAGATAATAGGTGGTGTGCATGTTCTTGTACCAAGAGTAGTGTTTATAGCTCACAATATAGCCCTTAAAAGGGCTGCTACACATCACTATGTGGTAGTGATGATACACCTAGGAGTATAAGATGGTGCACACCAGAATACAGCAACATGTGCTCTTTATATACAGCCAAAACCTGTCTCTACCCCTGCCATAAATTCTAATAAGCACTTGAAATACTGAACCAATCCCTGTGGATGATTTGGACAGGGTGGCCAATCTGGAGAGGCAGTAGACTGCACTGAGCCAATAAATCAGGACTAGATTTGACTGGGCCAATAGGTGGCAAGAACAATATGCTCACGTGCAGTTGATTTCTCCCCTGGTTAGTCAGGTGGACATACCTCTCCTCTTACAAACAGGAAAGCTTTCAAATCACAGCATTATCGCCTATTAATGTTTAGCGTCAGGAGATCACTCTGGCCACGAGAACAATGGGTTAACTAAAATTACAATTCAAAAACAATTTACAGTTCTCTTGGATTCCAAAATAACTGAATGGTCCATCAGTGAAAAAGATTCCACAGGAACCTGTAAAAAACACACACAAACACAAACACACACACCTGTTGTGTATTCAAGCAAAGGAATGGGGTTGTCAAGGTGATGCCATCTCCTGACTTGGACCAGATACTATTTTACATATCAAATGCTGTCTCAAAGTCAGTACCTTAATACACGTTCTCCATTTACAATTATATACACCAGGAATGCAGTGCCAATAGCAGAAATAAATTTATACATAAAGTTACTTCTTTCCATCTGTGTGTGGGGGAAAGTGGATCCAGCCAATTATCAGTAGTGCATACTGGTCCATCCAGATTGTAATGGGAAAAAGTGCTTAGTGGGGTTATGTAATCCAGTCAGTCAGCAATGTTGGTTTGGTGGTCAGCTGGTTGCTTGAACATCAAAGGAGAATACATTTAAGCTTTCAGGGAACTGTGTAGATGGGTGGTAATCAGGTAGAATGGCCTGGGGAGGTTAAGATAGTGGTTTGGGAACTTGAAAAGCTTGTCTGAAGAGGTTAGTTTTCAGGGAATGCTTGAAGGTTTGGGGCTAGGGGAAGTGTTGTTGTATGAGGAAGGCAATTCCACAGTGTGAGTGCAGCCCGAAAAAAAAGTTCTGCATTTGGGAATGGGAGCATGTAATGAGTGCAGATGAGAGATGCAGATCAGAGAGTTTGAGTTGCGCTGTATTTTGAGTAAAGTAAAGAGATGTTACTGGCTTATGGGATATTGTTGGCTTTATGATAACACATGTGGTCACTTTGACTCTACATTGATTAGCACCTGACGAATGTAGCAAAGATGTGATGTCGCACATATAATCCATCCAACGCTCCACAGCGACAAATGGCAAAGTATAACTATTACAACAGTGTATGCAAGGATCCTATGTGTATATATGGATGCTCTGCAGAATTACCCATCAGAGATGCCAAGGCCACAAAAATTGCCAACAAAGCAGACAGCTAAATCTTACATGCTGACCGTCTGTCGGACAGCCTTGTATTTGGCGATATTACCAGAGGGACCTCAGGTATGTTGGGATCTCTACAAGCAAGGCATTACATTATTAGAAATGAAAGGTGCTATCTTTCAGTCATAAAAGTACCAAAAGGTTAACCAGAAAAACTGCAGCAACTCTTAAAACATCTATATTAATAATGTTCTATGAAATGAGTTGCTGTTCCAAATATAATTTGAATGTACAAGGCACAATGATTCATTTTTGAACAATGGAAATTTTGACAATATGCATCCAAGCCTTATTAAATTTTTTACTGTAAAATTGTAAAGTAAACCATTTCTTTCAACTATGACATTTTAAAAAAAGAGATCAATGCCAGATTCTATTTTATTTTAATGAGATACAAATGACAACCCAGTATTTAGTTACTGACTTAAGGTCAGGCTAAACTTCTTCAGTAATGAGGAAAAACATTTATAGATGGGCTGCTCTTACTTTAAGTAATTTGAAATAATTTCCAAGTACAATAACACAAAACACGAAAAGGCAAGTTTTAGGATTATACAGTTTTGTTCTCATAGTTGCTTGACTGGTTTGCACAATTATACCAGTATATAATTCTACCCTATTTTCAATTTTTTTTCATTTTATTTAAATAGTAGCTGTGTTTCCAAAAAACTGCACAGTTATCCCTGGCATAATTATCCATTTGTCCCAATATTTCCAGGGCAATATTATTTCCATTCAAAATGTTTACTTTACCATATTTATTTTCCTGTAAATCAAACTCCTGAAGCACCCAAAGAAACAAGATACCTGGGGTGGTGTTAATGTCCAGATCAAGTTTACAACTACATGGGTGTCAACAGCTTTTCTTTTGAAAAGTATGGGCGCGCTGGGCATGAGCAAAGTTTTTCTTGTATAATTTAGTTAGAACTAAAGCAGGTCTCTATAAAATGCATAACTGCTATAAAGCTAAAGCTGCATTGTTCTGCGCAGCAGACTGCAGTCACAAGGCAGCCTCTGGCCACCACTGCATCAATGGACTGTTGGAGAATTCATGTGTTAGTGAAGGCTGATCACACTGCTTCTTCACTCGCTCCCTTTCTATTAATTATACATATCTATGTGCCAGAAAAAATACTACCGGTCTCATCTGATGAAATTTGGAGTTGTCACTCTTTATAATGTATGGATCCAGTTGTCTTCTAAACGGTGCTTGAGACCAGTGATCAATGATGGGATATCTAAAATGTTCTATGTATGTGATGCCAGTCATAGCATTCGTTACTTTAAGTCATTCGTGAAGCAATGTATTGATGAGGGTAGGCTAGTTTAAGCAGTTTTAATATTGACAGAATGTTAACTATGCTTTTAGAGTAATTTTGTTTATTTATTTTAAAATGTAAATATATGAATGGTGTAGCTCTTATCCTAAAACCTGTTTTCCATGGAGTTATAATAACCTTATATTACTTGATAATGTAACATATGGACAATATCACAACTGTATATCTCTACAGTGCCTGAAAGGAGTGTTCTCCAAACAACTAGGTCAAAAAGAGATGATGTATGTATGTGTGCATAACATGTATGTATATATCTCTCTGTGTGTGAGATATTGAGATAGAGATATATATATATATATATATATATATATATATATATATATATATATATATATATGAGTGGTATGCCATATAGATCACCAGAATATACAAATACCTAGGAGTTTTAACAATAAATTGATCTCTGTCTATTTATTGACCACTGTTAGCACTATCCAGTGCATTTTTAATTATCAGACAGCCTAAGCTATAGCATTTTATATGCCTCTCAGGGGTAAATGACCCCGTTGCATAAGCTAAGTTACATTCAATAAGTTGCTTATTGTAACCACTTCCATGAACAATTCATTAGGAAAGAAAGTTTAAATCAATGTTGCCTTGTCAAGGTAAATTGCAATTTCCTTAAGGACTTCAAATGCATTGATGCAGTGCGGCTGTACAATATAAAACTATATTACTATAACAGGCCCGACATTGGGCCACTTGAACTTCATAAAAGTTAGCTCCAGCCTTTGATGTGGACTTCACAAGAAAATGAACCCTTAAACCACACAATTTAATGACATAAGTCATAATTGTTGAAACATGTACCACTTCTAATCAAGTCAAAGTGTAAAATGTGCCAATTCTAAGTGACAGCATGTTGCAGAGTGAATGGGCCCAAACTGACTGCAGATCCTGACCAACCTCTGTTATTGTGCTGTATATGCCCTTGCTCTCTGTACAGCAGGCTTCTTCCAGACAGTACAGGAGGAAGCCGGCCCAGGAGTAAGGTCTCTAACACCATGCCTCACTTCCGCAGTATTGTGCTCATTATCTGTTTCCAGCACACCTCACAGCTCTCCTGCTAGAAGGACTGGAAGAAGCTTACTCTGGAGAGAGTATAGCGCACTGAATAAAACGCTCTCTCATGTGGAAACTAAAAAAAAATACCATCAAAGGGTCTGGTGACAGGTTTGTTTTAATTACCCTTGGTATATATTGACAAATTACAGTACACAAAGAAGTAAACTGAAACACAACCAGATGAAGTCTGTAGAAATCACTGTACAAAAATTAAGTACCAATTCATCAACATCAGTTATTCCTGACCTGGGAGCTGCTGATTGTCCTTTCCCCCTAATGACAGGTGTAAATACATAACTGCTTTAGTATGCAGTACCAGTAGCAGGGCTATTTGTTTATCTAAAACAAATTCACATAAGACATTTTTTTAAAATAAGGCAATGATCAATGAGCAACATATAAATGATTTCTCTGCAAGACTAGGTCTGGCCAGATTTCTAAATGGACAGGTCTCATTACCTGTAACAAAAGTTCTCCTTCCAGTAAACGCAAATCATCCCCTGGCTTAATTGCTCTTCGATTGTCACTAGATCCATTGCCGCCGTCTGCCTTGGATGCTTGTAGTGCAACTGTGAAATAAACACAGACAGGTTAACAATATTTGCCAGTACAACAGTGATTAGAGCAGCGGTTTACAGAAAGTTGGAAATAACAGGCACCGGAGGACATGTAATGTAGCCAGAATACTGCTACAGGAATTGTATACACGAGCATTCCCCCTTGCACCTAAACTCCATTGCTTTCGATTAGATAATCCAATCGTCAAATAACATGTGCACCTAAATGGGAATATTTTTTTAAAAATTTTTTATCTCCTCTCCAACCACTTACAATGGTGCATATATTCTTAGGCTGAAATAATTGGCATACTTCCACAACTGACCTTGCTATGTAAAGTACTTAACTTCACAGGCTATTTATAAAACAGTGAAAAGCTTTTTGTGAAAGTGAAAATTGGTGTAAAATACAGCGTAAAAAGGCATAAACTGAAGTCTGTTGTAAAATACAGCATAAAAAAGGTGTGAAGTCCTTTTCTCAGCTTAAAGTGCAAAGAGATATTTCACAGAAAATAAACCATTATACCAAGTGATAAATGCAAGTTCAATGCAAAATAATTGTTTGTTCACGGACTTAGGGGAGAAATTTTTCAGTGGCATTTTTGGCGTAACTTCTGGTGTAATGGATGTTTGACAACATTACAAACAGACATTGATGATGATGGAATCCACTTTGATGCTTTTTTTTTTACTGGCGAAAAACAAAGAGGAGCGTAAAACAAGATCTTTGCATGAAAAAGGCCATTTCTTCACGGTATTATACATTTTACTACTTCACAGCATTACAAATAAGTCCAGACATCCTCAAGTCATCTTGTACTTTATTCCTATAAATAAAAACCTCAAAAGTATAAGAAAATCAAATGCATGATAGACATGAAATGTAGATAAAGGTACTATGCCAAATGTATGACAGAAGTGAAATATCCGTGCAGGTACTATGTGGGTAGTGAGTTCTTAGGTTTCCAGGTAACCCAAACAAACAAAAAGTTAAAAAATGCGATCAGTGTTTTTCAACTTGTATGTGAGGACATTCAGGTTTCAAATAAATAGAAACTCTAAGAAACCTCTTGTCACGATGTTGCACTCATGGATAAGTCATTGAAAATCAGGAAAATGTGCAGTAGTAACAATATATCAAATAGTCTCAACTCCTCAAAACCAAACAAATAAAATCATTTCTGAATCTTGGACTTACCTAGTATCCAAGTAATCATTAAACAAATAGCATTTGAACTTGTACTTTCACTATCCTCCATAACAATTATAGCTTACGTTAAGAAAAAACAAACAAACTATAAAACAATCTTATAAAACTAGCAGTTCTTCATACTTCTCACAATCAAGAAAGGATTCATTCACTGAATCTGGTTGAATGTGAGCAACTCCACAAAACATGAGAGAGGTTGAAGTCTGACTCATTACTCTTGGTTTAACAAGACTATGGATAACATTGTTCAACGGCAATTTTTGACAAAGGTCACAGATCATCACGTTGTTGTATTACGTGGCTATTTTGAGAAAGTCATGAAAACCTATAGAGAGGAAACTATGCATTTAGCAGTTAAAGTGATTTCAGCTCGTGTTTATTAACAGTGAGCTTATCTCAGCTATGTGCAACCATTTCAAACGACAAAGAATTTTTTTTAAAATAAAAAGCAAAAAGCAAAATAAATGCACTAGAAATTTAAAGGCTACTCCCACGCAAAAGTGATCCTTCATTTTCAGGTGGAATATGAAACATCAATCCTGGTTCCAAAAGGTACCTAAGTGGCTATCTGGCGGTTCCCCCAATGTCTTGTGTGTGCCCCCCGCCAGACCTCCGTTTGCCTCCGCTGTCCGTAGACAACACGCAGCATGTATGAAAAGGAAAAAAAAAACCCAGGCGGCATGAGCTAGGAAAATGTATCGGAGCGAGTGAAACAACTACTAACATGTGCAAGACACTGGGAATCCTGCCAGACACAGTGGACCCAGGCCCCAAATAAGTATTATTATGGGACCATGTTTTACCTGGACTTATCCTTTAAAAAAACAAAAAAACAAAAATGTATCCGTGCACAAAACACAGTTTAGCAATTATTTAGAGTTGTGGTTCATGTTCATAACATTAACTGTTAAACTGGTTATAAGCTATAATGCATGAAATTACAAATACACTGAAAGGGACAGTTATAATTGAAAATGATCTGACCTGTCAAAGAACTAGGATTAGGAGTTTAAAATAATAAATACATTTAATAATATTTCTGTTGTAAGTGTGTCCCTTACTCTGCACTTAATTTGCCCTACAGTATCATTGTTTTTATGCCAATGTTAATTACGTAAGATGTAAAGTGACAACAAAAACAAAAATATCCTGCCAGCTGTTTGTTCATAATCTTTCATAGTGTATATACTTTATAGGGATTGCAAATCAAAATAACAGAGAAAAAAATATTAGTTTGAACTTTTGAAAGTGTTGATTGCTAAATACTAGTACATAAAAATGATTCATCCTTAGGTCTCTGGCCATCAATATATAGCAGTCATTATCTACTCACCTACGGACTTGTCTTTAGGACTCAACTGCTGAGCACACATGAAATTCTACTACCCCACATTTAAAGAGACAGTAGCTATTTATATAAAGCAACTTCCCTGTTAGAGTTCGGATCCTCTAGCAGAATGTTATATGCAAAGGGGTTGGAAGTCTATCAGGGTTGAGATATTTAAAATATATTTTTATTATTTCAGTAGGAACATTGAAAAACATTGCGGTCATCCTGTTATAACTGTAAATTAAACACTTAATAGTGTTAGGCTGAAGTGAGGGCACTAGCAAGCATAGGTCTGTGCGTAATTGGGAACTTTTAAATATATATTTAAGAATATCACAATAAATGTTTTCATATTGGATACATTTATAAGTTAGAATTAATTACCATTTAGAAGTAAATAAAGTTAGTTGCAGAAGATGTATTTAAAAAAAAAAAAGAAGCCTTACATTTATGGTTAACCCACAGCTAGCTATTCTGGTTTTGGCAAGTCACTATCAATTGGAAATCCCATTGTAATCGCCATACAGCACAGAGAGTGCAAAACACAAGCTACAAGTTTATTTAAGCTATGTGACATGCGAACATAATATTTCCTCATTGCACAAACCCTTTGTTTGATAGAATTTGCTTTCATTTGCTTTCAGGTGGTACCAAAACTGATAAAAATAGAAGACTGAAGTACATAGCACAGCTGGAGAATTATATGAGGTAGACTTAACAGATTTGTAGCAGGGGGCTGTAGCAGCGACAGACTTTTAATATTGTTGTATCAACACCATAAATTATTTAAGATTTAAGGGAACACATATAAGATCAGCAATCTAACAACAACATATTCCACTCAGGATATTGTATTGTTTGCCATCATTGCATGAAATCCATTAGACAGATATACGCCTATCCATCACAGGGATGAGACAATGCTGCCCCACTGAGGCTTACAGTCTAAATTCCCTACAGCACAAACACTAGTGTTCGTTTTGGCAGAAGCCAATTAACCTAACTATATGTTTTTTTGTTAGGCTATTGTAGATTGATTGAGGATCGAGGATTGTGAGAGCACCTGGATGAGACACAAACACAGGGGACAGATAGAGCAATGGTGGGAACCTACCCCTTGACCCCAGCGATGTGAGGCCACTGTGCCACTGTGTAGCACCTACATTATCTAGGTTTATGTTCAAAGCTTAAAGTGTTATCAATTTACTTTGGTTTTCTAAAGTAATTTTGTGCCCTTCAAGAAAAATAAAATAACTTGGTCATGTGAGTGGAGACAGGATTTAAAATAGGCAGATTGCACCAAGTGATCATAACCTTATTTGTCTATAGCAAGTTTTGCATTAATTAATATCTCCGACCATTAGGGATGATATCTAGGATTAGTGTAAACAGATGCATACATAACACAAAGATGTATGCATGTAATATCCAATTGTTGAACAGCTTGTGATTGGTCCTCACATGCCCCTCTGCCGCCATTTTTAAGTGGTGAACAGCACTGATTTGCCGACTGTGTCTTATGAACAGCGGAGGAGCAGGTTAGGGAAATTTTTACAGCAGGTTGTAGTTGAGCTTAACATCGACTGCTAGATCCCTGTCTATTTAGAGGCATACGTAAAAATATATTCTCAAGGGTATACAATCTACCCTCCATCTTACAATCCCCTTATAACTTACTTACAATTTACTCTTAAAAAGCAAATGAAAAAGGAATAACAGAAAAATAACATCAAAAATTACTAAGATACAGTATTTGTATTGTCAAAGTTGTTTTTGGAGCAAGCTATTGCAACTGTTATGTACACGACAAAAATTCACATTTTATTAATGCAAAAGAAACAGAATACTCTGCATTCAGTATACGAGACAATGTTCACACAGATAACCGACTGATTTTTTTCCCTTAAAAGTTGATCTTGAATTTGATTTTGAGTTAATCTTGATTTTTCATGGAAAGTCCTTCAAGAGAAGGCATGTTATATGCTGGAGCAAACTTAAAGTAATCCAACATGGTCTTGTATATTTTTGCCTTTTTGCATATGAATTTTGTGAAGTTCTTAGACTTTTTCTCATTTTACAGAATTTACACCAATGTTTCCTGGACCCGTAAATAAAACAAATAAAATGGGTGTTGTCTGTTTTAGGTATTAGAGATGAACATTTAGCAGCCTCAAACTGTGCAGTTTCCTGTCATTATGTTTACATTCAACCCTGTGTAAAAAGAATGTGCCAGAATAACCATAGGAAGACAATGAAAAATACAATCTGCACAAGTTGTAAACATACTAATATTCCAAGCCAAAGACACAAAATCAGGTTCCTGTGTCAATACAGAAAAAGGTTAGGTGTGTTTAAATGTATATTTCCAGTTAAGGTATTACAACGATGTGCACAGTACTCTAAAAGGACAAAGTAAACAGTCACACACTGTGAGAACTGAATTCATGAACAGGGTTAAAGTTGTACTCTATATCCTGTAATGTAACCTATGTACAGTAAAAAAAAAAATAATAAAAAAAAATACAACAGTCACACAACTATCAAGGTAAACTCACATTTCCGAGTTCACATTTTCTCTCAACAGTGCTGAGATTTATTATAAATGACAGATATTTCCTCCAGCTGCGCAATTTATATATTTCCTCTGGATTTCTAGGGAGATGAAAAAAGGACTTTTTGAAATCCTTTTAGAACAAACTTACAACCATAATAACAGTTAATGGGAGACTGTAACTACTTTGTATGAGCCACAAGAGTTAAGGCAGAGGCTGTGTGTGAACCTTCATGTTGTGATGCAGAGTAAGCAATATGTGATGCGGTAAGCAAGGGCTTTCTACTCCAGAACAGCTGTTATGTTGCAACTCACAAAAGGATCACTGGAAATTTAATGTGGAAGTAGCATTACCTTTATGCAAAACATAACTGGTTTAACAAGGAGGATTTACTTTATTAATAGGAACTTGTATGCTTCCTTTATAGGGATCATAACCAATGGTAAGGGGAAACTATTGTGAAAAGCGGCACAGCGGTTAGCATTGCTGTCTGACTGCACTGGGGCTGCGTGTTTGAGTTCGACCAAAACATTATCTGTGTTGACTTTATATGTTCTTGCTGTACTTGCGTAGGCTTCCTCCAGGTGCTGGTTTTCCTTCCACAGTCCAAAAATATTCTGGTAGATTAATTGGCTCCGGACAAATTAAGTGTGTATAGGGGTGTGTTCTTAGACCGAGCTCCAATGGGGCAGGGCCTGATGTCAATGTTTTACTGGAAAGTGCTACAAATAAATGATATTAATCTGCGACATCATCAATATATCTCACTTTACAGGAGCAAGGTTTTCTAATTTGTGTTCCTATCAATAGAACTCTTTCCGATTTCTTACAGGAGAATAGCGTAAAGAGTTACTTTAGTTACCGCTGCCCTTACCCCACTTCTCTTCAGCAGCTTATTTAATGTGTGACATGGTATTTCCAATATTTTGTGAATAAATCTTTGAATGTAAAAGTATGATGGTCAGTCCAGTTATGAGAGTGGAATTAGTAATAAATATACTTTCTGCAAATACCTCCAGCAAAATAAATATACAGTTTATTAGAGTGGGCTTACATAAATTAAGCAATTCCTGTGCACAGAAGGGTCTCACAACTTGTTTAAATTTAATTAATGAGGCAAGAGATCATGCAACACAATCCTAAACTATACAAGTTGACAGGTATTCAATTTTATTTGATTGTGTCTGTGGTAATAGTGAGATAAAGTGAAATGCTATGGCCTATGTCTGTGTCCCCAGTATACATATTTCTTTGGTCTGTGCTGCTTTCATAGTAGTTGTAAGAGCCGGCAATAAACTTTACAATGTTTAAAAAACGTGCAAGTATATACTTAAATCATTGCACTCTTCTACACCTAGTGTAAATATTACATCTTAACAGCTATGAGTGTTTGCTCTGATTGTAAAAATAAAAATTTCTGAGCAGCACCATGCCAAGTTTACATACCACTTGTGGGTTAAAATCTTAAACAAACTCAAGATATGCCTATGCTATATTTGCACAAAGCTTTCCAAAAATCCTTTCAAAAACCATGTTTTATTAACATTTAGCACAGCCTTGAAACTTTTGCAAAACAGGTTGGAGCTTTAGTGTTACAAACAACTCTCAAACAATTTCAGAACTAAAAAGAGTCAAAAGTTCATTGGATGTGTTCTAAATTAATCACGCAACCACCTTTTGTTCGCTGTAAGTGACATATGATTTATACACAAGCAAAACAAAAAAAATCATCTAATCTGGTTTATTAGAAAATCAGCTACAGAATTATTTGTGCAATTACATTACTATAAAAAAAAAAAAAAGCCTATGATACATGTACTCTCAAAGTGGTTCAAACACTTAGATCAAATGATTTATCTTGTAACATCACTACTTAGTTTTTCAAGCAATCAAAGCTAATTTCTGCTATAAAAATTTACAAAATAATATTTTACTATCAGGAGTTTAAAACATATCTTCTAAAGAAAATAGACAAATTTAAATTGCGAGCACACAATCATTCCGATACCAGCTCACCTGGGAATAATTAACCTGAAAGTGTTTACTGTAGCAATATTTTATAACCAATTAAGGCTACATATTAATATGCAATATGTTTAATGCATATTAAAAAGCAAGTAAAAGACACAGAAGTCGCATTGTGTTTAAGAAGCTTTTAATATGTATTTAGATGCATTTCCAATTGCATTCAATCATTTTTTAAACATGTATCTGTGACAAAACAGGAAGTTATCTTGTTCTAGCCAAGTGCATGTGTAAAATCCTTGTCAACTGCATCTCATTGAGTTTACAGTGCTCACCCCATTGAGATGAATGTTGCATCTTCATCTGTGTTGACAAGTGTCAGATGTATGGTAATGGCAAAAAAAGCATAAAAACTGAAATGTATTGTACAATGAATTTTATGGTCATAGCCTTTTATTCGAGCTTAGCGCTTCTTATAATTCACATATGACAAGCTGCATGGTGTAGTTTTGTTCTGAGTAAAAACAAATTTTGCAATGATGTTGTTGTTGTCCCATGTTAAGTGTACCTAGAAGAATTGATGCATTGATGCCGTTTTGAAGTCAAAGGGTGGTCATACCAAATATTCATTTTATTTAGATTTCTCTTCTGTTCATTCACTTTGGATTTTTTTTAACTGATAAAAGATAAAGTATTAACACTTCTATTTTTGAAAGCATTCTTACTTTGCAGCATTTTTTTCCCAACACCTGCCCACAACTTTTGCACAGTATAGTATGTGTATGTATATCTTTCTCTCTATATCGATCTATCTATATACACACACACACACACACACACACACACACACACACACACACACACACACCTATATAGCTATAGTACTTTGTCAAATATGTTTTTTCTTAAGTGTATGAAGTTTCTCCACAGTAACCTTTTGATTTTAATAACAGAAAACTACTGTATCACTTCTTGTGGCTCCGTATACATTTCATGCTTCTTTAAATAAGATATGACAGATCACGAGTATGTTCCCTTACAATATTGACATGCCCCGGGAATTAAAAGAGGAATTCTCATTCGGTTTTTTTTTTATAAAGCATTGGTCACTATGAAAAATAGAATTTGATATAACATTTTGTACGTCATGGTTTAAGCCAAACATCACTCCAACAACAGCCATCTTATTTAACTCACTCCTTTACTAGCTTTATTTAACGTAATGAATGACGGAGCCCGGCAAATGTGCAGTTTAAAAATTAAGATGTATACACATACATTTGATTATATCAGTCTAATGTCCCCATACAAATCTTCTAATACAGTTATGGAAAAAACACATTATTATTATTATTATTATTACTATCCATCCTGCACAACTTCCCCTACCTTTGTAAATGTTTATTAGGACGATCAAACATAATGGTACTGAAACACTAAAATCACTATTTGTTTGATCAGGTAAAAACGTATATTAGTTTTACATAGACTACAGGAAAAAAAACAAGTTATAGATTGCAGACATGTGCATGAAAGGGGAAGGAACACAGGTGGCCAGTGAAGGCTGGTAGACACAGGAACTTGAGCCAAGGTTGCCAGCATACTGGGAAGATAAACACTGCCCTAACAATACTTTTCTCATTGAATAGACAGAGATAAAACACTTAAGCTGGGTACACACTACACTGTTTTCGTCCTATAATCGTCTCAAACAGCCGACATACGACCACTCGTTCAAAAGTCGGGTCAGTGTGTGCAGTGACACGATGGTCAAAAGTCTGCCCAAATGGACAATTGTCGCCTCATTTGGTTGGTCGTACCGTTTAATATTTTTGTTCCAATCTCGTTTCCGCTGTGTATGGTGTATAAACTTCCGACCGATCCACAACAGTGAGTACGAAATTACAGTCATTGCTCACAACAACATGGCTGTAAAAAGTCGCTAAAGGGACGTCCGCTCTTCCCTTTATCGTCCTAAACAAGGCTAGTGTATATGCAGTCCATGGACCGAGCGATCGGACCATCGATCGCTTGTAAAATCGTTTGGCATAAAAAGTTGGTCGAAATTTCTGTAGTGTGTACCCAGCTTAACTTAGTTTTCACACATTATGACTAAGTAAAAGATAAAAAGCAGCATTTACGATTTATTTAATACAAATGACATAATGATTAAAATCTTTATCTGTAAAGTAATTATGTTCATTTTAGATTAAAATGAAAGTTGTGTTCTATAAAATAGCTACAAGTGAAGTTTAATAAACAAACTGCACGAAGGCTCTTAGCCTTCACATGGCTACATAAACACATATATACAATGTCTGGCATATCAAGGTCTAGAAAGTATTACAGGTGAAGTTCTGGCACATACATACATTTCAGTATTATTAATCTGCCCCAAGATAACAAGTTGTGGTCTCCTACCTGGTATCGCCATTGTTACCTTAATATTACGGAAATGCTGATACTTACTACTGATAAGGCACTGTTACTGGACAAGTGAGAGAGGGGATTGCAAAAAAAGGCAAACATAGATGATAGAGGGATATCAGCACTTGGATGCATGGGTTCTTATCCACGTGCTCACTTCCAAACTACCCATCACCTAACCTCTTCATTATCTGTCCTCAGGCAAAACCACTAATTTAAATAGGCAACAGAGGTGTGGGCATGATTAATTGTCTTACACAGGTAAAAAGCAATGTGTACCAATATAGCCAGGTGCTAATGTGGGTGGGACAAATCCCTCATCCATGAACAAGAATGCAGAACGAAATCCCTCAGGCACACATTGGCCAAGTATTAAAAGCCCCGAACTTGGTACAGGTCTGTTATATTCTTCCTGCTCACCAAACACTGCCATACTCTTTCCACAGCACACTGTAGAACATAATAATGGGTGTGTATCTCATTCTGGAGACACACATCTACATTGCCAGGGGTGAAGCTGTTGTTGCAAGAGAACAGGAGCATTTTGAGAAGAAAAGCCAGCAGTGTCAGTTGTTATGACATTGCTTCATTATGTACATCAAATATTAAAATAACAAACAAAAGAAAGAAAATGTTTTCCTTTAATATTTCTAACTTGACACATCCTCTTAAATGGGAGGCAACATATAGCTTGTAGCTGCATTTGAATAGCTCTGCTCTATCTAGGAAGAAGAATGAGGGAGGAAATAATAAAAATGTTTAGGTATTTTATTATAGCCTACTTCTCAAACTTTATCCTAACAGGAGCTGCAATAGTGTAATCTTTACATTCATATCAAATAGCAACAACACTAATCGCTTTTAGTGATATTAAATGAAAGTAGAAATATATATATATATATATATATATATATATATATATATATATATATATATATATATTGCTGAATTCCTTAACAAAACACATGTACGAATATTACGGTCCACTTTGTCAGAAGTCAATTATCCTAGCATCATGGTGCTCTGCCTCCCAAATGCCTGATTCAAACAGGCACAGCCGTATTCAGTGCCCTTTCTCTAGTGCATCCACCATTCACGGTACAGAGTGGTAAATTGGTGGCTTCATGAACCAGGCGATTGCTCCATTGCAAATTAAAGCAAATTTTATGTTAAAGTAAATTCCACCTAATCCTAAATGTTATGTTCTAACTTCAACAACTGTGTAATATTGTCCCGTACTGCAGGTCATCTGTTATACATCAGGTGAACCATACACTATGGTAGATGTTTGTTAAACTATTTATGTTATTACGGTTTGTAATTTACAAGTATAGCGAATATGTGACCTCAAAAAAAGTGGAAACTTGTTAAAATGCAAAACTGCACAAAGAAAAAAAACTTACCTATATAAAACAGTGTTGTAATAATGATAACAATGTAAAAATACATGAGTAATGCCTGTTATTAGTGCTAGGAATTGGTCATCTTTGGGTTATTTATTGTTGTGCTTGAGCACATACCAAGCTGAATCACAGTTCATGCAGAAAATATATATTCCTTGTTATATTTATTTGCACAACAATGTCTACTTTATAGTCAAGAAACCACAAATAGCAAGTTAAGTGGTGTGTGACTATGACTGAAATTACACTTATGGTATTAAATAATTTAGCAGTGTAAGTCCACCTTTGGACTTTTTTAGAGGTTTGTGCAAAAACAGACCCAGAGAGCCTGTTCATTCATTCAGGATTCTGAAAGCAATGCAAGATGTCCTTCCCTACTGTAGAGATGGAGTTACCAAGGACTACTTTTATTGCACTTAGTGTTGCCTACCCCAAATCCCCGATTATTCTAATATGCACTGGTGGCCCATAATTATTATTTATTAGTAAGGCACCACATTTCTGCAGCACAGACAGTCAGAACACATACTTTATAGCCCACTTGTGACTCTAGTGCTTAGTGCTAATAATGATAATTCTATCTTTGAATAATATCTGTTATAAAGGGAACATTATTCCCAAAATGTGTATGGTTTTGTATTATTATTGTCATCCCACTGCAGCAACCACTGTAACTCTGCATGTATTACAGCAGCACTGAGTATTTCACATAATTAACATTCCAGTTAAGGCAGGCACACTATAGCTATTAAATACATACAACGTGGTGTTAGCAGTGCCACATGAAATAGAAATACTGAAGATAAAATTAAATCTTTTTTCAACAAAAGTCTTAAATAATATAAACCACGTTTACAGGATCTGCAGAGATTGAACATGAAATCCCCAATCTGACCTTGGGAAATACTGCCGGACAGATACCTGTAAACTGAGGGAGAGAGGAGAGAGCGGAGAACAAGAGAGGGGAGAGCGAGACTGTACTTTGAATCAGGAATTCTATAAAAAAAAAATCCCTTCTAACATTAGAAATTCATTGGTTGCATCCTATAAATAATAAATGCTCATTTCTACTCCACTGAACTCACTCGACCTACATTATATGCACTTGCTAACCTTGCCAAGGTTATTGGAGGAACCTATAGCATCACTGCTTCCTGTTCTTTATTTAGACTTTTTAATACACTTCCTTTCCTATTCTAGCATCAAAGGGCAAGAAAAAATGCTTCTTCCCTTAAGGTCTCACGTCACACAACAATACCAAAGCAAAAAACTAAAAGCTAAAAAGGAAATTTTAACAAAATGGCATATTGGTATAAAGCCTGAAAAGCCTAAGCAATCTTAAAATGTAAAAGGTTACGCGTGTAGCAGATAGCTTAAGACTGCAATTGGCATAAAACCAGTTAACAGAGAAATTCCAAAGTACAATTGGAAATATATTGTCTCTCTTTATAAGATGGCCTGTGCAAGTTCAATTGATCGTTAATAGTTCAAAAGTCACACAAGTACATTGTACTGTGAAATGTTAAATCTTTGTTTGCATTAGTGTTTGCTTTATTGCATAAAGGATAACCCCTTCTACTGGGAAATATTCATTGTATGCACATTTAAAGAGAAAGCATGGCAATAACATACAATATATGTATTTAATGGTAACACATAAACCTCCATGTGCTGGGTAATAAACTAGCTAGTAAAAATGTCAATATACGTTTCCATAAGGGTACTGCTGACTCTTGGTAGGGAAGTGAGGACAATAAATGCATAGAAACAGAGCTCTAACACAAGCCGCCTGTTCAGACCAGATTTAACAAATTGAATAGGAGTGACTCGGAGCAGATTGGAATTAAACCCTTATGCTATCCTATGGATTAAGCTGAAATTAGTCCTGACTATTACAGACGAAACCTCTGGGTTTGTAATGTACCCAATCTTACCACCTAAAAACCTGTTTCTTTGGTATATTTAAAAAAAATAAACAGGACATATAATATAAAAGCTTCAAAAAATAATGTTCCTATTCTCTGACAAGCGTAACTGTATATTTACTTCTAAACCGTACTTTCTTAAAATGTTGAACAAATTTAGCTATGAAAACCAGGCCTACACATTCCAGGTGTAACTTGCATTTAAAATTACATTTTCAAGTACATACTGTCCAAACTAACAATTTCTTAAATTTTTCTAAAGCGGCTTATTATACAGACCAATAATTATTGTGTGAACTGTAAAATCATTTTATCAGCAACTATTTTTATCATGTGGAAAATGCTCTCTGGTATGCCAAAAGGGAACCCGTTACCAGCTAATTATACAATTTGAAAAGCTATATTGTAAACCAGTTGGTCCGCATCCATGATCTCAAACAAATTTAAATAAAATAAGATCTACATACAGTCATGTCCAAACGTTTTGAGAATGACACAAATATTATTTTTCACAAAGTCTGCTGCCTTAATTTTTATAATGGCAATTTGCACATACTCCATATGTCATGAATAGTGAACAGATGAATTGCAATTCATTTCAAAGTCCCTCTTTGCCATGGCAATGAACTTTATCCCAAAAACAATATTTCCACTGCATCTCAGTCCTGCCACAAATGAACCAGCTGACATCAAGTCAGTGATTCTCTCGTTATCACAGGCGAGTGTGTTGACGAGGACAAGGCTGGAGATCACTCTGTCATGCTGATTGAGTTAGAACAGACTGGAAGCTTTAAAAGGAGGGTGGTGCTTGAAATCATTATTCTTCCTCTGTTAACCATAGTTATCTGCAAGGAAACACGTGCAGTCATCATTGCTATGCACAAAAAGGGCTTTGCATGCAAGAATATTGCGGATAGTAAGATTGCACCTAAATCAACCATTTATCGGATCATCAAGAACTTCAAGGAGAGAGGTTCAATAGTTGTGAAGAAGGCTTCAGGGCGCCCAAGAACATCCAGCAAGCACCAGGACAGTCTCCTCAAGTTGATTCAGCTGTGGGATCGGGGCACCACCAGTGTAGAGCTTGCTCAGGAATGGCATCAGGAAGGTGTGAGTGCAAGACTTTTGGAGCTTGGCCTGGTGTCAAGAAGGCCAGCAAAGAAGCCACTTCTCTCCAGGAAAAACATCAGGGACAGACTGATATTCTGCAAAAGAATTGGACTGCCGAGGACTGGGAAAAAAGTAATTTTCTCTGATGAATCCCCTTTCAGATTTTCAGAGCCTGTTTGGGGCATCTGAAAAAATACTTGCCCGGAGAAGGAAAGGTGAGCGATACTATCAGTCCTGTGTCATGCCAACAGTAAAGCACCATTCATGTGTGGGGTTGCTTCTCAGCCAAGGGAGTTGGCTCACTCACACTTTTGCCTAAGAACACAGCCATGAATAAAGAATGGTACCAAAACATCCTCCAAGAGCAACTTCTCCCAACCATCCTATAACAGTTTGGTGACAATGCCTTTTCCAGAATGATGGAGCACCTTTCCATAAGCAAAAGTAATAATTAAGTGGCTCAGGGATCAAAACATCAAAATTTTGGGTCCATGGCCAGGAAACTCCCCAGACCTTAATCCCATTGAGAACTTGTCAGAGGCGGGTGGATAAACAAAGAGACTGTAGAGTGGATTATTTGGTGGCAATTTTCCACTTGTGCGAGCACTGTGCGGACCTTACCCAGTAAGAAATACACAATTGCCTCCTTTACATCAATTAACGAACACAAAAGCTGCAGTGTTTCTAGAAAAAAATTCCATGCTAAACCTTATAAAAAAATACTTCTTAAACGCCTGATATATCAAATTATACTCCCATGCGCACACTTTTCTTTTAGCCTCTCACAAAGTAATGTTAGGGTGAAGTGGGCTAAAATCAGACACAGAGCCATCCACTGTAAATAAAATACATATTGGATTTTAAAACCAGAATGTAGCCTCTAAAATTATTTGTTGCTTTGGATGAGTTTTAAATATTATGAAAATTGTGATGATACAGCAAACATGCAAAAACACATACTATAAAATACACGCAAATAGCTGAAGCCGAGACACATAGTCACATGATCTTTGTGCTATTACTTTTGAAAGATGCCATATTTATATGTATCTACATGTGATGCTGAGGCTTTCACTCCTAATGAGTTCTTGTTATTGTAATGGATGTTGCATTTACGAGTCTGTGTTTTATAGCATTTGGCACATGAAATCATGGCTTATGGCATATCTTTAGTTACATCTCACTTATGGTTACAGTATTGTTACCTACTCCAACACACCAGAAAATGAATTCACAAGAGTACGATACAAATCAGGACCACTGCAATGCTCATGCGCGAGAGGCCACAAGAAATAAGATACCAGCAGCTGCATGAGAATCACGTCGTATGGGGGAGCAGACCCATTTTCTTTACCCACAAATTACTTCAACCCAAATCACAGTCCGTACAAAAGATGGACAAATCTTGTTAGTAGATGTATAGTAAACACATGACATGCTGCTGCATTGGTATTTAAGTGTAGCCATTAAAAGAAAGAGGTGGATATTACTATGTAGTCAGAAATAACCATACCTGGTATTAATAAAATGCACAATAAATTGGGTTATCCAAAGCAAAGTAACATTTAACATTGCACTTTATATAGGAGATAATCACTTGCTTTAAAGCATTAATTAAAAAGCACCTGTCCCTTACACACACTGAGGAAACCAGTTTAGTGTCTGCACCAATATTCCTGTGGCCCCCAGTTCCTTCCTGCTGTATTGTCACCTCTTAAACATGGCTGCTGAGATGTTATTACATATAGGAGTCTCTTTCTTTGATTAAATGTATTGTTTTAACTTATTGATTGGAATTAAATGGCGTTGTGCGGCCCTTCTGAAGGTTGGAGAGCCGCCCATGTGGCCCCTGATGTGTATCAGATTGACTATCACAGCTATAAATTGATCTAGTGACACCATTGAATCATGGTTGATAGTAGAGCAGTGTCTGTTTGACAGCTACAAAATAAAAGTACATTTGGTTATATTTTTATATTTTGCTTTTATATAAAAGGATCATATTTTACAGTAACTGAGAAGCCTCAGCACACCGTAGCATGAATTCTTTCTATTCTCTAAAATATATTACAACAGCAATTTCCAAAATTAACACATGACCAGCATTTTAACTTTATATTATTAAAAATTATAATAAAATGCCAGTTTCATAGAAAGGTCACAAACTTGAACTAGGTTTCATCAAAAACAGCGAAAAAACATCAAAACAGTCTTATTTTCCAATGGAAAATGATCATTTAGAGTAATTTCACCCCAGAGTCAGCCAACTGCCTTTCCAACCACAGGATCCTAGTGAATATTTTACAAAACTCTTATATTTCTTCAAAGCTTCTCCACATTGTTATTGAAAAAAAAAAAAAAGGGCTGAACATGTGGTTCTCATGCAGCAAATCCTGGAAAATGCAGAAAGAGAGCCCCTTTTCATGTGTGAGGCTATTGGAGAGGTCCATAGAGAGTGTCAGTAGATTTCCATGTTGTGATCTTCAGCATTTGTTGATGTATAAAAGATCTGAATTGCATGTCCTGTAGTTGTCCTTCTGTGGTAAACAGAAGTATCTACAAATAAGCCATACCAAATGCAATTGGCCTTTTCTTTGTTACCTGGGGGTATATTTACTATGAGGCAGTTAAGTAGAACTGCCTTTTCCTGGCGCTTTGAAGTTATTTTTTAAAACACCACTTTTATTAAAGACAAAGCCCACCAGATTTTGTGTTTGAAATAATTTGTTTTTAAAACAGAATTTTTTTAAAGAACCGGGAATCGGCAGTTCTACGGAACCGCCGCATAGTAAATATACCCCCTAGGGTTTTTAGAACTCTCAACCTCACTATCACTCCTTAAGCATTCACTGAACTTAAAGTGGATCCTAAAAGTAAGCGGAGAAACCCTTAATACAAAAGACTAAAACATTTTTCGAACCGCATATACTTCTTAGGTCTCTTTCTTTGATAAAATGTATTGCTGTAACTTATTACGGACATTAAATAACGTGTAACCTGTTTAAAAGTTAGATGAGTTGCACATGCGGCTGTTTAAGTGTTAGCAGGCTGCCCATCATTACTTTAGAATATCAAATGTAAAGAGATAATTGTAACTCTTTTCACAGACTATTAGAAAACTGACTGACAATCACAATGACCAGTAATATCATCTAGTCAATAAGAAAGAATACATTCTGCTTAATAGAACTAGTTAGTGGGCAGTATCATGTGCATGATGACAGGGAAGGTGTTTAATGTATGTAAGCAGGGCCCTCTTACCTCTCTGTATTACCCAATAGTGTTTTATTACTGCATTTGATCCCAATTGTAAAGCACTCCAGAATATGCAGGTGCTATCTCAATAAATATTGACAATAATATACCTATTTTAAGTGTAAGATCCATTTATAGCCAAAAAAAAAATCTTTCAACAAATAACTTTAGAACAGTAAACCACAACATCTCGCACACATCAAGCTATACTTAGACAGGAAACCACCACTGCCCCTTCAAAATTGAAGAACTTCATGTGAGACTTACAAGGGACTTTTGTGGAATACAGTACATTTTGTTAAATCCCTTTCTTTTCATTGTTATACAAAAGGCCTGCAATAAAGGTAGTATTTTAATTCAACTTCCTGTTTTGCACAGGATGCTTGGGAATGTGAACATACTATACCCTTGATCATCCGAATCGCATGTCAATATAAAATGGTGCTAAGATCACTTAATAATTAGGTAAGAAGAGTATTAAAGTTTACCAGTAACTGAAAACGGAGATATTCCTTTTTGCAATTTTATCCCTCTTTGTGCAATGAACCAGGATTAACCACAGAACTGTCAGAGAAAGGTGGTCCGGGTCTCTGTTTGACTGCAGGCTGCAGTTTTGCATAGAAAGCACCAATTCAGAGACAAGATCAATGGTAAAATGGCAGAAGGTAAAAGGTATTTTTTTTCTTTTACATGGTGCTATTCAATTTTATAAAAAATACAGCTACTTAAATATCCTCTAAAAGAAGACATTGTATTGTTACATTAAAGAGACAACACAGTATAGTGTATAATATACAAAAATCGTGTTGAGAGCTTTCGGACACAGCCTAAAGCTGGCCACACGTTTTAATCCATTCACTTATCACTACGTCCAAACCAACAGGCCTGTTTCCAACTTGGCTGCACACACAGATGGAAATGTTGAACAAATCCAATCTTTTGTGGGGGGGGGGGGGCAGACCAAATAATTCCTGTTGTCACATGACCACATGCAGAGGCGGTTATTTATATGGGGACAGTCCAACTAAAGAGCCTACAAAATCCAACCTAAGCTTCTTTTTGAATCGAACCAGGCAACAAGATAGCTCATGCAGCAATTTCTGGACAATGTGATTTAAAATAATTGAACTGGCCAGGTTTTGCATGTGTGGGCAGCAAAAACCAGTTCATGGAAGAGAAAATACAATAAACATAGCACAGTATAGGATAACTAAATGTAATACAAGTTCAGTTATATTTAACTGCATCCAAAAGTTTGCTGTGATGTTTATCTGAGTATTGCTGGAAAAAATCCAAACAATACCCAAAAAAACTAATTTCGATTGGCTCATTCTTCAGTGCATAGTGCTGCAGGTCCCTTTTATGTGATTTCACAAGGTCCCAACCCATTAACACATTTACCAGCTACAGCATCACAGGACATCGCACTACTGAAAGGAAAGCAACATGAACACTATGCACTTGAACTAAGGGGCATCCTTGCATTTTAAGATATAAAGTCCATAAAGTGCTGAATGATACAACAAATATAAATATAGCTCATACATAAAGCTCACATATGTAAACCAGGCAGACATTTATGTATAAAACAGCTATGTAGTTTAAACATCATAGCAAGCAGTCATGGCATTATATAATTATATATAAAAAAAAAATGTTTACATAATGAAAAAAAAATAAAAATATATATATATGCTCAACACAGATCATCATCATTTATTAATATGGCGCTGTACACACATCAGTCCCTGCCCCATTGGAGCTTACAGTCTAAATTTCCTAACATACAAACTCAGAGAGACACAGAGATACTAGGGTCAATTTGATAGCAGCCAATTAACCTACTAGTATGTTTTTGGAGTGTGGGAGGAAACCGGAGCACCCGGAGGAAACCCACACAAACACGGGGAGACTATACAAACTCCACACAGGAAAGGCCATGGTCGGGAATTTAACTCATGACCCCAGTGTTGTGAGGCAGAAGTGCTAACCAAACGGCTAATGGCATCTATGTAGTGCTTACAAAGAAGACACAAGCAACACAGGGATTAGTGACCTCAACAACGCACTTAAGTTCCATACATACTGGTATAACCATTAGCACTGTGAAAGCTGAACCCCCCTTTATGGTTTATAATGCCTGTTCTACACTACAAATTCATTCTGACATAATTACAGGGTCCAACCAAAGTCCCTGTTTAACTGTAAAAGACTTAATAGAATATTACTCTCAGATAATAGTGGCAAGTACTCGTCACAAAGAAACATTGTTCTAAATTTCAAACCATGACTAAGCCCAGCACTGCCATGACAAATCTTGCTGAAACACCTACTACTACATTTTGGAGGAAGCAAGATGCTTTCTTACGGGAAGGACAGACGTTGTAAAGGCACCGTGGTTACAAATCTGGAACTTTAGTGGTTCTAGAGACACAAATAAAACCCTGTGAAGATATCCATGGATGAACACTAACATGCTACAACTTGCATTTACTGTGTGTGAAGAAGGAATGTTAAACAAAGAATTCTTTGTAATGACTTCTACACACAGACAGAAATGCATGCAGCTCCCTGCCAGCATTAAACAACTCATTTTTGTTTGTCCAGATGTGTCATATTTCTATGAGAATGTCTTTTCCTGAACACAGGGCTGACTGTGAAGCATGTAAAAGTATTGTGCACTGAGGCCAGTAACTCCGTATTCCTCTTCCCTCCCACTAAAAGCATTCTCTAGACACAATCACTCAGTGCTTCCGGTTCACTGCACAAAGTGCTCCTTCAGCAGTGTATTTTGTTGTATTTTTGAACAAAGCTATGCGGTTTCATAGCACATCCCATAATGTGTCCAAGATCATAACGTTCATTCAAAAGTAGATTCGGCATTTTTCTCAATAAGGAAGCTGGTTAGCACATGGGATTAAACACCGATTCTAAGATCAATGAAATCCATTTCATTAAGCGTATGAAAAACTGCAGGAGAAAATGAAAGTAATTTATAGCTCAGATTAAGAACGGCCCAAAAAAAAAAAAACTTCGCAAAATAAAGTTTAAGTTTCAAATGCTGGCTCCATAAAAAGCATAAAAACTAGTGTATGCTTTACAGAGTGTATTCATGAAACACATTTCTTGATGGATTTGCATGAAGCACATATTCTAAATTAATATTAAAAAAAAAGAAAGTGTTTAATATGATTCATGTTTTTGTTTGTTGTTAGTTCTCTTTTGGCTAATATATTTGGGTAATTTATCATGAGGAAGATCGTGAAATCTGAGCTAATTTCTGGAATATGAACCAGCATGGCTTGTTTATCCATCTATAATCACACTTAATTTACTGAATGAAACTGAAAAACCATGTTGTAAAAACAAACAAAAACAAACCTGGAAGCAGCTTGTGCTGTGTTAAGTATAGTGCATAAGCAAGTGTATTATTATATTAGGGTAAATGATGTATTGTCAGTAAACAATATTATAATAATATTTGCTTAAAGTTACAGACAGGTATACATAGATAGGACCATGGAGATTAGTCTTAAATGTCGGAACCATTGATTAAGAATCCATTTACTAAGAAACAGTATTATGCTTAGAAATACAGCTTCACATTTATAAGTAGGGCTGACTTGAATGTTTATTATATATTAACAAAACACATGAACAGAATTTATTTTGCACACAATCTCATTTCCCTCCATATGTCATCTACTAACATGAAGGAACTTGGATGCCAACATTAAATATCACATATTGCTTTACTTTTAAACTTTAACAGGCATCAATCCCATTAATGTGATATGAAATAATGCATGATGTGATTTTCTTCCTGTAGCATGAATGGTTAAGGAAATAATAGCTTTCATTTGCTGCTTCCTCCCGTCCATGATATGTAATTCAGCAGGCATTCCATACTAATAAACAAGCCTTTAAGAAAACTAGGAAACTTAGCCACTGAGTTAGGTCTAAAGACATGTTTACATCGTTTGATTGACAAATGAGGTTACTCTGACCTGCTCCAAATCAAAGGAAGGTCAAAATTTATTCACGATGATAGCAGTTATTTGGACATCCCAGAATGTGTCCGATGATCTTTTGAAGCTGCAATTACCATTCATTACATCATCTTCTCCGTACCCTAAAGTACGATTTCATATGTTCCTCAGAAGCACATTTGCAGTTTGACAATGTTACATAAAGCACCACAAGAGTACAGTCAGACAGTATTTGATTTGCTAGTATTCAGGAGGGGCACTCATTAATATTTGAAACCTTCTACCACTAAACTCAAGCAACGCACTAAAATCTTAATATGTAATCTGATTTCTGGGATAGATCCCTCTACAGTAGAAGATAGTTGCATTAAATTTCGATAAATTAGAGAGATTGTGGGATATGGGAAACAAATAATAGTTTGCAACAATTTTTTAATTCATAAGAATGGGAAGATAAAATGTATATCAGGGAGATTTTACAAGTAGGTATAAAATCAAGTTGGACATATAACCTTTATTTGATATAGAGTTACATCTGACACCAATCTTCCTACAAGAGTTTGAAAGAAGCCTCGTATCAATACTTAAAGCTGTTGGAGGACCCTGCTCCTTCCACTCTCAATCCTTTCCACATCATGATCCTTCTCTCTCTTACTAAAACAAGCTGACAATTCACTGCTGAGCACACGGTCAGCACATTCATCGTCCTATAATCACTGTGCTACTGTGAGCAGTCTAAAGCTAGGTACACATTCCAGGTTTTTTAACAGATTATTGTGCCAATCCTGTGATAAACGACTGTTAGGTCCGTTATTGCATTGCTGTGCACACTCCCACGATCCTGTTTTATTGTACCAAAGCACATCCGCATCGTTTCATTTGATTTTATAAGCAGACTAAAAATCTCTATAAACGATGGAACGATGTCAGGCAAATTCAAGTGTGTATGCACTCACGACCAGCAGCGTAGGCAGATCTCCATAGAGTTTATTGTCACAATCTTTTCAGCAGATGGCTATGACAAGTGAAGAGCACAGATAAGTAGGTAAATTGTGTATAGTGTGTACACCTGAATCGACATGCTGATCGGGACTTTCAGTCGTTGGTAAAATTGTTAACTAAATCGCATCGGGAAAATATTTCTGTAGTGTGTACCTAGCTTAAGGATTCATGCAACTCCTTTGAACCCAATACAGTGGGAGGACTGCATAAACACAGCTCCCCAGAATATAGAGAATATTCTCAATAAAGTACCTGGTAGATACACACTCTTAACAAATTATTTGGGTCTAATTTGCACATATAAATCTAAAAAAATGTAAAATAAAATTAAACTCACAAAGGTTGACTAACAAGGGCAACCTAAAGTAATCAATGCAAATGGACAGCTCCCAATAACACAATAGGTGTAAAAATCAAAGTATGGCACAAAATAAATTACTCCTAATATTACTAAATTAATATACTGTCTTTCACAGAAGAAGTGTCCCAGCTGAATAAAGGCCTGAAGAGTATCATCAAGAAATGAAGATTTCATTCATAAATATTTGGACTGCACTTCAAAGCATAAGAAATGCCACCAGTCTGTTTCATAGCTCTCAGCAGGAGAAAGAAAACCAGGTCATATATCCTCTGGAGGCTGTAGCTGGGAGGCAGCTGCTTCTAAATTAAAATGTGGAAAGTTGAAATACAGATAGAAAATGTTTTTTTCAAGTTCGTCAGCGCTACGCGACGTCTCTAACTTTAATATTCTGTATTCATTTACAGACAAACTTTCAGTAAACAAGTAAATAAATGTATGCACAAACAAACAACTCATAACATTTGGTTGTGGAAATGTTTGCATGCTGACATAAGAGACAGATTTCCTCTTCAGAGCTGATAAACAAAAGCTGAACATTTTGTAGAGCTCTCATTTGTGCATTTTAACGTCACTTTAGTTTATTTTTGAAAAGCAGTACAACAAACAAAACATACATCGAGATCTTGTGAATGGCAAGGTTACATTGGTAACATACAGTTAAACAGACAGGTATTGTACATAGTTCAACTGAGTGACATACCGATTATAAAAAAGCATGTGCACCACAAGGCGCGCAAAAAGCAAAAGCACCACAAGGCGCGCATCATTACCGTTAACATGGAAATTTTAACACAGATTTCCGCTCATGGAGCTGCAAGCAAAAATCAGAATTGAAATAACTGTGCCAACGGTAATAAAGCGCATCAGTTACTGTAGTAACGGTAATGATGCGCATCAGTTACTGTAGTAACGGTAATAAAGCGCATCAGTTACTGTAGTAACGGTAATGATGCACCCCGCATTGTGAATTGAATATCCCCGATAAAATTCCCAGACAAAAACCCATGGCATTGACACATTTGTTACCATGGAAGGATTATATTACCCACATACAAAACATACATCAAAACTATACATAATGATGAAGCAAACAATAAATATTTAACATGAATAGTGACATGAAATATGAGATCAGCTTTATTTTAGTGCACTACATCATGCATTGACAAAATAATGCAGAACTCAGGATTAGTCCAGAAGGATCTGTTTACCCCTTAATGAAATGATTTCAAACACACAGACCTGATCCAGGGTCATATATATTCGAAAAATGTCAGATTCAATGGGAATAGCTTTTTTATCTTTAAATCTACTAAGTTTTATATTCATTTTTTGTGACAAAACTTGCTTTCTTTTGGTAACATATTGGAATATATGTAATTGTAATATACAGGGATGCAGAAATAAAAATAGGAAAAAAATAAAAAATTTTTTTGCAATCCTGCCAAAGTGCATGTGGCACCACACAATTTCCCTGTGCCAAAGTGCCATGAAATCTACAGTAGAAATACAAACATTCCATTTTGAAAGCTGTATGTACCGATTGGGTTGATAGGCCAGGAACTGAACAAGATGGTTCCTGTCCCAAGACGCTGCACCCATGGCCTGTTACTGAATTTGTGGGGTATGTGCGACCACAATTTTTAAATCGCTGTTTACGAATGGTCTATGGGTAAGAGGTTAAATAGCCAGTTGACATAAATAGAAATGCAACCGGTAATGTTTTGGAAACCTGAACACTGCTTTAGAGTGGACCTGTCACCAGGTTGACTTCTCAATTGGTATTCCTCTGAAAAAATAAAATAAAGCATTTTAAACAGAGTTTTGCGGTCTCCCGGGCAAGCTTCCTTCAGTTCACACAGCAATAAAGCTGTGACATAAAAGAAAGTCAACCCAGGAGTGAGTATACTGCAGTCCGACAGCTTGACTTGTAAGCAGTGTTGGGCTGACAGAATTCAAGTGATCGTCCTCAGCTTTTCCTACATGTCACTGCATAGCTGTTATGTGACAGACTGGAGGAAGCCTGCCCAGCAGATAGCACAGAGTGCTAGATTTTAATGCTCTCTCCCAAGGGTGCCCACATTTTGTTGCATACCATACAACATAATGCATAAAGACACTATGTAATAAAGTAAAAAAAATAATAAATAATGCTAGAAAACCCGGGGCCTGATTCATTAAGGAACGTATTCGGAGCGCAACCCATGCTCAGAATATGATGCCCACATATTGGATCTGCGTGCGCCAGAGAACTACAAGTGCCACCATGCCCTGACACCTAGGGTGCGCTGTGACCTATAGCACAAAGAAAAATATAAATAAAACACAACACTCTCTTTGTAACCACATCTCATTAAAATTAATAAAGCCCCAAATACTTACCTTCAGATGTCTTCCTCTGTATAGGATCCAAGTTTACAATCCAATAAGGATTGAAACTATAACCACACAACACCAAAATATATCCAAAACCCTGCCGTGTGTCCCCCTGCTATAGTGACAACCACTCCAGCTGGCTGGTCTAGTGCTGGTTGCGGTAAAATCGGGGAGAACCCATGCTTTTTAGCCCTTGATTTCACCGCAACCAGCACTACCCTGGCAGCATTAGGAGGTGGGGACCCCACGCATTTTTTTAAACAAGATTCTATTTTTTAACACTTTATTGAAATGGCGGGTCAGCCGATCGCTGGCTAACTTAGACTAGCCCAGAGCTGGAGCAAGAGATACGACAAGACTTGTAGTTTCACAACACCTGGAGTGTCACAAGATAGTCACCACTGTTGTAGGCTGTAGTAAGTCCCCTTTCCGTGCATTAGAGCGTGGAAAAGTGCTATTTTGACACCCTTATCTACCACTTCTGAGCATGCGTAGAGTGATTGTGAGTATAATACGCTCAAAACCGGCACATAATAAATCAGGCCCCTGGGGTCAAGTTCACTTTATAAGTTATATTATCTTTATCAATGTACATATCACCACATCACTTTACAATTAAAAGAAGTTATATGTAACAGTGTAGATAATCACACTATATATAAAGCAGTGCTGTCCAAATAGTAGCCAAATACTGCTTTTTATGCTAAAGCCTGTAAACCTGCATGGACTGCATAGATTATATATAACACATTTGTCATGTGAAAGAAAAAAAAAAAACAAACACACACAAACCACCCATCAGCTGAGAAGATGGCACTAATTCACAGCGGTATCACTAGTTTTTCAGTAACAGAGTAAATAATGATTATTTTTCTAGGAGCAGGATACCTACTATCCGCACACTTGTGCAGGAGATGAAGTGGCCAGGGCTATAACTTCCTGCAGTGCATCAGTCTATTAACAGCAGAACAGGAGTATTTCAGCACAGCAGTCTCCTGCAGGTCCATGTTTAGCAAGTATGAATAGGAAGGTGGAAGCCAATATATTCTCAATCCAAGCCTCTAAACGTTAACAGAATAGAGTGGTTCATGAGGCTGCCATCAGAGTGATGTGGGAAGACAGTGGTGTGAAACATACCTCAATACGAAACAAAGTTCAAGCATCAAACTAAACTAGTTATTAGTTTCTCAAATAAATTGTTGTCATTTTGTAGGCATCATTAAAATGTGCAAGAGTATAGAAAACAAATCAATTAATGGTATATTTTATGCCAACATTTCTGTCTGGTCTGTGTGTTCCTAACTGGGTCTCAGTATGTGAAAGCAGTGTATCACGTATGAAATGGTTAAATAACGACCTTCAACTTCAACTCGGATTAAATGTTTTTAGCCATTGTTACTGGCAGAAACGCAGGCTTCCGCCCAAGCCAGATGATACGATTGCACATTTATATTTTACTTTCCTCAGGAATTCACACACCCCCTCTTCGCATCCTGTTATTCACAGCCTGCTTCATCTTAGCTCCAGCAACATTTTTAGCAATAAATAGAGGCAGACGACAAGCCCTTGCTGTTTAGTCGACAAATTGAACACGTTGTCCATGTGTACGGGACTCAGTGAGAAGTTACATAACATGGCAGCCATGATTAATATAAAAACTAAATTCTCCACCTTATCATAGTTAATAAACAGAGGAGATTGGACTCCAGTCAGGCTTAGAAGTGTTAAGATCTAGCACCCAATGACCACTGAGCTCCTACAATGGGGCGTTATAAACACCATACATTCTTCCGGTGCTACATATCACAGGGAACACTTGGGTGACTTCCTCAACTTGCTCCATCAGAGCAGCAGAGGTTGATATAGGAAATCTTAAAATATTTACTCCGTTCTGGAAATGTGCTCATTGTTCACCCACTGATGTATAACAATGACCATCCCGCAGAGGTGTCAATGACACTGTAAATGTCTCAACTCATTCATGACCCATGTCGTCTTCTGGAGCTGGAGGCTGTCGTAAGGTAGCACTGCTTTTGTCTGGATGACCCGTGCAACTCACATTGAAGATGAATTATACCTAGGAAAAAGCTCCTTACCTAATTACAAATATACTTGCGTTTTAGATTTTGAATGTTTTACAGAAGAGGATCTGAAGACTATTTTACAATGAACTGTATTTGTTTACATCTAAAGTGACAGCATTAATACCTTCTGTTTATCTTCAGACTCTTGCTGTGTACCTCAAAGACATGAAGCAGGTATAAAAATGTGAATATTTGGACTTTTCACATAATTTAGATTTCTCTTGCAAAACAATAAACTTTCCTAACACCCCACCAACATTAATTCACCATAACAGTATATTATTTACTTTATCTTGTACTTACTTAGGTCTACTGTGCTAATAAATCAGTATATAGACACTGTACACTACTCATCTCTCTCCACTGCATGGTAAGGAGCTAATATACCTGTAGACCTGCGATTCCATGCAGCTTGCCTGCATCTCTAATTCACTGTAAGGTGCTATACATGATAGATTATATTGTAAGGTTCCACAATAATAGCACATTACAGTGTATTAACGAAGGGAGAACAAACGGTCTGAGGACTCCTCAAGACTGGCAGAAGAGAGATGAGTGCTGACAGGGGAAGTAAAATGCTTGATTTATGCTACTCGATTAGTACTGGAATAGCTACTTAAATTTAAATATTTTAGGAACTAACCAGAGATGTTTTAGATAGGTGTGTGAATGCGGCTAAGCATTCACACCAGTCTATGTTAGTAATCCAAGTGTGAGGAGCCTGTTAGATGACCTGTAGTTTATTGTAGTATTTCTAAAGCATTCTCCTATTAGATTATTTTTCTCAAATGCTTATTTCATTATGATGGCTTCGTGTATCTGTTAGAGTTGGAGATGCTTGACTCCAAACGACTACTCATTTTTCCATTTACATTGCAGCAGTCAGCTGGCCCTTCCCCTGCTTGGTAGGTCTTTAACATGCATGATAATGATTTTCTGACATCACATCTTTGGTATTTAGTTGTCACACTGATAGCAGCGAGAGGAAGAACACACCTATCAGCTAAACTTGCAGCCCCGCCCTTTAATATACATACATTATATATATATATATATATATATATATATATATATATATATATATATATATATATACACACACATACACACACATATACACACACAGATTTATCTTTTTCTCTCTGAATGGCCTTCTAATGTTTAAAAGTAATCAGTGATGTCAGATAACCTAAAAGAAAGACCTTTATGTAGTAAATCATTAGATTTGTTAATTATAGGGCATTTTTAACTGGTTGTTTTTGATAAGAATGAATTCAGCTTTGTATTTTAAACCTGAAAAAGTTTTAGGCAGCTAAATCACAACAAAAGTATGTCTGCTCCAGAGAGAGAGCATAAGATAAGTCTGTGTATTATATGCAAATCCAGCAGGTCTGCTGTAAACATGGATGCCTGCTCACACCCAAGCAGTTTCTACCTACATTTCATCTGCATTAACAAGACAGGGACATACAGCTGACATTTTGCATTTGCATATAGCACATAGACGTATTTCATGCTTTTCTCCTTGAGGAAGGAACAAAGTTTTGTTCCTTGTAGGACATACATAATTGCACAAGGCACTATGTTAACAGAGCAGGTCCTCTTTAACATCCCAGTAATACCTAAGCATTTGTTTTTGACATTGGACATCCAATAAAATACAATGACCACTATTTAATGCTTTAAACCTGGTCAAGCTAAAACGTGTGTAATTAATGCAGCAGGACCTCCCAACAGATACAATCCAGCCATGTGTTAGGTACATACCTTCCATAGGTAATACAGAATGCTATGAACAGCTGTGATACTCCAGCACAAGAAGGGATGGAGCTCTTACTACAACTGTTTGAGACTGTTTGGTGGTGACAGTCACCCTGCTGAAGTATTAATAAGGGAGATAAGGGGTTGTTTGAAATTAAACTACCCTTTTAGGCTGATGACTGATAAATAATGATACTCAGCAGCTACACAGAATGCCAAACATCTTACAATTCTATTGCGATATGTATAAACTTAGCAACGTAACTGTAAAGCTACAACAATTGTACTGTGTATTACCAAACAAAGTTGTTAAACAGATAATAGTTTCATATAATAAACAAAGAATAAATGTTTTCCTTTCAGCATTTGCTTGCTATTTTTCTATAGAAGATCATACGCATTTGTAAGAGAATAATATAGCTCCAACCATTGGCTAACAAGCAGAAGTGGAAAAGAGCCTAGAGCAATGCATGCTGTATTTCACACTCCTACTGCACACGTGCAGCTGTATCTCTACTCTTTGACTACAGTTATATATCAGTGACTATTAACTAATTAAGCCTTATTCAGGGGGACTTCATATTGTACATGGTAGAAGTTTCCTTTTATCCACATACCTTACCTTAATCGACTTTGGGTGTGAGCAGATACAATGCTGCACATCATTTGTCAGATACCTGTTTCAAGATTGTCTTTTGTTTTATACATTATTATATATTGAACTGTTAAAGCAGAACTGAACGGATAAAGATGAGATTTTTTTCAAACACCCTTTGAAAATCAAGTAACTATTCTTTGAAAATCAATTTATGAACCACATAACTCAAAATAGCAGTAACATTCAGTTATACACAATCAGATTCAGGATCTAGTAAGAACTAGTAGTATTTATAAGATAATGGTATTCTTGACATGATATAGGCTACATGTATATATTGAGGGTTTTTCATTACATATAGCAGTTTTATAACATAGAGCAGTGATGACAACAAGTTATTTTTCACAAGCGGCCTTTGGACAAAGCCTTCTCGATCTATCCTAGTCCATTCCCTATTACTTCAAATGGAGATCTGGCTGTCAGCACTGGGGGAGTCCAAAGTGCCTCAATAGAAATCAAGCTGGTGGTTACCCACTGACATTGCATTAAACGTGGTACTACATGCTAACGAGTGTTTGCACTTGCAGTCAAAGGGTCAATGAGGGACACTCCACTGAGTTCAATGAGGTAACTTGTGGTGAACGCAAATGAATGGATCAGGCAGTGTTAAATACACGTCACTGCAATGCAAACGCTTCTGACCACAAGTGCAAATGCTGGTGGGTAGAGGGTCATTGAAACCAATGTATTTCTTCTCATACTTGTTTACACAATTTTAGCAACATAGTAACTGTATGTTTGTTCCCCCTTTACAGAACCTTTTAGGAGCCTGTCAACAGCCATGATCTCAGACAACAGATCGCACTCAGCTTGATGAAAAAAAAACAATGTTAAGATTTGACTTTCGTGCATATTTACAAGTATAAAAAACACTATTGTAGAAAATTGCATTTTAAATAGAAGCTAAAGATCATACAGTTTTCTATATAGGCTGTGTCCGATCTTAGGCTTCCGGCAAATGAGAAGACTATAAATGCAACAGCACCATATGAGTTAAAACCTCAGCAAAAAAACACAATTCGTATCTTACCTTCAAAAAAGCCCTTGGCCCTGAGATAACTGACACTGAGCCTGAGCACAGAAAGCTTGTCAAGTTTAGATATGATTTCCTGTGAGAAGGGTAAAAGGCTGGCTAATCTGTCCAGTTCAGTATTTAGACGGTCCCTGTGCCTCTTCGATGGGTTGGACTTGACGCCGTCAGCTTGTGTTGGCTTCACCCTGCATGAAGGCAAATAGAAAAATGTTATGGAATCAAATTGTAAATGTGTTATTTTATTTTTGAAAATAAAGAAAACTATGAATCAGACTTTAATTAAATAATAAACAAATCTAGGGCACACTAGTGCAGTCTGGAGTTTTTCTCTACTAACTACTAATTTTGACAACCTCCAGGCATCATAAATCACCCAACAATTAAATTTCAGAAAAATAAACATGTCCTCAGATTAAAAAAAAAAAAACACCCTGAAATTTACTGCAGATCAAATGGCTACTTATGACATATAAACGACACATTCGCCGTAAATATGATATAGGTGCATTTTCCTTGAGTAATGTCTGTTGCGCTCCACAATACTCACACAAGCATTTTGTTGCAAGTATAGAGATTGATCACTATGCAAATGTATATAGTGTGCTCACAAGTGTGTATTGGCAAACCAGCCAGGACTAGAATGGAGAGAAAAGTACATGTGCGCACACATGCAGCATAATGTTGCAAATGTTCTGCTGGAAACTCACATGAGTGCATCAAACTACAAAATAAACATGATGCAGTGACATAAAACAATTAACAGCTTTAGGATCACGTACCAACATTACTTCATTAAACTTCTCCCTCGAATTTCTCTCAACTTACACTCACTTCGGCTCCATAATTCCCATAATGGATTTAGCCCCATCACACTAGCTCTCTGCCAAAAGGAGCACAGACTTGCCCTGTACCTACACTACCCAACCCCTGGAGGAAGCACAGGGGGAGAGAAGAGCGTGAGTCACTGTGTATGTATATGAGAGAGGGAGTCAGATATATGTATTAAAGTATTTACACACATATTTATACACACACAGCTGGATATAAAGTGAGGCACAATGAAGTTTTAGTGGTAGGGGCCCCAGCAATTGTTTTGCTATGGTGCCCCACAACTCTTAATCCAGCCATGAGAGCAATGAAAGCAAAATGTTTTGTCATGGGTTACCGCATGTGTTATATTTGCATGATTTTAATAAATAAGCCCTATTATATGATTGTGAATTACATGAACACAAGGCTGAACAAAACTAATGAGTCATGGTAGCTGTAATGTAAGAAAAATTAACTGCGGGCACCACATTTTTGGAGGCCAGAACTATAGATTTAATTGGATGCAAATGTCCCTTGCTACATTTTTGAACTCTGCATGATTTAGTCCAGTGTTTCTCAAACCCAGTCCCCAGGAACCCGAACAGAGGATGTTCTCCAGGTGACAAGGGAAATAATTATACCACCTGTGGATGCGTGTCAGTCAGTAATAAATACACCTATGCTAAAGCAAGGATATATGGAAAACAAGCACTGTTAGGGGTCCTGAGGACGATAGAAGTAATGCAGATTGGCGTCTGTATCTAGCTTTATTTGCAGACTATGCAGCTAACTGTTAAAATATTTATTCAACTAATTATATAGTTTTGTTTTTTTAAACAATGCAGCATGGGGTTGGACAATAAATAAAAATACAACTACAGAAACCATAAACCAAGGTGGAGTAATTATACACAATTAAACATAATTTAGAAGGCCATTGTGTCAATGTTGAACATGAGTATTAACTACACTGCAAAAACCACATTATAGCATATCTGAAAAACAGCTGTGATTCATTCTTGTTAGCAATGACACAGCAATCTGATTTGTTTGAACAATGATTCATATTCTCTTATCTTTACAAAGTAATGTGCTCTAATATACTTGTATTATGAATTCCTCAGGTCATGACTAGTGTTCCCCAATCTTAGGTATTCATTCTCGGGAATGGTGCTGGCCTCTAAAAGTTGGCATTGTTAAGACTTTGTATTCCTTCTCATCTCTGTCAGGAATGGTGAAATGGAAATTAATCATACTAGGCTACTTTCAGGCAGTGCAGTCCGGGAGAGGGGCGTGACTAGAGGGCGGGAAGGAGCGGGACGCGGTCAATTGCGGCATTTTGCCCACTCCCCGATGGAAATGCCGGTCTGTCGCAGGGGAAGGGGGAGGGGGAGTTGCGAGGACTAAATTACGCGATGCATAGCGAATCACGTTATTTTGGCCAGGGGTTTGCGGGATGTGGGAGACTTGCCTGCTCTCCCGGGAGACCGACCCGAATTTCAGGAGTCTCCCGGACATTCCGGAGAGTTGGCAAGTATGAAATTAATGAGCGAATTGTTTTGAACAAATCCTTACTAATCAATATATATATATATATATATATATATATATATATATATATATATATATATATATATATATATATATATATACATATACATACACACACACACACACACTAAACTATCTGATTTAGGCCTCTGCCCACTTCAGCTAGAACACTTTATTTAGATATAACAGTGCATAAAGTAAAGCTATATGGGTTTCTTGAATGTAGTTAAAGCACTCCTTACATCTGAACAAAGGGCCTCTGTATTACAGCAGAGAAATTGGAGGCGAGGATCCCTATATGCTTTATTTTATAGAGGTTATAGGCTCACTCCTGCACTTGATAAAAAGGGTAGGACAGATAGGTCATGTGCACTGAACCCTCAGCTTTAGAAGGGATCATTAGAAATATTTTGGTCACTATTCCTGTGCATATTCTATGGAACTGAGCAAAGAATCCTTTATTTGAAATATTTTCAAAGGTCATAGTTTTTGTCCCCCAGACTTTTATAGAACGTGTGAAATTGATATTGTGGCATTACTGCATTTTGTTAAGCAATGTAGTTATCACGCAGCTCATTTACACATATTTATGTGAATTTTTTTTCAATGTTTAAGATTTTAACAACTAGGCACAGCGAAGGACAAACAATGGCACATTTATAGACAAAGATACAAAAGAAAGGAAAAATCAAGGTGTAAATTATATGGCTGACGAGACATAGCACAGGAAATAAAATGCTTTATACTATAGCAAATCTGCATGGGCAATTTAATAAATTTTCATTTGAAATCCAATAGTTTCTGCTATCAAGTTAATATGGTGTAATGATAATACAATGTTAATGGTTATCATTTTGTTTTAGCTTTATATTCTCATTAAGATTTTATGGTATAATTCATCCTTAACCTCATGGCCTTGTACACATGGTTATTAATTTTTCTTTAAGCCTATTAAACATGCTTTGAATACAATAGTCTAAAAAATAATGTAACTGAATAGAGCTATACACCAGCTCTTTCTAACAAGCATTACTTGTGCTTTGTGCCAATGCAGACATTGCCTGCAACATTCAAAAGCATCAAGACTCGGTATAAATAAATGGAGTTCTATGGGAATGGTCATTGAGTACATAGTACACTAAGCTAGAAAAGTGGCTTTCACAACACATTTTAATGTTGTGTTAAAAACAAGGATAAAGTAAAAGTTTTGTCTTTGCTTTTCACTGGAGTTTAATATATAAATATATATATATATAGTGTCCTTTAAGTGGGCACTGCTACAGAATCAAATGTTTTTTGTTCTTCTACAATGTTTTAAACCGTTAATGAATTAACAAACCTAGCGAAATATAACACTACAGTTGTGTACATTTTCAAACAAACTTGCAAACCTCCCACAGTTGGAAACATTTGCTTCTGAATATAGATTACAAAACCATTGGATACTGCAGGATAAGGATTGTTTTTAGTCTGCACTAATGTTCCCTTCATACTTTTGTGCCCCCTCTCAAATCAAAGGGAGCTGCACAATTTGTGTAATGTAGTGTCAGTGGAAGTGACTAACACACTTACATCATCTCCACTGTGGTCATCCAGTTTTATAAGTACATGGATCACAGGCCTGAATAACCACAGTCTTCATGTTCTGTTGTCATTCAGAGCCTATGAGCTAACACTCATAGCTGAATGCAGGGCAGCTTATGACTGGCTGGGAGAGAGAGTGAGTAAGAGGGAGACAGAAACAGAGAGACCAGATACACCAAGTACCACTCTGAACAAAGTGATGAAAAATGGCCCTGAAAATCCAAACTCCTGAGAGGGGGGTATGCAAGACTGCCAACCTGTACACATGTAGCAAATATTTTCTAACAACAGTGTGTTGGCTGTAACTTATGTGTACATGAAAAGTGTTTACACATGAACACTCTCTGAGCATAAAACAATCATAATAGGCACTTCCATCTCAAAGTTTTCTAAAAATGAAGGCGGCATCTGACAAAATTTTAGACAGAGGACAATGTATGTAAATAGTAGGGAATTATAGAGATGAGAATAACTTCAAATTGTTATTATAGATTTTTAAATTAGAATTGCAAATGTCATATTGAACAACGCCTTATGTTGTTGAAGCTGAACATTCCTTTTAATATGACATTTCTTGTAGCTTACGCCTATACTTTGCAATAGGTTATTGCCTTTACAATACTCACAACCATCCTGCATGAGTTATAAAGCACACAAAGAAATGTTACTAAACCCTGATCCCCAAAATGTTATAACCATTACGGGAACCAAACGTGACTATACAAAATACAGATTCATTGCTACTTGGTTTAGTAGAATCTGTTTGACTAATTTTTTTATGTAAAGTTCACATATTTATGTAGGTTATGTTTCTCCGTCTGATAAACAAACATGTAAGTTTAAATCGCCCAAGATATGCGAGGTCAGTATTTCCACTATATCAACAGAATTCTATAGTGTAATACTGAAAACTTATAAGAAGTATTGGTGACAATAATGTAGTAGAATAGTAACTGTGTAGAGATCAAAAAGAAAATGAACTTGAACAGATGTTTACTGAAGAGATGAAAGGTGACAGGTACAGAAGATTCAGAAAACTAGCACTAGCTAGTGATGGAAGGTATTGGCAGGAATCAGAAAAGTCTGCACACAGATTCTCAAATTACAACTTGCAAAAGCTACATTATAGCTTCACATTATAAACTCTCCAAAACATAAACTGAAATCATCTTCTGTTTGCTTATGTTCCACTACATACAATAATTTACGGGCGCCAAGAATGCCTAGAGAATTGACTATTTTCCGATAACGAACAGTAATTTAACATAAAACTGCAAGCATCAAAATATAATTTCTATAGCTGAAAAAATATACTATGCTTGTATGAAATCCAAGGAATCGATGGAAAGCTTACACCCCTGTTACATACACTTAAAAATTGTTTAAGAACATAAACATATTTATGTCTTAAATCTTGCATAACTTTTCAGCAACAGTTAGCTGTCCAACAACAAAAACATCCTTCTAGAAAAGTATTCAGGTTATGTCATCTCAAGCATAGATGTTGGACCTGGAAAATGTATGTTCATAATAATTAAATGAATCTTAGCAACTGCAATAGCAGAGCAGAAACTGGTCCCTTGACATCTGAGAAAGTCATATTCCCTGTAGATAGGCCAACTAGCAACCTTGGATCCACAAGTGCATATCCATATAATACACACACATATATATATATATATACACACACACATATATACACACACAAAAAAACATCTGTATAGTCAGTTCTTCAATACTTCAGTGTTCATTATGAAAATCTAATTATTATAAGGAGTCAAGCACCCCAAACTGTATGTTCTTACGGTTATTAAAAATTATTTTGGAGATCAGTGAGCTGTGTAAAAGCAGTTATCCATGCATACAGCTTCTCTGGGTTCTAAAAAAATTCCTATAATTTACAGTAGGAGGGTATATTGCATCTAATATAACTTATATTACAAGCAAAATTGGTAACCTTTTATCATAATTGTTTTATTTTGCATAAATGATAATACTAAAATATACTACTAATAATAAGCAGTGCAATACTAAAAATGCACCTTCCCGCTGACAACTATGAAAAACAATAACTGCTTTGGCTATCTACATAGGACACCATGTTTCCCAATTATTTCAGTGTGCCACTACTCGGCCTTCAAAGTTGCCACATTTTTCTGGCTGGAAGAACGCCTCATTCATATCCGTCCATGTGACAGATACGTTGCCTATATCTAAAAATTTATGCAAAGAAAAAATATTTAATAAAAAAGTTCATAGGATACTGACTGAAGTTAAATATTCCCAATGCTTACAGAATATGTCCATGCAATTTTCACCAATTATCGGGTAATTAAAGCAACTTATCCTAGGCACTTAGATCTCACAGAATATAATACAGATTCTTGTTTTCACCAGGCCAGTAAAACATTGTTGCTAATTATCTACAATGTGAGGGCACATTGTGCCCTCAGTTATGTGTTCCAATTTGTTCTGTACACTGGTTTTGTCCAGAGTAGTTTAAGGACAGTCAAAACTGACTACTGAGAGCAAGAGTCAACGAACTGAAAACATAATGAGAGATGAAAAGGCCTAGTGATAAGAACAAACTCCTTCAAATGCAGCTATTTATGTTCTTTTGAAATGTCATTTTATGAGCGCAAAAGGCCTTTGTTAAACTGGTCAATTAAATATCCAAAATTACTGTACCACTTTTCTTTGATTAAAGAATAGATTCTAGATAAACTGACACAGACTGAACATAAGCCACCTACAGTCCGAAGATTACAGCCTCAGAAGCACATCTGAATAACGTCAAAATTACCAAAACACTACCATAAACATCTCACACAGGAGCTTAAAATACGTCACAAGTATTACTTCTAACCAAAATCACCACATTTCTTTCATTATCCGTTATTTTACAGCAGGATTGTACACTGAGGTGATTATGATACAAAGAAAATAATACAATGACATGAAATACAAGGTAAAGACTGTCTGGCCCAAATCTCACCTTCCAACATTTATACATGGAAGAGGTGATCAGCCGAAACTCTGCCCCCGATCTAACCACAAATGCCAACTTTTGGCGAATATCCACCAACTATTGTGTAACTTCTGTCCTGGTAAAACCAGCACATTTGAGAGGAATGCCAAATGAGCTTCCAATCTTGGGGAAAAAAATAATTTTTTTTATAATATATATATATATATATATATGTATATATATATGTATATATATATATATATATATATATATATATATATATATATATATATATATATATTTATATTTTATATCTCCACACACACACGCAAACACACTATATGAACAAAAAGTATTTGGTCACACCTGTTAGTTACTGAATTGAGGCGTTTCAATAAAACCTTTGCCAGAGTTGTATAAAACCAAGCAGCTAGCCGTGCAGTGTTATTTTACAAACATTTGTGACATAAAATGGGTCGTTCTGAAGAGCACAGTGACTTCAAGCGTGGTACTGTGATAGGATGCACCTTTGCAATAAGAAGGTTCGTGAAATTTCATCCCTGCTGGATATTCCACGGTCAACTGTGATATTATTAGAAAGTGGAAGTGTTTACAGCAACTCAGCCACGAAGCTGAAGACAACGTCAAATCACAGAGCGGGTTCAACGACTGCTAAGTCGCATGGTGCGTAAAAGTCCTCAAAGCTCTGCTGATTCCATAGATGAAGAGTTCCAAACGTCCACTGGCATTAATGTAAAAACTGTGTGTCGGGAGCTTAATGGAATGGGTTTCTATGGGCGAGCAGCTGCATGCAAGCCTCACATCACCAAGATCCATGGCAGGCATCGGATGGCGTGGTGTAAACCACAAAGACACTGGCCTGTGGAGCAGTGGAAACGTGTTCTGTGGAGTGACGAATCATGCTTCTCTGTTTGACAGTCAGAGGGGCGAGTATGGGTTTGGCTGATTCAGGGAGAATGCTACCTGCGTGACTGCATTATGCCAACTGTGAAGTTTGGTGGAGGAGGGATAATGGTATGGGGCTGTTTTTCAGGGGTGGGCTAGGCACTGTGGAAGTTGAATAATTGGATGGAGTTGTTTCAATAATAACCATCAATTTAATCTTACTTTATGTGAAAATATGCGAATAGCATGCTACGGCGTGGAATGGCGTATTTAGCAGTAACACTTGCGAACATTTCTGCATACACATACACTCACACATAGTGTATACACATAATAGTTTAATATAATAATGTTAAACTACTTTGTTATCTAAGGTTTGGGATTTAGGAAACATATCATGTTTAGTGTCATTCTAATCCAGTTTTCCCCATCAGACATCTGCTACTATTGGCTAAGCGATCGCATCTTGTGTATGCAAGTTATGGATGATATAGGAATAATGATCAGAATGACATTGAGTGTGTAATGCAAATTGACCAGTTTAAACTAGCGTTTCGGCAGGAAGACACATATGCAGCTGTTGGAGAGTTGACCCCCACCATTGGAGGGCATTATTTGAACCGACCTACTACCTGCATTATCTGCGTATCTGTACGCCACATGGACGGCCGACTGTGTTATAAACTTAACTAGTGATTGAGTGATTGCGAGTGGTTGGAGGAGGTATGCTGGCAAGGCTGGTATTAGTAAATATATCATTCTAATCCAGTTTTCCCCATCAGACATCCGCTACTAACGGCCAAGTGGTCGCATCTTGCATATGCAAATTATGAATGATATAGGACTAATGATCAGAATGATATTGAGTATGCAATGCAAATAGACCAGTTTAAATTAGCTTTAAGGAGGGAAGACACGTATACAGCTGTTGGAGAGTTGACCCCCACCCTTGGAGGGCATTGTTTGAACCGACCTATGACCTGCATTATACTGGACTGTCCTGAATCCTGAACCAATGGAAAAACACCAAGACATCATGACTGATTTTTATATATCACAAACTGCATATAAACCAGGTTCTGGGTCCACTATACAGTCTATTTGACCACAGACTTCAGGATTGAATGACTGTATGCTGGATCCAGGGCGCTTGCTTATGTATGGGCTGTCCTTATACTAATGACAGTTATATATTGCATCTTGCTATTAAATTACTTTGTGCGTTGGAACCACAGCAAATCGCAGCACACAATTTTCATTGATAGCGACTAGACAAACATAACAATTCCTTATCTCCAGTTAAGGACAATCTTAATGTTTCAGCATACCAAGTCATTTTACAAAATGCAATGCTTCCAACTTTGTGGCAACAGCTTGGGGACAGCGCTTTTCTATTCCAACATGAATGTGTCCCACTGCACAAAGCAAGGACTACAAATACATGGTTTGATGACTTCGTTGTGTGGAAGAACTTGACTAGCCCACACAGAGCCCTGACCTCTACCCCATCAAACACCTTCGGGATGAACTGGAACAGAGATTCCAAGCCAGGCCTTCTCATCCAACATCAGTGCCTGCCCTCCTACATGCTTCACAGAATGAATGGGCACAAGATCCCACACAGAACACTGCAACATCTTGTGGAAAGCCTTCCAAGAAGAGTGGAAGCTGTTATCACTACAAAAGGGGGACCAACGCCATATCAAAGTATTTGTATTTGAATACAATGTCATTACAGTGCCCGTTGGTGTAACGGTCAGGCGTCCAGATACATTTGTCCATATAGTGCGTGTGTATGTATATGTGTGTGTGTATATATATATATATATATATATATATATGGTATAGATTACATATATATACACACATGTATATTCCAGTGAAGAAAGAAAGTATACCCTTTTACAACCTGTGTTTTAAAAAGGAGTAAATATGCTCTTGGACAAACCATGTTATTTTGTACATAGGTTATGTACTGGCTGTTTTTTCCATGTAGCACACAAATACTTGATAGCTTTATTTTTACACTGAAATTTAAAATTGATCTAGGACATGCCCTATCCCAATTATAAATCTGTCCGCACATTTTAAATTTACTGCCCCCTCCAATGCCAAGGTGCAAAGTTCCTCCTTTTTTATGCTGTGTTCTCCTTAAAGACTCAGGCCCAAAATATTATACTTTGCCATTATTTATTCAACAAAAAAATAAGCCAAACAGAAAAGGCCATGTGTGAAAAAGTACACACTACCTGCTTTTATATCAAGTGAAGAAAGCAATTTAAGCAAGGTTCTGTTCAGCTTTGCCTGGAGCATTTTTGTTTGTGTTAGCATCATACCAAGGAGAAAAGACTCAAGGAACTCATAGAACCAATAGCTCCTGCTCATCAGTCTAGAAAGGGTTAGAAGGCCATTTCCAACACGTTTAAGATAAAGACTGTTTCAAATGAAGATCAATAAAGACGGTTTTCAATAAACACAGAAATAATAGAATGGTAAAATGGAGATAGAGGTCACTGACCGGTAAGCTGGGAAAATTGGCTTCTTGTGATTGCTTTAGGCTGGTCACTAGGTTCTCCCAGAAGTAGAAAGGGAAACAGGCTTATGATTTACTTTGGTTATTGTTATTGTATTTGTTCTCATTTGTATCCTGTACAATAACACTAGCTGTGGACTAGTGCAACCCTAATTGCTGGACTTTACCTCTATTACGGTCTGCTTTAATGAAAAAAAAAAAAAGTGTCGCAGCCGACCCCAGGAGTTCTCTAGCGTCTAAACCAATGCATGACTTCATAAACTTGCAAATGTTCTGTTTAATATATGCATGTCTTTATGTTTTGTTCCTCCATTTGCAGCGCACAGACACATATTACACAATTATATACATGTTTATCTAGCAAGAAAAATATCAGTGTTACATGTTACAGTGTTACATGGAAATGGCTGCTTCTCTCCTAAATTCTAGACAGATGATGGATCACTTTCTGTTGACTTTGTTGGCCGACTTCAGAGACTGTGTGAATGTATGTGTATAACATATATAGTAGCAGCAAGTACGACACCAGAGTAACTGTGTGTAGTAGTGTTTTTCTTTAAACAGACTGCCACTAGAGTTCCTGTACGTACAGCACAAAAGTTATCTCCTCTAGATCAGCAGAGGAAGGATGATCAGTTATGATAAATGGTGAAGGACAATGATGGTTGCCAGCAGGTTACGGTTTTAAGATTTCAATAGTGAATGGCTCATTTTTCGTATCTCCGCCTTCTGTGGTCTATCTTGTTACAACCACATTACACCGCTGGTAGCAGCACAAAAATGAAAGTCACCAATGACTGTTTTATTACTAGAGACTGATAATGCAGCTGCCTTACAATAGTCACACACATTCCCCACCAGCAACAACCATTGTTATTCCACTACCTTATGTGTCATGTATTCCACACCTTGGTTGTATTGACATGTATGCTCATTTGAGCAGGGACATATTTACTTTATGTTGCATGTCCCTGTATGCAATTTTTCTGTGTCATGTCATTAACCCTTCAATGTGCAGCATTGCGTAATATGTCAGTGTTGTACAAAAGAAAAAGTATATATATATATATATATATATATATATATATATATATATATATCATATATTATATTACAATGCAAGTCTCAACTCTCTTGCACCCCATTCTTTAGTTCTTTACATTAATTAATTCCAACTTGTGTCGGGTGAGTCCCAGGTGTCCCGCGGATGATAGTGCTTGGGAAAGCCTTGCCTATAAAAGCTGTGTGCATGTGAGCCTTTAGCCCAGATACAAAAAAACATAGCATTTGATCATGTTAGGACTGACCATTAGTGGAAGACTTTGGCATGAGTTGGTCTATTTAACATGTATTGCAATATGTGTAACTAACATTCCCTGTTTTTAATATAGAAAAGTAGTTAGAATATTATTAATTGTGTATCTGGCGAATCAAAGTATCCATATATCTCTATTACACACACGCACATATATACACTCGGTGACTACTTTACTAATTACACCTGCTTGCTAATGCAGATGTCTAATCAGCAAATTTTATGGCAGAAACTCGATGCATAAAGCATGCAGATATGGTCAAAAGGCTCAGATCATATTTGTTCCTCATAATGGAGTATGGTCTGAAAAATAAAGTAAATTTGACCATGGAATGACTGTTCGTTCCAGGTCGGATGGTCCGAGTATCTCAGAAACTGCAGATCTCCTGGGATTTTCACGCATAGCAATCTCTTGAGCTGAGGTCCAAATTCAGTCCTCCAGGGCTACCAGCAGTTCATGCTGTCTGTAGAAACAGGTGGGATAATTTCAGAACCAGCCCAATAGATTTACTCACCAGTGCATGTTTAAAGAAGTCCTGAACACAAACTGTTGGTAGACCATGAGCACTGAGCTTAGACACCTCTGCTCTAAAATTTACAGAAAATGGTGCGCAAAACAAAAAACATCCAATGTTCTGTAGGCAAAAATGTCTCATTAATGAGAGTGGTCAGAGGAGAATGGGCAGACTGGATCAAGCTGGCAGGGAGGCAACAGTGACTAAAATAGTAGCAGAAGGCCACACCAGGTTCCCCTCCTGACAGCTAAGAACAGGAATCTGAGGCTACAGTGGGCACATGCCAACCAAAACCGGACAGTTGAAGAGTGGGAAAATGTTGCCTGGTGTGACGAATCTGCTGTGACAAGAAGATGGTAGGATCAGAATCTGGATCCATCCTGCCTTGTGTAAACTGTGCCAGCTGGTGGTGGGGGTGTAATGGTGCAGGGAATGTTTTCTTGGCAATCATTAGGCCTCTTAATACCAATTGACCAACCTTTAAATGCCACAGTCTACCCGAGTATTGTTGATGACCATGTGCATCCCTATATGGCCACAGTTTACCCATTTCTAATAACTACCGGTACTTCCAGCAGGATAACGCGCCATGCTACAAAGTACATGTTGTCTCAAGCTCATGACGAGTTTAGCATACTCAAATGGCCTCCACAGTCACACTAACACACAAACACACTGCTGTTGAAACGGGGTATGCAAAGGGGAAGGGCTCAGCAATATGTCCAGCCCACAAAATAAAAGAATATAGTCATGAACTATTGGAGTAAATGTAAGTACACAAAGGAGATATGATAGAGACTTGGAAATACAAGACATTAGGTAAAGGCGAAGTAGCATTGGAGACACTAAGGAAAGGTAGGGTGACACAGACCGGATAGCCTTACATCACTTAATACATTTTATATTATACCACAGAGTGTTAAAAGGCATCTACAATGAATTTCACACTAACAAAATCGCTCAAGCTTTTGAGGACCTTAGCAGCCCGGCCATTTCAATCACTTTGACCACTGTAGGGATATAAAATATATAATTTTTTTTGTTTAAATGGATAATAAAAAAAGCTTTTGTGCAGAAGCTCAAAACACAAAAATCCTAATTTAATGTAAAAAAAAATGTTACTTGTGATTATGCTTTTAACAGGTCACAGGCATTTTTCTCTAATTTCTCCAAATACACATATACATAAGTGTAGCACTGGTAGATGTAGTAAGTTATAGCAAGCTATAATCTTATCCATCATACACCTGGACAGATTTTGGTGTGGAAAAAGGTCATTTCAGAAAAGAATATGCCAATTATACCACTATTACCTTTCAAGACCACTCTCCAAACCTAATATAATCTAACTACAAGCAGGTCAGCTGCTAACACCTGTGTAAGCACTTGCTTTATTTGTTAAATACATGTAAATAAAAACTTTGCTTGAAAAGTAACGCAAAACAAACAGCAGCATATTTGCAAACAGCCTAAATAACATGAAAAGCAGAAAAACAAGCCACTGCTATGCAAACTAGTGAAAAAAATATAAATGTTTCACCAAAGCATAATGTTTGTTTCTTATATGACATAAGTAGAGCTTCAATATAATATTTGCCCCACAAATTAACACAAAAACAAAATATACAACTGTATCAGGATCACAAAAGATACAAACCACTAAAAGAAGAAATAAATGACTGTCAAGAAGTGTCCAAAGAACGGCCATTTAAATTTCTTGGTAGTATGGATCCCAACTCACAAACTATTAGTATGGTTCACTCACGACAGACTCTGACTGTGACTATGACTGAACAATAGCATTCCCTAAATCCATAACCAGACATTCATGAATTAACATGGGGTTTGTGACATGTAATGATGCAGTGTAAATTCTCAAACGCATAGTGGTGGTAATCCAAGATGTCGCTCCCAGTTTAAGAGGACACTAAATTAGTGTAATAGTTATAATTATGGTTAAACATAGGACATAAAGGAGAGCATAGTTATTTACTTTGTGCACAGCTACAAAATCCCTGCTTTTTAACGCACCTTCAAAGCTGAAGCACTAATGTGTGACAGGTAGGAGTGTTTCCCTTCACTCCCAAGTATCACTACTTTAATAATAAAACTCTTATGAAAAGTGCACGTTTCTAGCTGGAAAAGCACAATATCCAAACCCTATTGTGTAAAACTATCCTTAAGTTGAAAAAAACTAATAATTTGATTTGTTGTAGTTGTGGATGTCTGCATTAATTACAAAATAATTGGTTACTTTGACTGAAAAACAAAAACATTAACCTGCTACTTTCAAGGTGAGCCCTTAAATGCTTGTAAACTGGATTAATATGCATCATTTTGAGCTACAGCCCAAAGTCTGTTCAAAACAAGCTTCAAGATACTCAAAAGTAATTTCAAAATAAGCAGGAACATAGCAGTATCTTAACCAAAAAATAAACAGGATGGTTTTTCCCTTTCCCTCCTAAAGGACTGCCCATGTCTTAAAGGCAACCCTGGGAATATCATAATGACGTTACAAATGTTCCCCGCACTGATTGATGGTGTGTTTGCTTGGTCCTGCATTTTGAACGGTGTTCATACTGAGTGCTGTGCCCAAGCGGTATGGGGGTGGAAACCAAATGAAATCGGTTCCTGCTTACTCCCTTCTATCACTACCAGACATTCAATACAACCTGCTGCCTTTCCATGTCATGTAAGAGGTATATACAGCTACATAACTGGTACAGAAAATAAATACTATTGATGTCATATGCATCCACTGAATTACTCAATTTCAATGTGGGCACTGTGTGCTTTCTGCAGTTGCAAAGTGGCTATTATTGCAGGAATGCTACAGAAAGTGGCATCATTACTGCAAGAGTCACCAGTGTGAATAGCACTAGCTAACAATTTCACCAACAATTTCACCAAGCATTTGCAAATTCATCAGTTGCACAAACTTGACCATGTGAATGAGGCTAAAATGGCAAGGACAGACAGACTAAACAAAATATATTCTAGTGAAACTGTAATTGGTTTTAGGGATTCCCATCTCTAAGTACAAAAGATCAATAGCTGCTGCCTCAGCAGTATTTATATTTTTTTGTCAACATGAGCTAAATTACTATTTATAATTTAAAATGCTATGCATTTAACTTAACACACCTATCTGTGTGCACACAAAGCATATATCGAAAATTGCCTGGGCCATACAGATGAGCAGGATCTACAGTGAATTCTCTGGATTACAATTAATAGGTATAATTAAAAATGCATTCTGAAACACACAAGTCACAATGTTTGACTAAAATGTGCTTTAGAACAATAAATATTCTCATCAGATACAGAGGAAAAACAAAGCGATTAATCTAAGTTAGAGGACCTGACCAGGTCCTATGTAGTAGTTTGTTTGGTTTACTACAAAGCACCTTGTGCACTGTGTGGTAAGTAAAAAAACAGGGAACACCCTCACCTTAGAAAATTTCAATTCAATTTTATGCCCTCTCCCAGGCACACTTCCTTCAGCTTGCACAGTAGAGGTGTGAGTTATACAAGAACCTTAATCCAGAGTGAGCATAGCGCAGACTAAATGTTGACTTGGGAGCTTGCTTGCTGACTAGCGAGCAGGGCTTCCAAGGGTGGCACACCTCTACCTTACAGAGTTCAATAAAACATAGCCTTAAATTCTAAAAACGTTTTAGGGAAAAGTAGTAAAACTATACATGGTTTGCTAAATAAGCATGTTTTCATTAAATTTATCTTCTCGAGACACAAAGTATTAGGAAACCATTTAGCTGTAACCAAAACCAAACGTGTGACATCCTAAAAGGACCTGTGTTACCTGTGAGACCAGTCTTCTGGAAAGTTACATTCACAAGCAATCCTGCAATATGGTGGAGGACTGGCGAGCCTTTTTAGAATAGAATATACTACACAGTCATTCAATTACCACAAAAAAAAAAAAAAATATATATATATATATATATATATATATATATATATATATATATATATATATATATATATATATATATATATATATATATATATATAATCACAGCATTACATTTCTAATACACACAATAGCACAATGCAATCATGGAGATGACACAGCTAAAAAAAAAGCTTGAAACGCCTGCGAGTCCAAAGACAACTTCGTAAAGATATTGAACCGTTAGAAATGAGAAAACTGCAAGGTAAAAATTGCCAATGTCCTCTTGATAAGACAAGTGTACACAGGAAGATCCACACAGCTATCCAGTGCAAATGTAATGTAGTCTATATTATGAATGACTTTAGATATTAGAACTTGCAGCCTTATAACCCAGCAAGCAGAAAAGATGCAGGAAAACTCTGATCACTCACCTCAAGTGCAGTTTCAGCTGATGCTGCTCAAGCCTGTTCTGAGAATGTCTTAGTGTATTAATGACAGAGCCCACTAGCACTGAAAGGAGGTGCAGCAGCAGTGAGGCTTCATCTCACATGTGATCTCCTGCTACTGTATGCAAAAGCGATTATGTGTACACATGCTCAATACGATTATGAGCCACACATGTGAAGATGAGTTTGCAGACCTCTGACTATGTTTAATGAACAACAATTTCAGTATTATGTGCAGCAAATAATCCATTATATATTGCATTACATTTTAATGTCCATATTCCAAAATAAAGCAGCTAAAAAAATACAAAATAATTTGAACATAAAACTTTCCTTCAGTTGAACCCAAATATATAGCGCATACCTGAATAGATTAGTAAAAAGAAAGAAAAGCTCTCTCGCTTGTCTGTGACATGGACCGAGACCTCAACAACAGTGCATAGAGAGAGGGATAGATATTATTCCTATCCAGCAGTTCTCAAAGCACTGCATGATCAACTGGAAAAATACACTTGCATACCTCTCCGACAGAGGCAAGTGTAAATCTGGTGTCGTATACCTATGTCCACACATGATAAAAAAAATGTTTTAATAAAATAGGGGACAAAGATGACAAGCGGTAATCTGGCCTGAAGCACAAAGAGAGATTATTGTAGGTCAGATGCATTTGCACTCCATTGTATAAGGTCTTCTTAAGAAGAACGCGGGCTGTGCACGATTACCATTACTATGGTAAAATATATATTATGTATGTTTAAATTCTATTTCAAACAACTTTAACTACAATAAACACTTTAAAACTATTTTCCTGATTGAAAATGCCTAAGTAATGAAAACCTAGTAAAACCAAACAAGAAGTTCAACATTTTAACAGAGACCAGCCCGATCCGTTTAACTGGTAAATATTTGTCTCCTATAGTACTTAGCACTGACTGACTAACTTAATAAAGGTTTGCTTTATATCAATCAGCTGACCCATATTGACAGTGTTATGTTTTGGGTGCAGACATATCTCCCAGATTGTGTGCAAAGATAAGGTAAATGACCTCAGTATTTTTTAGCCAATGAAAGCTCCTCTTGTGATGATTCACACTTATTACCAGGGCAGACCCGTGTTCAGTATGAATGGGGTCAACCCGGGAATTTCCCAGCTCCAAGGTGCAGTGAAAACGGGGTCTCTGGGCTGGGACGCTCTTTGCCTCGGCAAAAACTTGGCTTGAAAAACCCGGGTAATTGCAGGGGCGGCAGTATGAAAGTGGTATAAATAGCTTTTTAGCCTCGACAGGATACTGCAGACGTTCCTAAACACACAAAACATTCTTACAAGGGTAATGAAACAGCTTCTGTCTCTTCTAAGCTGCACTGGAGCAAACTAAGGCAAGTTAGAGTTCCATGGGGCAAGAAGCAACATGACTTTTTCTTTAGTCCACAAAAGGGCTTATTATCTGGAGAAACCAGGATTAACACATTAAAGAACACAGAATAAACTCAAGTAAGTAAAGACAAGTTTGAAGTTGATTATTTAAAAGGGAAACCAGACCGCAATTCAAAGTTCCTGCAATTCATAAACACATAGATCAGGGCCGAGGACTTGATTCTATTGCAAAGAACAGTGCTCTACCAAGGAGCTTTGTGTAACAATTGTAAATGAAGGCGTTCCACTGAGAAAAGGAAACTATGCACATATGGCCTATATCATGAAATCTTATTTTTACTGTGATAATTTTTTATGTAAATCCAGAGGGAAGTCCTATAAGGTGGCAGGCTGAGAAAGATGTCTCAGACAAACATGACTTAAGGGAGTCAAATGGGAAATTTGCTGCAGTTAAGCACTGAAGTTATAGCACTATGGGAGATGGACAGCTTAACAAAAGCCTATTTTTTTTACCTTACGGATATTTATTCAATAAAGGCTTATAGTGACAATATGTTTTGTTTTTTAGTTACTAATACAATAATATGTGGGGTTTATGTTGTATAAGTGAAATATGCAAATTACTTAAAGATGACCACAGTACAGTCTATTTTAATGCATAGTAGTGCTATACTATCACTATATATGCAGCAGGCCCTCATTGAGGATGATGCCCGATTACTATACTTTCTACATATACAATTGATGGACTTCCTCTGTAATTCCTCACACCAGATCCCATAATATGTACCTTTGTTTCTTGAATGGTTGTATTTGTCAACATACATAAAAGATGTAAAAGGGTCAGTAATAACTTAAATTGTGAATGTTTCATAGGCATTAAAATGAGGATCCACGTAAATAAAAAAAATGCATTTTCTTGTTGAGTCATATGAAGAGCAGAAAGATACATTGTAAGGGAGTATTTTATGATTCATTTAAAGCGGAATTAAACATTTCTGAAAACAGGTTGTTACAGTGTTTAAACAAAAACAAAATAGGAGCTAAAAAGTGACTCATCTATTCTACACATATCTTAATCATCACTTTTTCTTAGTACTTAAAATAGGTTTGTTTGTTTTTTAAGTCACTGACATTAGATACATAGTACTAGATATGTTTATCTGTAATAGCAGATATGTAAAACACTGCTTTGCTGATTATTTCCTCATTTTGCATCGTGGATTTTGCCATAAGTGTCCCTAGTCCTACCAAACCACACAACATAGCAGGATGATTTGCTCCATTCATTCTGCAAAATGCACATTTACAAATACAGTAAGGAATGGCATTCCATGGATCGGCAAAGCAAAACCCAAACTCGAAGTATTCACTGCAATTGTATTCCACCGTGAAGCTTGATTTGAGTGGGATTTTGCTCAACTCTCCATATTACAAAATATAGAGCATATAGAAGTGTAAATAGTTTAATCAATTAAAAGATATAGATATATCATCATCAGCTATTTATATGACGCCACTAATTCCGCAGCGCTGTATAAAGAACTCTCTCAAATCAATCTAAATTCCATTACATACACACACAGACTAGGGTCAATTTGATAGCATCCAATTAACCTACCAGAATGTTTTTGGAGTGTGGGAGGAAACTTGAGCACCCAGAGGAAACCCACGCAAACACAGGGAGAACATACAAATCACACCGATAAGGACATGATTGGGAATTGAGGTTTTTATAAATATATATATATATATATATATATATATATATATATGATTGATATACATTTACATATAGGAGAAGGACCTGCTTCACAAACAAAATAGTGTCAAGTTAACACTTTAAATCACTGTGCACAGTCCATTGTGCCCATTGGCTGTTGATAATGCAGCTACCTAATGTTTTGTAGCACGGTGCTAGTTAACCCTCTGTGCCAAATAACATCCAATCTGGCCACCTATATGCCATTATTTGTTGTCCCAGGACACACCAATAGGGCAAACACATTCAAACTTCTCATCAGGTGTTGGAAACCACTTGGAAAGGTTTCGCCACACAACCTCCTAAAGTAAAAATGAGGACATACCGCCAGGGCCGGATTAAGACATTATAGGCCCCTGGGCTAGGGGTACTGTGAGGCCCCCATTTGTCAAGCAAGTTATGCCCAATCCAATATTGGGGGGCCCCCCAGTAATATCGGATTTGGCATGTCTACCCCCTCACAGCCTAACCCTAATTTTTCCACCGCATCTTAAACCTAACCTCCACCTACCGCATCACAACCTAACTCTAACCTATTCCTACCTCCTTTTAGTCTAACCCTATGCTTTTACCTACTCAGAGCTCCCCTATGGAACCACTAAACTGCACCCCAACTTTAAATGAATCTGCAGCCTAATCCTAACCTAGTCTAATCTAAGTGTGACTTGTGGTTCTAAGGTCTGTGGAAGAGAATATATTCATAAAGCTCACTTGTTTTTCTGGATAACATGTCAAGTGCAATATATACAGACATTATATATCTATCTATCCGTGTGCTTCGCCATAGACCTGGAATAAAACAGCATCTGCTGCACTGTGGTTCTCCTCCTTACTATGTCAGAGTCGGTCTCCTGTCTTCCCTGAGTTTGTAAGTCACTTTTCCCCTCACTTTTCTCTCCTTCTGGTGGCTGTCACTTCTCCAAATGGCTGTCGCACCAGTCTAATTACTCTTTACCATCAGTGTTCCAAAAATGTCTCAGCTGTTTAACCTGCCCCTAACATAATATATCCAATATGACCAAGCTTCTATGCTTGTGCTATTTTATACACGCTATTTCACTATATATAAACTGACCATAAAATATCTGCAAATATTTTTAAAAATCCAGGGAACATCAACACACACCCTCACTGTCATTGTCACACACTTTTTTGATTAGTTACTAATTACTTATCTACTATCTACTATCTACTATCTTACTTACTAACTACTTATCTGTGGTGGCGCTGCTCAGCTCCGTGATGGACGAGATATCCGTCTGGGCTGAAGTGAAGTGAGTCACGCGAGAGCCTCTGCAGCTCCCTCTGTGACAAACAGCCTCCTTATTCGCTGCCAGGACAGCGTGCACTGCCGGGTGCGCCCCTTCAGGACCAACCAAGTATGAAAGATTCCCCTACCACCCACCACCATCCCCCGCGCCGCCGGGAAACAAATTGAAAAAAAAATGTACTGAAAATAAAAAATGCATGAATCAGTGTACGGATGGCCAATCCGCCCCTAGCCCCCGACCCGATGAAGAAAAAGTCGGCGGGTTTTATTTTTTTTTAAAAAAAAAAGAGACCCATTTTAAAATCTTTAGGGCCCCCTAGGTGCTCGAGGCCCCTGGGCTGCAGCCCAGAAAGCCCCCGGGTTAAACCGGCCCTGCATACCACGCAGCCTGTACTTCAAAGCACATTAATAAGATAAGACATCCTCACTTTCACTTGTATGAAATCCATGAATCTTGAATGTAGTTTCATCGTAAAGATGGAACAACAATCAAACATATGTTTTTATAACTTGTTTATCTACTAGAGGTTCTAAAAAAGCTTTTTATCAACAACGGCCATGCAAAATCCCTGCATTTTGGGGGCTTAAGGGGCTCCCATACAGGTATCTTGTAAAGAAATTTGATTTCAATAAATAATCCAAAAGACAAACTAAAAACTTCCTGAATGGTTGAGGCATGCTGGTATCTCAGTGGGGACTATCCATACTAGATATTTCCTTGACATGTGGTATCTCTGTACATAATTGCATAATATCAATTGTTACTAATATATATGAGAAAGTTGTCATTTCAATATATTCTACAACTGAGCTCTATAATACAATTGCTGTGGGTTTTTATTTTTTTTTATTTTTTTTTAACAAAAGCTTAAAACAAAAAAAAAAAAATCCCCTTCAAACTGATCCATAGGTTTAACATGAGAATCAACTCCTGATAAAATGGGCCTCCCAGGAGCTTGATTCCGATTTTTAAGCATTCAGGCAACACTGCAGTCTGCATATGTGTATTAGATAAAACTTTCGACTTAAATTATTACTTAATGTTTTTCATACTTTATTATTTAGAAAGTATTTAGGAAGAAATTGTTTTCAAGTATATATATCCACACTGTTTAATAAAAATTAACAGGTGGTACAAAGCTGCTAGGACATTTCAAATGTCACAATGTACCTTTTTTAATTTTTGTAAAACCTTTAAAATAATTTTAAAATGTTGCATTTATTCCTAATTTGTTGCCACCTTTTGAAATTCAGCAAAAAAATAGTTGCAATGTAACCCTGAAAGCTCTTAGGATCCTCTGAGCGCTAGCATATTCTGCCAGTTGAGCATTGTGCAGTTGTACACTTAGCATACTTTTTTTTTTTTTACATAGGATTTCTGTAATGAAGTAAGATTTGATGTGCCTTTAAAAATCATGTTTCCCTGTGCCTTTGTAAAGTAAAAAGTTTGTCTGCTTCATACGTAAAATCTCTAAACTTTAATCAATTGATTTATCCATAACTAATGAATGTTTTAATAAATCATTACTATTCCCTGGTCTGTGAGAGGCAGTTCATTTAACCTTAGCCCAACCTCGTTTACCTAACAAATCCTCCTGTGACCATATTAGAATATATTTTCCTTTTCCAATCACTATAGAGTTTTGCTAATTCAACCTCGGCTGTGAAAGCAGCACAAGTAGTATGAAAAAAGTCACATATTATTAAACATCAAAAAGTTCTCGGAAATGATTATTATTAGGTAAGGTGGATTTTTATTTTTTTTTCCAGTTACTGCTGCTGCTGTTCATCCAGCAGATCTCTGGTTGCAGAGATCCATGTGATCTGCATCTGATTTTCCTATAGTAGCGTTGCCCTGCTGGGGTAGCACAGTATCTACTCTCTCTACATTGATAAAAAAAGGAAGTAGATGGTGCCTCTTTAAATGTTGCTCTATCCAGATGATTTCCACTGCTCTCTTTAATCTCAAGCACATAGATATCAGCTGTAAAATATTATACCCTAAATTCAATTCATAATCTATCCAGTCTCGTTTAAATTGCATTTATTTGTTCTCCATCATTTCCCCTCTCAATGTTGACAGAATTGCCTGTGTTTCTGCAATATAATCATATACCGATTAAAGAATTAAGTGAAACTGCAAAAGAAAAAAACACTTCAAACCCATTTTCAATACTAAAAAGTATAAGATTAAGGTTGCCTTTACTTATAATTTGTTCCCACCTGGTTACAGGGAATGCGGCAGAAAAATCGCTGTAATGTAGATGGTAAACCTCTTGGGACCCCCAGAGCCCTAGCATATTCTTCCAGTTAATTGTTGTTTTTTTTTAAGTTTTCACAGGATCCTTGTAGGGGAGTATTAGTTGTTGTGACTTCAAAAAACATGTTCACCTATGGCATATAAAATACAATCTCTATATGCCAGTGTAAAGTAAAAAGTCTTTGCCTGCTTCATAGGTATTAAAGGTGCCAAACTTTCAAATAGCATATTAGGGCTTAAAATATGGGTATTGTAATATATGGGTATTTGTTCCATTATGTATCATGCAGTTTATTCAAATAATATAACAAATGGTAGTATAGTCATTACCTTTATGGAATAAGATATATCTGTATCATATGGATTAGATTTGAATATATTTGAATAACCTGCCCCTACATACATCTGTATTATCTGTATTAGTGTATTTGAATATGTACCTTGACTCCTGATGTAAACTAAAATGTTTAGGTTTTTAATTTCTCAGGTCTCTAAATGGAAAGGAGAACTAGAACAGTCTTTAAAGGATGTTATCATAGTTTTGGAGTTCATATGTAAATTATACCTGTGCCATACTGTATGACGATATTACATTAAATACACAATAATAAATGTTTACAATGTCAATGGTTAGACATCACTACATATAAACTGAAAAATGCTGTATTATTTGCATCACAATAAACATGCTCTAAACTAGAGCTTAAACACATGCATGTGTGTGATATATCTTCATTTTCCCTAACATACGTGTGTGGTCGACTTGGACACTGATCATGTCAACCACACAGACTGGCTCATATAACAATTTGTTTGGATTTTTTTTTATAGCACTGATACAATCCAACCAGCTCAACACTGTTCAATTTTTATGCATAACCAGTAACCATATCTATTAGTGTTCAACAAGAAGGTGTGCATTGGATATTTCCACAAAATGATTTACACACAATTTTTAAAGTTTCCACTTATCAATTTGATCAACAATGTAGAGCTTGTTCAAGCATTTCCCTGTTGCCCTGCAAGAATCCATGCTTCCAGCTTGAGCATCTGTCCAATAACTCTACAGCTGGACACTTCTAACTTCTTAGTAGAACAAAGCAGATGAAACTCTAAATACATGGTTTAATTCTAATAAGCAATCCATTTCTCATGTGCCCATGCAGCTCGTAAACAGATTTTCATCACCGACAATTCAAAATAAACAAACTGAAAACAGTACAAGGTCAAAATGCAAAATAAAAATTAATTTTGTTTTAAAAACGATGAACATCACAACAAACATAACACATTTGTTAGATTTCATACTTCTACTGCCATTTAAAAAGCAGAGCTTCACAGTCGTGCATACACAACTCTATTAAACAGTACATATATCCTTGCTGTTTTCCACACCCAAGAACAAGTTAGTAACAAAGCAAAGCATAGCTAATTGAATACAAAAAAAAAAAAAAAAAGACCTTGGCAATGAGCAAGTTCAGAATAACTGATGTCATGTACAATGTCAAGGCACTAAATAAATGGAGAACAGGAACCGCTGAGCAGAAGGAGAGGAGGGTCTATAAACAGTTGATTTAAAGCAGCCTCTCATATACTGGAAATTGACCTGTGGAAATGTCTCTCACTTGCTATAGGAAGTATGTCACAGTGAAGAGTATTGCTCCAAGGTTCTAATTCCTGAAGAACTTTCTAAATAAAGACCAAAGATCTCCTCACTGTCATTTCACATATTATCTGGCATTCAGCCCACCCCTTGCCATATTGTAACATACCACTATGCAAACATTAACTCTTTCACGGCTAGTGAGCACTCATACTGGGGGCCTACTGTTTTGTCTCAGCGACAGTTCATACAGTGTAGGCTTATAAACGGTGGTTAAACTGACATCAGTAGAAGGATGCCATAACTAGTAACCAATATACAGAATCGAAACTCAACAATTCCAGCAGGACAAAACTTACTAAAAAGGCACAAATTTAAACCCATTTTTTCATAAGCAATATTGATAAGAATTGAAAAAAAAGATGTACTGAAATATGGAAAACAGCACAAACAGAAACTATTTCAAATTCAAGGCACTGATACAAAGAAAACACTCTAATATTTTGAATAGTACATGCAGTAAAAGGCAATGCAAAGAAAACCTCAGCATATGCAAGTAACTTAACACTTTAGAAGAACAAAAAAATGTTGATAAGTGCAAAGATATTCATTCTAAAAAAGGAATAAATGCTACTGAAAAAAATGCCACCATGCAATTGTTACCCAAGTGCGAATGGAAGATGCATACCGTATGGCAAGTAAAAAAAATTATACTTAATGATATCTTGAAGTCATATAAAAATATGTTAAAAATGTATTTTTTTTCTTACTAAAACCCACTCACTATACTGACCGAACCAACATGTAATATAATAAACTATAAAACATTTACAGATCCAAATTTGCATCTGCCGACAACAAGCCCTATTTTTATGTAATTTCTCTATAACAGAAACTGAGATTTGTAGACATTTTTTACATTGTAAAAAGGTTGACTACATAATTTGTAATTATTTGTTTTACCAATAAAAGTATGTGTCCTCCCACAATGTATGCGCATTGTTTGGAAATTACATCCAATAATTAAGGCAATGTTACAAAATGACAGTATTTTAAAAATTTCCAGTCAGCTCACTCACACAAGTACCGTCACACATAAAAACTACACAAAATCTCTAAACATTAGGATGACAAACTACTTAACTGGTATCATCCTACAAGCCCCAACATGAAATGCTCCCACCACAGTCTGTAAGAGTGGCACGGAATATATTAAAAGGAACACTAAATACAGCAGCCTGGATCACATTCAATTCAAATTTCCTATTAAACCTTAACACCACTAAAATTTATACATATTAAGCATATTTTTCAATCTTCAATAATGATTTTCCTCAAAATGTTTCATTACATCAATGTTGCGAGTATAAAGGCATTATCACGTGTTACAGTTTCTTGCAATAGTTTAACAATGTGTCTTTCAAGTAAAAAAAAAAAAAAAAGACCCAGCGTTTTTTGCAACATGCTTTGGTTGTAAGAAATCTGAGACTGGGATAGATGCAATCTCTAGACTATAGACAAAATATGCGTGTACATTTTACAACTATTTCATAACTTCATTGTTCTGATATTTACATTACTCATCTTGTAGTTCCACTAAGGGAAACAGGATACATTTTACAGTTCAAGAGGCCGGATAACTAAACATCGAATGAAAGTAAGATGTATATAAAATAATAATAAAAAAATAAATAAAACACACATGAAATTGTATAATGAGCAGTTTCAATATCAGGTATTTTGAGAACTGTAACATATAACATACAAGTCTAGAGAAGTGCATGTATGCATCATGCACCAAAACATCCATGTTTAGTTACATTGTACTGAGGAGATACATTGACAATTTTTTTGAAGGCAAATGGAAGAAGCTGCATTAGGAAACAATCGTGTCTGATACTAATTTGTACTTGAAAAGCAATAAGATTTTAAAAAGTACCTTGAAATGAAAATTCCTTATGAATAAAACTGGATGTGTTTCTTATGCCTCTCACTAAGCAACTTGACTGGATTTTTTAGCTGCTATAAAGTGCAGCCCTTGTCTCAAAAGTCTACATCTCTATCAAGTATGACAGGCAAGGCAGCTTGCACCAAAGAGATGTCTGACATTAGAAGATAGAGAAGACAGATAGTATTTTCTTCTGGAGTTTCAAAAAAAAAAATAAAAAAAAAAAAGGTTTTTTTTTTGCAAAAGCAGCATTCTTGTGACTCATTATAACGTTTGAGTTTTTTAAAGAAAATGTAACTGGATGGTGTAGGGCAGAAGCATTAGTGAGTAAAAGAGAAGAAGAAAGCAATCTGCAAACAATAAGGGGTGGAGCAGTTTTAGAAAAACATCACATAAAGTGCTCAAAATGTCTTCTAATGTACATAATGATGTATCAGTGACTAAAGTGTTTAGCATAGGAGTTAAATAGACTTAATAAAAAAAAATTCACTTAAGTAGTATTTTACAGCAAAATCGCAACCTTGTTTCTTTGCGAAAATAGCAACTATTATATAAAGACAGCAATGTCAAATTTCCTTCCTAACATAAGAGACACTTTCCAATGTATATGACAAACAAATAACATTATTTCAAACTAGAGCAGAGATTGTACACATTAACTCCATACTCTCTGCCTGGTTTACAATATGTTGCTCAGCGATATATTACAGAACGGGGAACGATACTGCGTATGTCTTACCCTTGTCCCTTTATTTCAGCAGCTAACAAACATCAGTTTGCACTATGATGTTCTAAAAATGTTTCCCCCCCCAAAGACTTGTCCTGAAATCTCCACATAAACACGCAGAAGAAACATTTTACTATAAGGTGGTTTGATGTCATGTTATACATTCAGTTTCAACATTACATTATCGTGGTTAACCAAACTGATAAAATACTACATTTTATTCTAGCTGAATGTTCTCAAGATTGCTCATTATTTTTGTCTTTTTTTTTTGTCTGTAGGAGAACTCCATATCATTACTTTAAAATTAAAGTTTTACGTTCTCCATTAAAATTAACTCCAGAGATATGTTTGCCAGGATTCAGAGCTAAAATATAAAAAATGTGCTTTGGTTTAAATAATAAAAAAGGCACAAACAACTTAAATGAAATACATTTTAAACAAATGTGGTGAAATGTATTAGACTGATCAACATGATGTGGTCAACTCTGACACATCAATCAGATAACAGTGTAAAAGTAAATACTAGTTTTAAGAGTTAACCATAGTAACAACTACTGTATATAATAAGCTATGGTGTCCTTCCATACATAAGACGTCTAGAAGAACTGTACCTTTAGGCAGGTTCTTCAGACATTAACCAATGGATGCCCTGGTTCTCAATGCTTTTTGACAGGCTCGGGTCATGTAAACAACTATGATTGTGCTTCATATTTCCATGTCCAGAACCTGCACTATATGTATTAGAAGTTGAGGGTGTTTCTAAGTAACAATAAGTGTGTAAATACAGATTTCTTTAGTGCTGACTGTGGACATTAACCCCACAGGGCCATTGGGTATATTAGGCCGCTGGGGAACCTATGCCATGTAGAAGGGATGAGAGGTGCCCGGACAGTCTGCAGATTGAACAACAAAAGTAAGAAGTGGGTAACTCACGCCTTCTGGACAGGTTTTCGCCTCTTTCTGCTGGCGTACATGATGCTGGTGTTCATGCTGCTCTCCTTCTCCAGCGCAGTATGACGCCAGGGGGGGACTCGAGAGCTGGCTAAATATTTAATGCTTTTCTTCTTTCCTCCTTCCTGCCTGCCTGCCAGGCCAAAATGCTTTTAAAGCTCAATTGTAAATCCGAGATCCAGTTCGGGTTTGGATCCAATTAGAAAGCAACACATTCGTTGTGGAGTTAGTATTGTAGACCAAGTGAAACTGCTCGGGAGACCTTCCACTGGTGGCTGCGAGAGATAGTGGGTACTGCCCAGCGCTTTTTTTTTTCTCTCTCTCCCCTCGCTGTAACTCACTCTGCAGCACTGAGACTCTAGCGACCGACAGACTCCTGCGCAGGCGCAGGGAATACTTCCCGGAGCGTCCCACCACAGCAGTGCGCATGCGCCCACAGGACCGCGTCATGGGTAATTGCAGGCGACGTTAAGAGTTTCCGGCGCATGCGCGGTGGTGGGTGCTTGCTCTCATCAGTCTTATGGAATGGCGAGCGGGTCTGTGTCAGTACAGAATACAAAAATAACGAATGGCAAAGTAAGAGCAGTGGTGATAAAAGCACAAGTAAAAAGAAATAACAAAGATTGAAATAACCTTTTTATGTGTATATATAGAAACGAGATAAAATGCAGAATCAAACAGATGCTGCACCTCAGGACAATACACCTACTTGCCCAAAAACAATCACAACTACAAAATATAAATAAAGGAACTGACAAGCGCTTCTAGTTTCAGCATTAAGTTATAAATCATGTATATATAACGAACAATCTTAAACAATTTCTTTTAAGCGCGGAGATCCTTCCAATCCCGATCCCATGTATTTGTACTTACTAGAGATCGAACTTCTAGGAGCCAAATGGAAAAATGAGATTGATTCTTTCCTTCCACCACACAGGTAAATAGATCAGTGACACTCTATCCCAGTGGATCCCAAACATTTTCAGTTTAAGGCACCCTTAGGGTATCCATAATTTTTTCAAGGTGCCCCTAAGCCATAATAATTACCAAGTAGTCCCCTGCCTTGCTTACCACTGGCCCTGGCCAAGGCACCCCAGGGAGCCTAGGCTCACAGTTTGGGAACCGCTGCTCTATCCACTTTGCAGTCGGTGTCCGGATGTAAAGCACTCCCACTGCTCACTTAGGGGCCTACTTATTATTGGTAATTTTCTTGTAAAATCCCTGAAAACAGAATGGACGCATATTTAATTGTTTTTCTAATTTATCAACACTGCCTCGCGCTTTGCATTTTTTTCGAAATACATAGCAGTCCCCATAGATGTCTATGGGGACTGCTATTTTCCGCAATTTAACAATTTTCGAAAATACTTTTACAGTTATGGTAAGCCTGAACTGGCGTACATTACTGTTTTTAACAGTTTCCAACACTGTGAAGTAATAAATGCTGAAATCCAAAAAATTATCTGAACTATCACTGATCTCATATCATTTGTATTGAGATAGCGCACATTGGAACGGCCATGGGTACCAGGTTCGCCCTGAGTTATGCCAATTTGTTAGAGCTCATTGGGAAGAAAAATCCATATGGAACAATGAAAAATTTGGGACGAACCTGGTATCATGGATGAGATATATAGACGCTGTGTTTTTTATTTGGAAGGGGCACTACCCCAGTTTAAAGGGGTTTAGTGACTATCTCAATACAAATGATATTAACGTAGAATTAGTTTATGAGATCAGTGATAGTTGAGTTAAGTTTTTGGATTTGAGCATTTATGTATCGGAGAATGGTATTTGTACCAAAACCTATAAGAAGCCAACTGACTCCAGCTCTTATATTCTAGCCTCAAGCGAACATCATGTTAGATGGCTAGAAAATGTGCCTAAGGGCCAGTTCCTTCGTTTGAAGAGGAACTGTTCAGACCCAAAGGTCCTACAGCATCAAACGCATGTAATGAGGAATCAATTTCTAAGTAAGGGTTATAAACCTTATGTATTAGCTAAGGCGATGGATATAGTTGAAGGCACAGACAGAGTGCATCCTAATACTCTGAAGTGAAGAGAATGAGGGTTACCTCTAAAGGTTTCTTTAGATGTGGCCTGTGTGCAGCATGCAGGGTTATATTTTCTAATCAAAAAAATTAAATTCTTAGTTTCAAGGTAAATGGGAAGGATAGTATTAAGACCTTTTTAAGTTGCAACAGCACTAATGTCGTGTACCTTTTTGAATGCAAGTGCGGCATTTTTTATGTAGATCGCACCTCTTGTCCATTGAAAATTAGGTTAGCGGATCAACTTTGCAATATTAAAAAGGATATTGATAACCATTTAGTGTCCGCCCACTTTAAAACACGTCACAATTGTTTAGTTGGTGGCCTTAAGAATTTCTGGGCTATTGATAAATTAGATAACAGAGTGTTGACGAGGACAAGGCTGGAGATCACTCTGTCATGCTGATTGAGTTAAAATAACAGACCGGAAGCTTTAAAAGGAGGGTGGTGCTTGAAATCATTGTTCTTCCTCTGTTAACCATGGTTAACTGCAAGGAAACACATACAGTCATTATTGATTTGCACAAAAAGGGCTTCACATACAAGGTTATTGCTGCTAGTAAGATTGCAAATAAATCAACCATTTTTCAGATCATCAAGAACTTCAAGGAGAGAGGTTCAATAGTTGTGAACAAGGCTTCAAGGTGCCCAAGAACGTCCAGAAAGCGCCAGGACCATCTCCTAAAGTTTATTCAGCTGCGGGATCGGGGCACCACTAGTGCAGAGCTTGCTCAGGAATGGCAGCAGGCAGGTGTGAGTGCATCTGCATGCACAGTAAGGCAAAGACTTTTGGAGGATGACCTGGTGTCGAGAAGGCCAGCAAAGAAGCCACTTTTCTCCAAGAAAAACATCAGGGACAGACTTATATTCTGCAAAAGGTACAAGAATTAGACTGCTGAGGACTGGGGAAAAAGTCATTTTCTCTGATGAATCCCCTTTCAGATTGTTTGGGGGATCTGGAAAAACGTTTGTCCAGAGAAGGAAAGGTGAGCGCTACCATCAGTCCTGTGTCATGCCATCAGTAAATCCTGAGACCATTCATGTGTGGATTTGCTTCTCAGCCAAGGGAGTGGGCTCAGTCACAATTTTGCCTAAGATATCTATATTTACTTAGAGCAGGGCAAACTTAGTCTCTCAGGCCTAACCACTCTCTCTCAATTTCCCTTGTAAAAGATATCTCAGTCCAGTACCAACAAAGGCATAATACAAATCCACATCTTCAGGACTCCCTACACTATCCCTAATCTCTTCACGCTGAGTAGTATCTTGGTCCACCAGCAAATAAGTAGTATAACCAGCTATACTCATTGCAGATATATATATCTACAATTCCTCCACTCCATAGCCCCATGTTTGAATTCTCCTTCAATGGCTGCTGTCTTCCACTCTGTCCCAAATGGCAGCTTCAGGCTTCTGTTTTTTCTCTCTGCACAGTATCTTTCACTGCTTCAGCTCTGTTTTCTCTCTTCCCACATACTTTGTGTCTTCTTCCTTTAACTTCTCTGTCTTCACAGGCTACCTCCTCACACATTCTGACACTCCCAATGTTTTTGCAACTTTTTCTCTTCCTTTAAGCTGTCTTAAATAATAAATACACTGGGCTGGCTTAACTCATCATCTGGCCTCTTCCCAGCAGCAGTGAAGCTTGCTGGGATATGTAGTTTTTCTCCTATCCTGGCGCATTCGTAGTTGCTCAGTGGTAGCTGCATCACATTTGCATTAGTTGTGGTTTGCGATATGACCTCATGCACAGCACACGTCACTTTACCTTACTAGTTTTAGACCAGAGCATGGTCATTTTTCATCTGGCAACATACAAGCTTCCTTAAATAGGACAGACATGTACTATGTCTGAGAAACCATACCAGCCCAGGGGCAAACACAGAATTTCTGAACAAAGTAAAAAGAATAAAAAAAACACTTGCCACAATAATAATATGTATCTGTTGTTTGTTGAACATCCCATTCCAAAACTATTGACTGTCACGTCTTTCACTAGGAATATCACTGACTGGTATTGGCGCTACTAAACTGGGAGGTGTGGAGTCTATCGCACCACCGGTGCTCACCAGGGACCCCCGCAAAGAGGTTTTAGCTCTGCTGCGTGTGATGCACAGGTCGCGGTTCTCCCAGATAGTTACCAGAGCAGCGAATGGAGAGTAGTCAGACAGGCCGAGTCGAAACCAGAGAAGCGCAGTACCACGGAAAAAAGGCAGAGTAATCAGGGATGGTCCAAGGGTCAATACCAGTGCGGGCAGCGAAGTACACAGGGAGATCCGGAAGAGAAGTCAAACTAGCCATGGAGTCAATACACAGGAGAGCAATCAGGATAAATAGGAAATAATGCTGGAGCTGGTAGGAACCAATACTCTGGCACCAGAGTGGGGTTTAAATAGCGCCAGGCAGGAAGCCCTAACAGGATTTCCGGCGATCAGTCTCAGCTGATCACCGGGTAGTGCCTCTGTTGCCTAGATCATATGATCGCGTCCCGTTGCCTGTGGCCGTGATTTGCGGCCAGAGGGCGTCCGTCTCCGGCACCCAGTGGAGGTGCGGAGACGGCGCCTGACATTGACATTAATATGGAGTTGGTCCCCACCATTTTCTGCTAAAACAGTCTCCACTTTTCTGGGTAGGTTTTTCCATTAAAATTTGGAACATCATCATCATCATCCACTATTTATATAGCGCCACTAATTCCGCAGCGTTGTACAGAGAACGCACTCACATTAGTCCCTGCTCCATTAGAGCTTGCAGTCTAAATTCTTATACAAACATAGAGAGACTAGGGTCAATTTGATAGCAGCCAATTAACCTAGTAACATGGCTGAGCATCCTTTCAGCCGCTAGAGCATTAGTGAGGTTGGGCACTGATGTCGGGCAATTAGGCTTGGCTCGCAATCAGCGTTCCAAAGCATCCCAAAAGTGTTCAATGGGGTTGAGGTTAATGCTCTGTGCAGGTAAGTCAGGGTCTTCCACAATGGTCTTCAACCATTTTTTGATGGATCTCTCCTTGTGCATTAGGACATTGTCATGATGTAACAAAAAATGGGTTTTCCCAAGCTATTGACACAATTCTCTATAATGCATTGTATGCTGTAGCATTAAGCTTTCCCTTACTGAAACTAAGGGGCCCAGGTCAAACCATGAAATTAAGCCCCAGACCATTGTTCCTCTCCCACCAAACTTTACAGTTGGCAGTACACATTAGGGGAGGAAGCATTCTCCTGGCATCCGCCAAATTCAGATTTGTCTGGTAGATGGTGAAGTGTGCTTTGTCACTGCAGACAAAGTATTTACACTGCTCCAGTGTCAAATGGCAGGGTGCTTTACACCACCCTAGTTGATGTTTGGCATTGTGCATGGTGATCTAAGTATGATTGCTCAGTCATGGAATCCCAATCCATGAAGCTCCCTACTAACAGTTCTTATGTGAGTGCTGCTTGCAAGGGCAGTTTGTAACTCAATAGTGAGTGTTGCACAGATAATTTTAATTTGCTACACTCTTCAGCACCCGGTGGAACCATCTCTGTGAGCTTTGGTGGCCTCCCTCTTCGCGGCTGAGCTATTTGTTTTTCCTAGACATTTCTACTTAACAATACCAGCACTTGCAGTTGGCTGCAGGGCAGACATTTGACAAACTGACATGTTGAAAAGGAGGCATCTTATGGCAGTGCCACGTTGAAAGTCACTGAGCTCTTTAATACAAACCGTTCTACTGCTAATGTTTGGAGCTATAGATATTGTATGACTGTATGCTTAATTTTATGTTAAAGGGGTGTCCCCATACTTTTTGCCATGTAGTGTAAATAAATGTTATAGTGTATGTTAAATAAAAAAGAGAGATTAAAAAAAAATGAGGCATGAAACTGTAATGTAATGTATAGAACACATATTAATACAAATGTACTTTACATAAATTCATCTTGACCATCTTACCAAATTAATACGGACCTACAAAATTAATACTAATCTGTCTCATGAAGTTGTGAAGATAAATCATAGCCCTGATGAAGTTCAAGAGAACGAAACATGTAGGGTTTTGTCCTTGTGATATTGGTATTTTGTAGAGTGATTTATTTATTGCCAGTGCGATATTTGCTTAACAGTTACATCTCCTGATCCAGAGAACTTCAAATGTTCCTCCTTGGTATCAACATCACTATGAACTCCGTTTTTATGCTACATTTTATAATAAAGTGACTATAAGTGAGAGTTGAGGATCCTGCCTCTAGTACATCTATTGAGCATTTGACAGATAAGCTTTATCTTTATTTGAAATATGTACGCTGCTTTCATTCAATAGTTTCCTGATTGTGCATTCATTTCTAGACCATAAGTGCCATTTCTTCCTATGTTTTTTAATCTCCTCTCATATCTAAAGAGAAACAAATTACAATTAGTTTTCCAGTTAATCACCCAGTGCTTCACATCACCCTCAGTAGAAAACTGGAACAAAAGTAATTCATTTACTAGATTCCCAAAAAATAAGTAATAATAATAAAAGTGACCATTTTGCTGAAGCCAAAGTTCATGAAAACATAGGCAGATCCCCCCAAAAAATGAGTCTTAGGAGTAAATTTACCAAGCTGCGGGTTTGAAAAAGTGGAGATGTTGCCTATTGCAACCAATCAGATTCTAGCTATCATTTATTTAGTACATTCTACAAAATGACAGCTCGAATCTGATTGGTTACTATAGGCAACATCTCATGCACTAACTGGGAGGTTCTTAGAAGCTTTCGCCTCCTAACCCACAAAACTCAATTTAAGTGTGTGTGTGGGGGGTTCTGGGCATCAGGAAAAAACCCTAAGTGTGCTTCTGCTGCTATCTGTCTCACTTTTAAACTCTTTGTTGCTATTTCCAGATTCAGAGACATAATGTGAATTAAGGATCATTTTATCAACTATGTACATTATTGTAAAGAAATCTGTATCCCTTGACTGTGTCAACTGCACAAGAAACCATGATCACATAACATCTGTTATGTATCTAATAAATAAGAGTGAAAATTAATTGAATAAAATCATTACCATAGTCAAAGTCTCGTCAGTTTTATTTTTCGAGCTATCACTTCTGATTCTTCATTTTCGCCATATTCATGAACTTCTGAAATGTGAAGGTTTTCTCAACTACTCTTTCACGTGTTAATTTATTTATTTATTTTATGTGGGTATTACAGAGACAATTTAGTTTTACATGCTGAAGAGGATGGAGAAGTCTAAAATATATAAATATAAATATATATTTTTTTCTTTTAATGTTTTTTTTCACATTTCTAACTACTGAGGTGTGTCTACTTATTTGTAATTAGATGAAAAGCAAAAAGTCATTTGAAATGTTGCATATCACAGAATAGTAAACATATGTCCAAGAAAAAAAACATGTTTTAATCAATAAAAAATATTATAATTATTACGTTGTCTGTACTTCCATATAACATAAGAACATATTGCTTGTTAAGTTATTTTAATTTATACATTATTTGTGTTCACATTGTTTAAAATAAAAACTATATGAATAGTTTATATTAAAAAAAAACAGATAAGCCAGAGGTAAACAAAATAATGTATAATCAATGTATAGTGTATGTTCAAGGAGTCAGTCAGCCAAATCTGGGAGCCAGCAGGACCTTCATGAGTCAATGAAGAAATTGACCCATTAACCGTCACCTCAGTGGAATAGAATCCCATCAGTATTTTTTATTTTTTTTGCATATTCTCCAGCCTTCACATAATTAATTTACAAGCAGTTTCATAAAAATTGGACAAAAAATGTGTGTAAGTTTTACAATTCAAAAAACAGCTATGGGATGGTGTAAATTCATCTGATGATGTCTTAGCTTCAGTTTGCAATAAAATTTCCACCAAAGTACATGAGTTTGTGGACCAGCAACATTGACAGTGGAGCTGGAATTTGTATAGACAATGGATGGAGATGGCAAGAGTAAGGGTGTTTGTTCAAGATCACATAGTAGGCACACTGGTGTTCCTAGATTTTTGAGTTGTGCAAAAACGAGGTTTTGTTTTGGGGATCATGATTATTGAAATGTGGATTGAGAGAATTTGCAGAGGCATTGCGGAGGGTTACACAGCCATTTTCACTCTGCACTCTCTTCGGCATTGTCAGGTCGATTGTAAAGTGAAAACATTTTGGCGTCACCAATTTACAGCCTTGATAATGCTCTAACTATAACTATAACTATATAACTATTTTATTTTGAACGCATATAAATTCAACAAGGAGCGGATGTAAAACTACATCTGTTTTATACGGCTCTAGGTCTGCTCTAACAAACTACACTGCAGGATATGTGCAGTATATTTATGGAATATAAAGTACCGAAAGAATTAACAGAAAAAAAAAATATTCAATTAATGTCACCTGGGTTAGGATTTGTTTTTTTTGTTTGTTTTTTATAAAATGCATTTATTAGGATGTTATTAATGTCCACTCTACATAAAATGCATTTTTATAGTTGCTCCTGATTGCAAACACATTTTCTGGCTTCCATAAGCCACCATCATCACTAGTAATCAGCACTTACACCAGAGCTGCAGCAGGTGTAAGTGATTTTTGTGCTTGAAGATGAATTTGACATTGCTGCGTTCTCTGGCGTATGGTCAGTTTCTGAGCATGCGCAGAGCACTTTTACGCAAACTACGGCATGTGTGTCACGAGCCGCGGCGGTACTCACAGCCGCCGCGGCTCGCTTCCTGTAGGTCCCAACGTCCCGGCCGTCACCATGACGACCGGGACGTCATTTCCTTCCAACTCCCGACCGTTGCCAAGGCAACGGTCGGACGCTTCCTCAGCGCCGTGTCCTGGCAGCCAGGCGCGCATGCGCTCTAGGGACAATCAGGCAGATTTAGCCTGTGGCTGAATTAGCAGGCATTAGCCTGCAGGTGTGGATTTCAGTGCTAAGCCCTGATTGGTCTTGCTAGGTGCTGGCAATTAGCCTACAAGTGTGGCCTTGTCTAGGGGCAGGTTCTGATTGGTTATGGGTTGTATTTAAGGCAATGAGGTCTGCTGCCTCATTGCCGGTTATAGCTTCTGTGCTCCAGTCTGCTGACCTGCTTGCTCCAGTTCCTGTTCCTGTATCTACGTTTTGACTTCCCGTGTATGACCCTTGGCTTCGTATTTGACTTTGCTTGTGTTTCCTGTGACCCTGATCCTTGGTTCGTTTACCCGTTCTGCTACTTTGCCTGTGACCTCTGACCTCAGCTTGCTCATCGTTTCTGTTAACTGCTGCCTACCTTTTGACCTCTGCGTGGACCTGACTCTTCTTGCCTGGGTTCTCCCCAGCCGGTACACACTTCACGACCCTCTGTCAGTCTGCAGCCCAGTCTGTCCCCACCATCAGGGGCTCCAGTGAACACCTGACTGGCAGAGTAGACTCCGGGTTGTGTTGTGCCGGCTGGAGGGGTTCCTAACATTATAACCGGCCCACTCACGGAGACAAGATTAGGATGGATACAAGTGGATCCACACCGTCTCCAGCACAAACCCTAGCAGGCCACGTTGAGTCCTTGTATCAGATGATGCAGGGATTGGCTGAGCGTATGTCTGTTCAAGAAGAAGCCACAAAAGCTTCACAACCGACTCCAGGTCCCATCTGTGAACCCAAAATGAACTTACCAGATCGGTTCTCCGGAAATAGAACCCTGTTTCGGAACTTCAGGGAGAGCTGCAAGCTCTATTTTCGGATGAGACCTCGCTCCTCCGGTTCAGAGCAGCAAAGAGTTGGGATTATTATTTCCCTTCTACAGGGTGACCCCCAGTCCTGGGCGTTTTCTTTGCCGCAGACCAGTCCGGCCATGCAGTCCGTAGACTCCTTCTTCGAGGCACTGGGTCTACTGTATGATGACCCGGATCGAGTGGCCTCCGCGGAAGCTCATCTACGGTCCTTGAAACAAGGCCGACGGTCGGCAGAAGAATACTGCGCTGAATTCCGTAGATGGTCACCTGATAGTGGATGGAACGACCCTGCCTTACGGAGTCAGTTCCGTCTCGGCCTATCTGAACAGATTAAAGATTCTTTGGTGCAATACCCGTCTCCTAGTTCTCTGGAGGATCTGATGCACCTCTCCATTAAAATTGACAGGAGATATAAGGAGCGGAAAACTGAAAAGGAAGCATCATCACCTCCATTCGCCTTCGTTCCTGTTTCCCAGGATGGTGAGGAGCCTATGCAATTAGGAGCATATCGTCTCTCTTCGGAAGAGAGAGACAGGAGACGTTCGCAAGGTCTATGTCTATACTGTGGCATAAAAGGCCACTTCTCCCGTTCTTGCCCAAATAAGTCGGGAAAAGACCATGCCTAGGGAATGAGGGGAAAGTTCACCTAGGTCTGCAAATTATCTCCCCGAAAAATGCTGTATTAATCCCTGCACAGCTCACCTTCCGGGCTCGCTCTGTGGACCTGTCGGCCTTCATTGATAGCGGAGCTGCAGGCAACTTCCTTGATATTGGGTTTGCCCGCTCTGCCGGAATTCCGATGGTAAAACTCAACTCTGCCATTACTGTCTGTGGCTTAGACGGAGGTCCGTTGCCTGGTGGCAAGATTTCCTGGGAGACCCCGCCACTACAGTTGAAGATCGGAGCTCTCCATTCTGAGTCAATCACCTTCTTCCTGATCGATTGTTCGTCGGTTCCTATGATCTTGGGCCACCCATGGCTTTCCTGTCATAACCCTGTCATAGACTGGGTAAAAGGAGAGATTGTCAAGTGGAGTACTTATTGTACACAGTCTTGTTTGTCACTGTCTCTGCGTATGATTCAGCCTATTCCGGAGCGGCTTCCCTCACAGTATCATGAATTCTGGGACGTGTTCTCCAAGAACGCTGCTGATACCTTACCGCCACATCGTGACTTTGACTGTGCCATCGAACTTATTCCTGGTTCCAAGTTACCTAAGGGGCGTTTGTATTCCCTTTCTGCTCCAGAAACAAAATCCATGCAGGAGTATATCGATGAAAACCTGGAGAGAGGCTTCATCAGGCCATCTAAGTCTCCCGTAGGAGCGGGATGCTTCTTTGTATCAAAAAAAGACGGAGGGTTAAGAGCTTGTATTGACTACCGGGGATTGAATCATATCACAGTCAAGAACACCTATCCCCTTCCGCTCATCTCGGTTTTGTTTGATCAGCTAAGAGGGGCCACTGTCTTCACTAAAATCGACCTTCGCGGAGCATATAATCTCATCCGTATCAAAGAAGGAGATGAGTGGAAGACGGCATTCAATTCGCACTCTGGCCACTACGAGTATCTGGTCATGCCGTTTGGCCTTAGTAATGCACCTGCAGTGTTCCAGGACTTGATCAATGAAGTTCTTCGGGAATTCCTTGGTTGTTTCGTGGTCGTTTATTTAGATGATATCCTCATCTATTCCAGATCTTTGCCCGCCCATCAGACTCACGTCAAACAAGTTCTACAGAAATTACGAGAGAACCACCTGTACGCTAAGCTGGAAAAGTGTGAGTTCGAGGTACAGAGAGTATCCTTTTTAGGCTATGTAATCTCTTCTGAGGGATTCTCCATGGATCCAGCTAAGGTCCAGGCTATTCTGGATTGGGTGCAACCCAACAATCTTAAGGCGGTGCAGAGGTTCCTGGGCTTCTCCAATTATTATAGGAGATTCATTCACAACTTTGCCGACATTGTGGCTCCCATTGTCGCTCTGACCCGTAAAGGAATGGATCCAACTAATTGGTCGTCCCAAGCAGTAGCCTCATTCGAAAGCCTGAAAAAGGCCTTTGTCTCCGCTCAGGTCCTCAGACATCCGGATCCAGCTAGGACATTTATTCTTGAGGTCGACGCCTCTGACATCGGTGCCGGTGCCATCCTATCGCAGAAGGATCCTCATACTAATCGTCTGCACCCATGTGCTTATTTCTCCCGTCAGTTCTCTTCAGCGGAGGCCAACTATGATGTCGGTAATAGAGAACTATTGGCAATCAAATGGGCCTTCGAGGAGTGGCGGCATTGGTTGGAGGGTGCTTCACATCAGATCTCTGTCATTACCGATCACAAGAATTTACAATATATACAGTCAGCCAAACGTTTAAATCCCAGACAGGCCCGGTGGGCGTTATTCTTTACCCGGTTTAACTTCCTGATCACCTACCGACCAGGCTCCAAAAATGTCCGGGCAGATGCCCTTTCCAGAAGTTTCTCGGCACACCACATTCCAGTCACTATCCCAGAGCCGATTATTCCCCCTTCTGTAATCCATGCCGGGTTGACCCAAGATCTGAGTATCACACTTCAGAGATTCCAGAAATTAGCCCCTGATACTACTCCGGAGCGACGTCTCTTTGTTCCAGTCCATCTAAGGAAGGCGGTTATTGCAGAGGCGCATAACAGTAGGGTTGCAGGGCATCCTGGAATTTTCAAGACGTTAGAAATCCTTTCCCGTACAGTCTGGTGGCCATCTATGTCTGCTGACGTCAGGAGTCATATCCTCTCATGTGAGGTTTGTGCCAGAAACAAAGTTCCTAGGATCCGCCCAATAGGCAAGTTAGTTCCTTTGGCACCACCTGCAAAACCATGGACCCACTTGTCCATGGACTTTATAGTGGATCTACCACCTTCTGCAGGACACAATACCATTTGGGTCGTGGTAGACCGGTTCAGTAAGATGTCCCATTTCGTTCCCTTACCCAGACTGCCTACAGCTCGGGATTTGGCCGTCTTATTCATTCAACATATTTTCCGGCTCCATGGACTTCCTACTGACATAGTTTCCGATCGGGGTTCCCAGTTCATAGCGCAATTCTGGAGATCTTTCTGTACCCTCCTCGGAATCAAGGTTAGTTTATCATCCGCATATCACCCTCAGTCCAATGGGCAGACCGAAAGAGTTAACCAGTCCTTGGAAAAATTTTTGCGATGCTACACGTCAGAGTTCCATGATAATTGGTCTTCCTTGTTACCCTGGGCAGAATTCGCCTGTAACAATTCCTGTCATTCATCTACTAAAACTTCTCCGTTTTTCTGCAATTATGGTTTTCACCCCAGATCTAACTCCCTGTATTCACTTAACCCAGTTGGTGTCCAGGAGATCCGTTCCACTGCAAGAGATCTCAGAGTTATCTGGAGGAAAGTACAGGCATCTCTGAAACAGGCTTCAGTTGTCGCAAAAAAATTTTCGGATCGCCACCGTACCATCTGCTCCTTCAAGGTGGGCCAGAGAGTGTGACTGTCTACAAAAAACATTAAACTCAGACAGCCTTGCAAAAAGTTAGGTCCCAAGTTCATCGGCCCGTTCCTTATCATCAAGCAGGTTAATTCTGTTGCATTTAGGTTAAGAATTCCGGGCTCATTGAGAATTCCCAACACATTTCACTGTTCTCTGTTGAAGCCGGTATTATATCCTACTCAAATCCAGTCTTCAAATTTGCCTGAGAGAAAATCAAACAGATCACCAAGATACGTTGTTCAGAAGATCTTGGATTCCAAAAAAGTGCAAGGTCAGGTGCACTTCCTAGTGCAGTGGAGGAATCGTGGGTTAGAAGAACGGTCTTGGATCCCACGGAGACAACTCAATGCTCCTAAACAGTTGAAGGACTTCTTTAAAAAATTTCCAAGGAAACCGGGATGTCGGGGTTCCTTAACCCCTCCTCAAGGGGGGGGTACTGTCACGAGCCGCGGCGGTACTCACAGCCGCCGCGGCTCGCTTCCTGTAGGTCCCAACGTCCCGGCCGTCACCATGACGACCGGGACGTCATTTCCTTCCAACTCCCGACCGTTGCCAAGGCAACGGTCGGACGCTTCCTCAGCGCCGTGTCCTGGCAGCCAGGCGCGCATGCGCTCTAGGGACAATCAGGCAGATTTAGCCTGTGGCTGAATTAGCAGGCATTAGCCTGCAGGTGTGGATTTCAGTGCTAAGCCCTGATTGGTCTTGCTAGGTGCTGGCAATTAGCCTACAAGTGTGGCCTTGTCTAGGGGCAGGTTCTGATTGGTTATGGGTTGTATTTAAGGCAATGAGGTCTGCTGCCTCATTGCCGGTTATAGCTTCTGTGCTCCAGTCTGCTGACCTGCTTGCTCCAGTTCCTGTTCCTGTATCTACGTTTTGACTTCCCGTGTATGACCCTTGGCTTCGTATTTGACTTTGCTTGTGTTTCCTGTGACCCTGATCCTTGGCTCGTTTACCCGTTCTGCTACTTTGCCTGTGACCTCTGACCTCAGCTTGCTCATCGTTTCTGTTACCTGCTGCCTACCTTTTGACCTCTGCGTGGACCTGACTCTTCTTGCCTGGGTTCTCCCCAGCCGGTACACACTTCACGACCCTCTGTCAGTCTGCAGCCCAGTCTGTCCCCACCATCAGGGGCTCCAGTGAACACCTGACTGGCAGAGTAGACTCCGGGTTGTGTTGTGCCGGCTGGAGGGGTTCCTAACAATGTGTCGGTATTTACATACCTTACTGAATCAGGCCCTGTGTGTATTTTACATGTTTTTAATCTTTTTGGTGTCCGTGCTCAATTATGTGTGTCATGAAACAATACACAATCTTGGTAACATCATCCTTATAATAAGACATGATAATGGTAGCGGATTGTTTTAGAAACTGGAAAAAATGATATCTATAGATCTTGTAATACAGTGTTTCTTGTTTACACTATTAAATGAACCTCAGATTAACTTGGTTGTTGAGTGGTTTTCACTAAGTTTTGATGGCACAGTGGTTAGCATTGCTTCCTCTATAGAGCTTGGGCTATGTTTTTAAAACAAACTAGAGCCCTATCTGTGTGGAGCTTGAATTTTTGCACGGAGTTCTTCCTGTTGCTCCGGTTTCCCTGCACAGTACAAAAACATATCTGGTAGGTTACTGCTGACAAAAATGTACCCTATTGTGTTTGTGTGGCAGGTAATTTAGACTGTAAGCTCCATTGGGGCAGGCACTGATGTGCATGATATAAAAATCTCTGTACAGTTCTGCATAGTATGGTATAAACAAACATAAATAATAATCATCTGTGAAAATGTTATTCAAGCAACGCTTGTTTCTTCGTTTTGTTGTACAAAGATACAAACCACCTATTCTGCTCGCCTGATCTCAGTGTACTCAATAAACAAAACAATTTATGTGACATAACTCAAGTGGAATGCATTACAGTTTAGATTAGACACAGGCTTCTAGTTATCCACAAACTAACAAGACCCACAGCAGCACACACAGGGTTAACTCTTCACACCTCCAGACTGTTACACAAATGTAAATACAAGCACACACAGCTTGTTAATCAAATGTATCAACAGATCACACACTGGCATTCCAAGGGTTAACCTGGACGAGCAATCTCTTCTAAACAGGCTAATGAATCCGTTAGAGTATCAAGGACGCAACTTATTAAATTTTAGATTTAATATACGAAAATACAGGGCATTCAGATATAAAGAAAAATAATGAATAAACAATTAATATATTGACATAACAAGCAAAAACAGTTTAAAATAAAAATGATTACATTCAGATTTGCACTTACATGAATTGCATTCTGGCAAAGGGGAATTGGCTAGGAAGATGGACAGCTTATCAATGTAACTTGATTTCTCCAAAAGTCTGACAGTTTTTCCTTTCCACACACAGGTTTTTAAGCAAAATGAAATGGGATGGTCTTCACAGGGGCAGTGTTAATGCTATTAGGGGGTAGGGATGTCCCCTGGGTGTCACTATACTTTGCTCACAAATATTCCCAGACCTGTTTGTAATTCTTCACAGATATATCTCAGAGAAATAACACCCCCCTCAATAAACCGGTCATAATCTCCCGCACATTTAAATACCAAACATAATGGAATTATGATAATGTGAGATACCTCTTCCAAAGATATGTGACTATGGCTGTTCCCTGTGTCGTTGGTATCTATGTTTTAAAACCCTGGTGTGGTTTTTGTCCCTCAGTACGGAGTGGCAGAGGGATTTTCCAAAATATGAAAAATAAAGGCATTTCCTTTCAAGTTCATATTTCTATAAACCTGCATAAAGACCATGCAGATTTTTATACAAGAGTCTCCAAGATTTGCACCTAGGCGTCTGGCTCTCCAATTTACACCTAGGGGTTAGTTTGTGTTTATACTACCTATTGAAAGGAAGTCAATTAGCTAGGGAAATACATGATCAAATACAATGGATGTCTGTGATCTGCATATCTTAAGCTGGTCTCTGCACAAAGGGTTTACCTAACTCAATTACCTCCTACTGGGCTCATTTGGTCACACATTTATCTGAGTTGAAGATCAGGTTAATATAGGTATTCATGCAAAGATTTATTTGGGTCCTGACATTCAATATATTATTTCAGCATATCAGATTTATGCTCTCATCCTGACAAGTGTATTTTTAGCTATCAGAATATGTGAAGGCTTTTAATAGACGCAATGTTTACAGTATTTGATATTGACATGGTGGCCATTATTTTGTTTTTTTAGGAATGTGGACACCTAAAAATAGCAATGTTGTACAATTATGATGGTACATACCATAACAAAATTGCAATTCAAAAATAGCTTTCATACAATAAGTAAAATGAGGGCCTTCTAATTATAGAAGTAAATAGACAACAGATCAGTTTCTGTATGAGCCAGTTAAACTCATTCTAATCTCGAAAGTGCTAGCTGGTTCAGTAACCACAGTTCAAACTAATGTCAAGTATGAAGAAAACTTCTGCAGCTTACAATATTATATAGAAACAGTATGTGAAACAAATAAAAAGTTAGTCTTAGTAGATGTGGCTACTCAGATGTCTGCAAACCAGTGAAATTAATATATGTGTCCTGTTACTGGTATGTCTGGATGAAGTCCAATGACCGATGGATGCAGAAAGTACTCACAAGCAATCCGTATCATGGATGGCAAATCGAGAGTAGTCAGTTGCAGGCCGGGTTTGGTACACAAGGTGAGTAAATTGAGAGTAGTTAATAGTAACTGGTTCAGCACACAGGGGGCCTGATACATTAGGGCTCGTATTCTGAGCACAACCCGCCTCAGAAAATGACACACATATTTTGGCATTGTGTGCAGCCGAATTTATCAAGCCACGGATCACAAGAAACCAGCACTAGGTCAGCCAGCTGGGGTGGGTGGTACTATAGGAGGGAGACACGCTGCAGGGTTCCCCCTGCCATACTGACAAACCAACCCCAGGCTATTCAGCACAGGGCTGGATTCCCTAGGGAGTGGGGTCTGCAATAAAACTGCGGACCTCCCCTCTAGGAAGTACCAGTCTCGTGCTGAAAACACTAGGGCTCTTCCTGCACCCCTGGGTTGGTGGGTGTAGGATAATAAAGTGTGTGTAATGTAAGAATAATTTAAAACGCCATTCTAGTTTGTGGAAATAGAAGTCCCAGCCAGCTCAGACTGCCATTAACAGTCTGGGCATGCTGGCACTTACAAAACCACAAGTGCCACCTCATCCCACTCCAGAATTCAAGACTTCTCCCGAGCTGCTCCCCTGCACTGGAATTACCTCCCATGCTCCATCCATCATCAAAGCCTACCAGCCTTCTACTTAAACCTCTCTCCATGCTCACTCTCATAGTCTCGCTCCTCTCTCCATGCTCGCTTTCATCACCTCGCTTCTCCTGCACTTGATCCCCTCCTCTGATTCCCTTTGTGCCTGCTGTCTATTTGCCCTCCCTTTAGGATGTAAGCTCTTATGAGCAGGGCCCTCTCCTCCTGTCTCTCTACCTACTCTTCTGCTCCAACTTCACTATAATTGTTTTGCCTGGAGCCTCTGAAGTCATGGTATTACTCGTTTATTGTTCTGTACTGTTCTCCCTGTATGGTCTACAGTTTGTATTGTGTATGGCACTGCAGACACCATGTGGCGCCTTATAAATAAATGATAATAATAATAATGCCCTGACACCCAAGACCCACTGCGACCTGTAGTGCCACAAAGATAAATGTATATAAAACAACAATCTCTTTCAAGCCACAATACATCAATAGCAATAAAAAATTCTTAAAACACAAAACTCTCGTTATAAACACATATATTTATTAACAATAATGAACCCCATATACTTACCATACGATGTCTTCATCTATATCCCGATTAAGGGTTCCGGCTGCCCTAGGCTATTACAGCCGTAGCGCCCCCTCCCCCCAATATAGGTGCATAGGAATACTCCTGAATATGAATATTCAGGAGTATTCGACAGCATTCAAACTTAGACAAATTGTGCATTCTATCTTACCAGTTCTTGTTCTTCTCTCTTGCCTGTTATTACAGCTTTCTTGTAGTCTAGCTGGCTTGTAGAAAGTTGGGATCCTGTTTTGAAAATATGCAGCAATTGTATTATAATACAAAATGTTAACAAACCCTGAATTATTAGGCTCTTTAGTCCAAACATAGAAATCAATTATGGCCAGATAAAACTACCCCATAGCACAGTCATATGTAGGCAAAACAATATATGAAAATTGTTGTCAAAGAGCTATAATCAAATACATACCTCTATCAACCCCAGCGGACTAACATTTAACATTCTAGCGACCCTAAAGACCACAGAGAGCATCCTTCTTACCTCCACACAATAAAAAGATCATGCTCTCCCAAAGCTGCTCTTTATTTTTTAAATACCCCCCTCAGTCATTTCATCTACGCCCTTCAGTCATTTCATCTACCCCCTTTAGACATTTTAGCTGCCCCCTTAAGCCATCCCTCTCAGCAATTTCATCAGCTCCCTTTTTCTGCTCCCTTTAGCGTTTTCACCTGACCCCTTTAGCGTTTTCACCTGCCCCCTTTAGCGTTTTCACCTGCCCCCTTAGTGTTTTCACCTGCCCCCTTAGCATTTTCACCTGCCCCCTTAGCGTTTTCACCTGCCCCCTTAGCGTTTTCACCTGCCCCCTTAGTGTTTTCACCTGCCCCCTTAGCATTTTCACCTGCCCCCTTAGCGTTTTCACCTGCTCCCTTAGCAGTAGGGTTAATAGCATTACGAGGGGGGGACCCCGCGCATTTATTGTTAATCTATTCCTGGAACACAGTAATGAGCCGGCGGGTCGGCTGTAATGCCGGCCGACCCGACGGCTAAGTTAAACGTGTTCCATAGCTGGAGCAAGAGATACGGCCAAAATGGAAGTTTACTTCTATGCCCATAGAGCTTGCTACGTCCATGACTGCGTGCGCTCGAGTTTGACACGCCCGGACTGTACACTGCCTACAGCCACATGCCTCTTCCCCAACCAGTACACCCCCCCTTTCACAAGTGGGCATTAACAGCCCTTTCCATGCATTAAAGCATGGAAAAGGACTGTTTTACCGGACTAATCTGCCGGTTCTGAGCATGTGCAGAGTGATTTCACAGATGATACGCTCAAAACCAGCAGATAGGTGCCCTAATGAATCAGGCCCAGGATGTTTAGCTAGATACTGATCTCAAGGCCAACTGGATTTACTGGAGCAATACAAACTGAAGCAAAGGTTTAGTCCGGAAATGCCTATCTGAAGGCATAAACAGAATCAAAAGTGTGTATTTGCAAGGTAGTACTGGCTATCTAAGGTCAAGCTCAAGTTTAGTGGTGGCTGTAAAAGTAAAATAGATGTGTTGTCCATTAAAAATGTAGAAGTTGTAGTAAATACATGTAAATTTACTACATTTTTAGTTATAACAAAAAGTAGAATTTAGTGTCAAACAATATTATCTGCAACCCAAGATTTTCAGACTAAGGGGGAGGTTTGGTTGCTGTCCCATAAATACACTTTTACAATGAAGGGTGTGTGTTCCCAAATGATGTCATCAAATACTGGTATCAATACATGATACAATAGTTTATACATGGCAGTTGCAAAGCAGATTCATGGATCCACATTCTTTCCATGTGTAGCAGCCATTTTAATGGTTAAATAGTCCATAACATTTAATAGTATTTCATAGGCTATTCTGTGTAAATAAGTATATATATATATATATATATATATATATATATACATTCCCAATCAGATTGCACACTATGAATTGTATTTACCATACAACAATTTAAATGCTAAAGAGACACGTTCTTAGAATCTGTGTGAACAGATGTATTTTTCCTTGTACTACAGTTGTACTTAGTACACAAACGTTCACAAGCAAATCACATCTTATTATCCGCAGCTAAAATACTATTATGAGATCAATCTAAGTGTAATACTTTATTTGAAATATCAGAATAAAAATGAGACAATGAGAGGAGTCATGTGAAGTGTTCAGTGAAGACAGATGTGATCTCTGTGCTCTGTCCATCCCGACCTTCTCAGCTACTATTAGCTGATTCTAATGGCAGCCTGCTATGTACATACAAGCTGTGTACACTGCTTAAGATACAAACATCCTCTTTGAATGCAAAAAGGTCTGTCTAGTTAAGAAAAACAATTATTTTACAAGAAAGGAGAAGCACAGTCTACCATTGTCAATGCCATCTTTTCCATTTGACTACCCAAGAAGGAAGGAACTCTGGAATCTTGATTGACAATAAAGGGGATCCAGCAGCACTAAAACTAATTAATGCAAGAATTCAAGCAAGCTTAAATATAGAAATTTCCCAAAGCTTTATCAGATATTTGATCCTATCAAGTCACATTGAGGCATTGGAAGCAACTACCAAAGACTGAAAACCCTCAGGGAGTAAGCAAAGAGTTGGAAAATAGAGAAAGGCAAAATAATCTAACAGTCAGAATCTTACCAGAGATACTTACACTACGTATTTTGATTTATAAAGGCTTGTGCCCTTTCACATCAGAAGGGAGCTGAGAGAGGTGACCAAATCCCTGAGACCAGGGCTTCCAATGCCAATGGTGGTACTTCAAAAACATTATTTTGTGCACTCACAATCTCCCACATTGTGTTTTGCAATTCTCTGCTTATTGGTCTTATCCTAACAGGACTTTCAACCCTACAATATATTATAATGCAGTGGCTAGATGAATTGTTGCAAAATTATATTCTACCGCTCTGTCAGTACCGACATTGGTTGCCTGTATTTGACCAAATCCAATATAAAAAGGCTTTAACAAAACGAAAACATCCTACACTTCTTCCCTTGTCTCAAAATATCACCTTCCTATCCCAAAATCACATTGAATAAGGAACTTGTTTACTTGTACAGTTTTTTTTATCTTGCTTTAGTTTTATAGTGTTTACTAGGTTGTATAGAATTCCTGAAAAGAATTAGTTATTTTCATTTGTATTTTAGGCATCAGAACGTGTGAAGGTTTTTTTTAGACACAATGCATTTAGTAATTGATATTGACATGGTGGCCATTATTTTGTTTTTCAGGAATGTGGACATGAAAATAGCAATGTTGAACAATTGTACATACCATAAAAAATACAATTCAGAAATAGCATTTGCATACTAAGGAAAGGAGGGCCTTCTAATTTTAGAAGTGAATAAGTAACAGTAGGTTATTTTTTCATTTGTTAGACTACCATTCCAAACTTGAAAGTGCAAGCTGGTTCAGTAGTCACAGTTCATGGTAACCTTAAGTATGTAATACAGTTGTAAAACGTACAGTATTACAGAGAAACAATACGTTGATCAAATAAATAAGAAGTCTTAGGACTCAGACATTACTGGTATGATGGCAACTCAATTATAGTCAAGTGCAAGCAGTGTTCAGTATTTAGGAGCAAATTGGTTCAGTATTCAAGATGACTGGATGCAACATGAATCACAGGAGCAAAGAAAACTCAAGCAAAGGTTTAGTCAGGAGGTGCCTACATAAAGGCACAAACATCATTAAAGATGTATACTTACAAGGTTGCACTAGCCATCTAAGGGCAATAGATTTTAAGAACATGTACTACAGTTATACTCAGTACAAGTACACAAAGGTATAAAAGCAGATTACAACATATTATCTGTAGCTAAAACACTATTTTGTGATCAATTAAAATGTAATACAATAAAAATAAAACGAGAAGCATCCTGGAAAGTGTAAGGTATGAGCTCTGTGCTTTGTCCATCCTGGGATTCAGAGCTGTAACTAGGGTGGTGCGGGCGGGGCCGTCGCCCAGGGTGCAAGCCCAAGGGGGCGCAGCAGCCACCTGCTACCTGCCTCTGTGCCCTGGCTCAATCACACACAGCTTCCCCCACCAGAAACAATTTGTTCCTGGCATCGGAAGCTTGAACGGCGCTGTAGCTGCGGTCGAGCGGCATCCTGCATTAGCATTTGGAACGCAAATGCGTTCCAAATGCCGAACTTCGTGTCAGTGGAACGCATGTGCATTCCCCTGACAGGAAGCATTTGGAACGCATTTGTGTTCCAAATGCTAATGCAGGATGCCGCTCGGCCGCAGCTACAGCGCTGTTCACCACTGACCACCACTGTAAGTGAAAAGAAAAGTAATCTCCATAGCAAATTGCTCATAGTTAGTTATGGAGATTACTGAATTCTATACAACTACCCTTCTTACTCAAACCTTCCACCTACCTCCTCCATACCCTATCCCCTATTCCAGCCCACATATATACCAACACTCTTCCCGCCCACCTCTACTCCCCCAGATCTCACTGACACCTTATTTTACTCAATCTATCTCTATTTCTCAACTATTTAATTAAACTATTTTTAATTTGATTTTCACAATATTTCATTAAGTCTCTTTTTTTTATTTAAAATTTTAATATAAATTTCTATTGTATAATATATCCTGTTATTTTTATGTATGTATTTTCATTTTTATTTATTTTCATTTGTATTTATTTTATCGTAGAACATATGTGAGCTACAAAACATGACCTAACTAGTTCCACCGCTGGAACACACGAAAAAAGAGGAGCAGTAGGTCAAATTCTTTTATATAACACACAATGACAGGGTTAAATGGGTTTTGTGTGTGTGTATATATATATATATATATATATATATATTGTGGCAAGAGCCCGCTACTGCAGAAGCACAGGTGAACAACTTCTTCCTTTTTATGTAGTTTTATTGTCAGGATGGTAAATGTTTTGACACCGCACAGATTTCACAGCAATTCTTGGAGACCCTAAATGCTAGCTAGACATAGCTCAGCTCTCTCAAGACCAGCCAGCTTCCCCAGCCTTGGTCTCAGTGCACAAATGATACAAACAAGCTAACAAGCTTTTATACCTGATACTCCTCCCCCCAGCCTTAGCTTGATTGACAGGTGACACACCCACCTTCTCTTTAAGAGGAAACGCCCATCCCTGGCTCTGTTTGCACTAACAGGCACACCCTGTCTGTTTGCTGAGAGGAAGGATTTCAAATCATGTAAGTTTGACCAAACTTAAAACTATTGTTTTTCATACATAAGTCTTTACATTCAATCTAGGTGCATTACTGAACAAATGTTTTACTCTACTTCCCTGCTTTCTCTGCATATTGCCAGCTAAATGCCTCCTTTTGTTACAATATATATATATTTATATATATATATATATATATATATATATGAATTATTTCAGTAAAGTGCTAGCCACACCCACACATTAGGTTGGCCACACCCACTTGCCAAATGCCACTCCCACTTAGATGGGGGGTGCCGGTGCCCTGTCTCCCCCAGGGCACCAAAATGTCTAGTTATGGCACTGCTGGTATTTCTCAGCTACTATTAGCAGATTCTACCTGCAGCCTGCAGTCTACATGCAAGCTGGGTACATGAAAATGCAGAGATCCTCTTTGAATGCAAAATAAGTGTTTCCCAGTGAAGATAACTAGGAGAAGCAGAGTCCACAATTATCTGTGCCATTGTTTCCATTTGATTACCCAAGTAGGAAGGAGCTTTGGAATAATAGCTGGCAATAAAGTGCATATAGCAGCACTAAAATTATTCATGCTAGATTTCAAGCACACTTGAACATTAGAGTTTCACAAAGCTACTGTATATTGGCCCTTTGAGCCTATGTAGCAGTGAGACCATTGAAATAACTACTGAAAAAAGCAAACGTTTCCCGCAGGATGCAGATTGCAATCTAGATCACTTATTCAAAGAGATGGATATCCTTAAGGACAAGAACAAAGAGTTTGGAAACAGAAAGAGGTGAAATGATCTTAAAGTCACAATTATACAAGAAATACTCTACATACTTTTTGAATACTGGAAAATACAGATATAAATTACATTAGCACAAGAAGGGAGCAGAGGAAAGTGACTAAATCCCTGAGACCAGGGGGTAAATGTATCAAGCTGAGAGTTTTATGGCGTGTTGGAAAAACCAATCAGATTCTAGCTATCATTAATTTAGTACATTCTACAAAATGACAGCTTGAATCTGATTGGTTGCTATAGGCAACATCTCCACTTTTCAAACCCGCTGGAAAACTCTCTTGATATATTTACCCCCAGGACTTCTAAAGCCAACGATGGTAACTCAGAAACTTTAGATGAATTTTACCTGCAACCTCTACGATTGCTCTGCTCTGTCAATCCATACATTTTTTGCCTTTATTTTACCAAATCTGATATAAAATACTTATTACATAAAAAACCTTTTATAAAAGTGCACCAACCTACATCTCCCAACTTAATCTTCTGCTCTTTTAATCCACAATCATTACCTGCTTCTATTCTCGGTTACAGGATTATTCTTGTATTTGCACTCATTCTGTGGAATTCCTTCGATCGTATAACAGTACTTTCCCATCTCAAAATCACACTGAATAAGGAGCTTGTTTATTTGTAGTAACTTTTTATCTTGTTTTACTATTGACAGTTTAGACTATATTGTATAGATCAGCGGTTCCCAAACTGTGCGCCGCGGCTCCCAGGGGTGCCGTGGCGCTGTCACAGGGGTGCTGCGGGCAAGCCAGGGAAAGACCAACAAAACAAAAACGTACAAATCCACTGGGCGCCGGGACCCAGCATCCTCCTCTTTCACGCAGCGTGAGAGAGGAGGATGCTGGGTCCCGGTGCCCGGCGCTGCGCGGATTTGTAAATTGACAAGCTACATGAAAGAGGAGGATGCTGGGTCCCGGTGCCCGGCGGATTTGTAAGATTTCGTTTTGTTGGTTTTTCCCTGGCTGGCCCGCGGCACCCCTGTGGCAGAGGGCAGAGGATGGGGACAGCGCGGCAGAGGAGGGGGACAGCGCGGCAGAGTGCAGAGGGGCACAGCGCGACAGAGGGCAGAGGAGGGGGACAGCGTGGCAGAGGACAGAGGAGGGGGGACAGCGTGAAAGAGGGCAGAGGAGGGGGAACAGCGTGACAGAGGGCACAGAAAGGGGAACAGCGTGACAGAGGGCAAAGGAGGGGGACAATGTGACAGAGGGCAGAAGAGGGGGACAGCATGACAGAGGGCAGAGGAGGATGGCAGAGGGCAGAGGAGGGGGAACAGCGTGACAGGGCAGAGGACGGGGAACAGTGTGACAGAGGGCAGAAGAGGGGGACAGCGTGGCAGAGGGCAGAGGGGGCAACGTTAAAGAGAGGGCAGAGGGGGCAGTGTGTCTGGATGCAGAGGGGGCCGTGTGTCTGGATGCAGAGGGGGCAGAGTGTCTGGATTCAGAGGGGGCAGAGTGTCTGGATGCAGAGGGGGCAGTGTCTGGATGCAGAGGGGGCATTTTTGCATACAACTAAAAAAGTATTTCTGTCCTGACCTAAATACTTATTACATTTTCTTGACCCAACTACTTCTAAAACAGGACTGCTCTGTAATTATTTTGGAGGGGTGCCTTGAAAAAATTATGGAGACTCTAAGGGTGCCGCAAACTACAAAAGTTTGGGAACCACTGGTATAGATCCATGAAATTAATAACTGTTTTAATTTTAATTTTAGGCATCAAACTGTGGGAAGATTTGTAATTGACACAATGCATTCAGTAATTCAGATATTGACATAGTGGCCATTATTTTGTTTTTCAGGAATGTGTACGAGGACCATTTCAATGTTGTACACTTATAAGGGCCTTCTAATTTTAGAAAAAAATAAGCAACAATATTTAAGTTTTTATATGGGCCAGTTAAATTGCTATTCCAAACTTGTGTGCAATTTGGTTCAGTAATCACAGCTCATAATAAGTTAGGTATGAAATACAGTTGTCAACTTACAGTACTGTAGAGAAACTATATGTGAACCAAAGAAAAATGTAGTCTTAGGAAATGTAGCAAATCAAATCTCTGCATGAGAGATTAATGTGTACTGTTATATCTATCTGACGTCCAATGGCCAAGTGGATACAGAAACTATTTATGAGTAGAGTCAGTACACAGGATGTCAATTCAAGAATAGTCAGATGCAAGCTGAGTTCGTTGCACAAAGTGAGTAGATTTAGAGTAGTTAGGAGCAAGCTGAGTTTAATACACAAGGTGACTAGCCAGATATAGAACTTATGGCTAACAGGAATCACTGGGGCAAAGCAAACTCAAACAAAGGTTTAGTCAGGAGATGCCTGTATGACGGGTCAGGGAACTTTTTTACCTTTTACCCCAAAATATATTTAGATACGCCGACCTTGTCCCCTTGATTTGAAAGGAAGGGAATAATATATTATTAATTATTGGAATTCAAAATTTTTAAATCTATTTAAAATTTCTTTGAAAGCTTCAACTTCAAAACTTCAGGTTTTGGAGAAATGATGTTGCTTCATTTTTGATACGAGAGCAACAATATTGAGGTATTTTGATGTCAGAGCAATTTGGATGAAGTCTTCAGCGTTCAATCGATTTCTCTGCTTTATTTTTATGTTCGTTAGAGTGGAAAATCCTTGTTCGCAACGGTAGGTTGTTGCGCAACTTTTTGACTGCCTCATGTGCAATTTTGAATGCCTTTGCAGCTGTTGACATCCAAAAATATGACAGATCTGCTTTGTTTTCAAATGCAATACGTGCTTCATTATTGTAAGCTCAAGAAGTGCCTCTGCCAACCCTTGAGGCTCTTCTGGTACAACAGCAATTTCATATTTAAAGTGGTCTACAATCCAACTGACAGCATGTGAAAAGGCAGCATTACCCCCAGGAATTTAATTTTTACCCCTTTTGGGGTAATTTACCCCTGTTCCCTGACCACTGCTATATGATGATGCAGACAGAATTAAAGTTGTATTCTTGCAAGGTTGTACTGGCTATCTGTCAGAATCACTAGGTGGAATTGATGATACCTGCCAGCAGTTGGCGCTACTGAGTACTGAGGCGCGGAGTCTAACACGCCCCTGGTTTTCACCAGGAACCCCCGCAAGGAGGTATGGACTTTGGGGCAAGGGACGTGCAGGTCGCGGCCCTCAGTATCAGTCAGCTGGCAAGGTAACAATTGAGGCAGCAGTGACAGCCCACCAGGATGCAGGATGGGAGAGTAGTCAGCAAGCCGGGTCAAAACCAGAGGAACGGATAAAGCCAAATCAGAAGCAGGAGAATGGTCAGGAAGCCGGGTCAATACCAAATATCCCTCTAAGCCAAAATCAGGAACCAAAGGAGAAGTCAGGAACAAGCCGGGGTCAGAATCCAAATAACAGCAACACAGGAACAAACGCTGGAGCAAGACTGAAGACCAAATACTCTGGCAAGTAGATGGCCTAAGTGAGTTCCTTAAATAGAGGGGAGAGATCCCTGACAGGTGCCTGGAATCGGCGGGAAAACGACCGGGAGAGAGCATCCACCCTGATATTCTTAACCCCAGGTCGAAAGGTCAAAATGAGATTAAAACGGGCAAAAAACAAGGACCAGCGGGCCTGACGGGGGTTCAGACACTGAGCTGTTTGCAAGTACGTTAAGTTCTTATGGTCCGTGTAGACAGTAACAGGATGCTCAGGACCCTCTAGGTAATGTCTCCACTCCTCTAGGGCTGTTTTGATGGCCAATAATTCTTTATCCCCGATACCATAGTTTAATTTGCTGGAGGAAAATCTTCTGGAACAGAAACCACAGGGATGAAACTTTCCATCGGAATCTCTCTGTGAAAGAATGGCTCCTATGCCAATGGAGGATGCATCAACTTCAACAAAGAAAGGCAGAGACAAGTCAGGTTGTAGTAAAATAGGGACGGAGGAGTACGCCCTTTTTAATGACTGGAAGACACTGAGGGCTTTGGCAGACCATGATTTTGCTGCTCCCTTGCGGGTGAGAGCAGTAGTGGGAGAAATGAGAGCTGAAAAGGCTTGGATAAAGTGCCGATAATAATTGGCGAAGCCAATAAAGCGTTGGATCGCCTTGAGACCCAATGGTTGTGGCCAATTGAGAATGGCAGCCACTTTCCCAGGATCCATGGAAAGACCAGCACCGGACACAATATATCCCAGGAAGTGGACTTGAGAGGCTTCAAAGACATATTTCTCCAGCTTGCAGTAAAGGTGGTTGGAACGTAGTCGAAAGAGAACCTCCTTGACGTGACCTCTATGTGATTCTAAGTCCCTGGAGAATATAAGTATGTCATCTAGATAGACAACTACTGAGAGATAGAGTAGGTCTCGGAAGTTGTCATTAATGAACTCCTGGAAGACCGCTGGGGCATTGCATAGGCCAAAAGGCATCACCAGGTATTTATAGTGGCCATCCCGAGTGTTAAAAGCGGTCTTCCATTCATCGCCCTCACGAATCCTAATCAAATTATAGGCGCCCCTGAGGTCTAGTTTGGTGAATATTGTGGCACATTTGATCCGATCGAATAACTCGGAAACCAGGGGTATGGCGTACCTGTTCTTCACGGTAATGGCATTGAGTAGTCTGTAGTCAATGCATGGTCTTAGAAAACCATCCTTCTTCTTTACAAAAAAAAATCCTGCACTGGCAGGTGAGGAAGATTTTCTAATAAATCCTCGTTCAAGGTTTTCAGATACATACTCGGTCGTGGCTCAATTCTCAGGGAGGAGAAGAGAGTATGTTCTGCCATGAGGAATCTTTTCTCCAGGAATAAGTTCAATGGAACAATCACAAGGACGGTGGGGTGGAAGAGTCTCAGCGGCAGTTTTACTGAAGACATCCACGAAGGCAGTGTATTCAGATGGCAACCCAAGACTGGGTCTGAGAGCGTGACATCTATTAGGTAGGGTATTGAGGCATCGATCAGCGCAGAGCGGACCCCAGGAAGTAACCTGAGCACGTTGCCAAATTGGGGTGAATGGTCCCTTAACCAGGGTAGTCCTAATTTTACTGGATTAACAGTCTGTGGAAGGACTAGATACGAGATCCATTCAAAATGGAGGAGACCAACTTGCAGTCGGATCGGCCGGGTGGCCTGAAAGATAGATCCATTGGCCACTCTGTTACCATCCACCGCTGTCAGAACCAAGGTTTCAATAATGATTCCAGGGGTAGATGAAGGTTAGCTGCTAAGGATGCAGAAATAAAGTTTACAACTGCCCCTGAATCCATGAAGGCCTGAAGGGAGACCGGACCCTGGGAAGCATGGATGATGATGGGCATCAAAAAGTCCATCTTGTCTGGGGAATAAGGGGAAGATGTACTCAGTCCTAGACCGGCCTTCCCAGCACCGACTAGGATCTGGCGTTTCCCGGTCTCTTGGCACACTGTGATAGAATGTGAGAGGGGTCAGCGCAATAGAGGCATAGATGGTGTTTAATCCTTCGTTCCTGCTCCTCCACAGTTAGACGAGAACGCCCGATCTGCATGGGCTGCTCAGGTAAAATTGGTGGTTTCTGAAAAGTGGGGGCCAAGCGTGGACTAGCCCGGCGAGATTGTTCTCGTTCCTGATTACGCTCCAAATACCGGATATCGACCTTGATGCATAAGGAGATCAGATCATCTAGGGTAGCTGGTAAATCCCTGGAGACCAACTCGTCCTTGAACCGATCTGTCAGCCCCTGCCAGAAGATAGCTATAAGGGCCTCATTATTCCAATTCAGTTCTGAGGCGAGAGTTCTGAACTGAACCACGTACTGACCCACGGGAAGGCTTCCCTGGCGTAATTTCAAAATGCTGGAGGCTGCAGAGGCAACTCGACCAGGCTCATCTAACACTTTTCTGAAGATTTGTATGAAGGAAGATGAATTTTGTAACAGGGAGTCATCACGCTCCCAGAGAGGAGAGGCCCAGGCAAGCACTTGATCCGTGAGTAACGAAATAATATATACCACCTTGGCTCGTTCTGAAGAAAAATTTCCTGGTGATAGCTCGAACTGGATAGCACATTGGTTGAGAAACCCTCTGCATTTTCTCAGATCACCACCAAATTTGTCGGGAGGTGGGATGCGAATCCCTCCAGTAGGATTAGGTGCAGCTGAAGCAGAAGAGCCGACAACAGGAGCGGGAGCAACAGATTCAGGGTTCTCTGGAGGGTATCCATGCGTGTAGCCAGTCCCTGAAGGCACTGCAGGAGCTGAGTCTGGTTAACCTCTTGTTGATCAACTCGGCGAGTCAGGTGCTGCAGGAGGTCAATAGCAGAGAGATCACCGGTGCCTTCGGCATTTCACATGGCCAGAGTATACTGTCAGAATCACTAGGTGGAATTGATGATACCTGCCAGCAGTTGGCGCTACTGAGTACTGAGGCGCGGAGTCTAACACGCCCCTGGTTTTCACCAGGAACCCCCGCAAGGAGGTATTGACTTTGCTGCAAGGTACGTGCAGGTCGTGGCCCTCAGTGTCAGTCAGCTGGCGAGGTTACAATTGAGGCAGCGGTGACAGCCCACCAGGATCCAGGATGGGAGAGTAGTCAGCAAGCCTAGTCAAAACCAGAGGAACGGATAAAGGCAAATCAGAAGCAGGAGAATGGTCAGGAAGCCAGGTCAATACCAAATATTACTCTAAGCCAGAATCAGGAACCAAAGGAGAAGTCAAGAACAAGCCGGGGTCAGAATCCAAATAATAGCAACACAGGAACAAACGCTAGAGCAAGGCTGCAGACCAAATACTCTGGCAAGCAGATGGCCTAAGTGAGTTCCTTAAATAGAGAGGAGAGATCCCTGATAGGTGCCTGGAATCGGCTGGAAAACCGCAACCAATCGCTGACAAGTCGCAGGGCAAACGTAATAGCAGGGCAAACGTAATAGCGTCATGTTGCTAAGTAACGGTTGCCAAGCTCGGCATATGCATGCGAATAGAACAGCAAGCATCTCTAGGCAGCGGGGCGCCGATTCAGCAAGGAGACAGGCGTTCGTTTAGAAGCAGAAACAGGTCGGTGCCTGACACTATCTAATTGAAAGTTGAAGTTTAGTGTAGATGTATGTAATGTAATATGTATGTATGTAAATGTTAAAAAGACACACTTAGAAACTTTGTGAACATTTTTCCTTGTAGTGCAGTTATATTCAGTACGAGTACACAAAAGTACAGAAGCAGATCACATTTTATTATCCATAGCCAAAACCCTATTGAGATCAATGAAAATGTAATACTATATTGAGCTCTGTCCATCCCAAGCCTTCTCAGCTACTATTAGCAGATTGTACCTGTAGCCTGTCATCAGTGTACACTGCTGAAGATGCAGAGATCCTTTTTGAACATAAAAAATTATGTCCCAGTGAAGATAACATATTACTTTACAAGACAGATGAAGCACAATCCACCATTATCAGTGCAATGTTTCCATTTGCCTACCCAGGTAGAAAGGAACCCTGGAATAATAGCCTTGAAAAAAGGGGCTATAGCAGCGCTACAATTATACATGCGAGAATTCAAGCAAACTTGAACATTAGAGTTTCACACAGCTATATCAGACATTTATGCAGATCTAGATCACTTATGCAAAGAGGTAGAAACCCTCAAGGGCAAGAACAAAGAGTTGGAAAACAGAGAGACGAAATAATCTTGCAGTCAGAATTGTACCAGAAGTACTTACCTTACTTATCTTTGGAAAAATGCTAAATTATTATTTTTATTATTATCTTTTGTTTATAAGACGCCACAAAGGGTCCGCAGCACCGTACATAGAGCATGGGACAAAGCACATAGTTCTATTGAATACAAACTCAGATGAGAACAGGTGCACAGGGCAAAGAGGTACAAGAGAATTACAGAACAAAAAGAAAATGGGAAAGGGGCGGAGGAAGATAGGGAGTCAACTAAAGGATGCTGAACCTGTGGCCATCAGTGTGGTCACAGCTAACAGCATCAGGGCAGTGATGGAGATGTGAAGGCATTGAAGAAGAGGAGAAACAAGGTGTCAAATGTCGAGGTGTAAAAATGAGGCTGGGGAGCCAAAGACAAAGGTAAACAGGAGGATGAGGAAAATAGGATTAGTGGGTCCTGCTCAAGGGAGCTTACAATCTAAAGGGGAGGGGGAGAAATACAGATATATCAAGACTTGGTCCCTGCAACATTAATAAAAAGAATTCATGCACTCATAAACTGCTGCGTATTCTTTTATAATTCCCTGTTTAACGGTCTTCCACTAACCAGACTTTCACCCATACAATCTATTTTGAATGCAGTGGCTGGATATATTTTCCTTGCAAAATATTCTTCTACTGCTGCTCTGCTTTGTCAGTCCCTATATTGAATTCCTGTATTTAAACAAATCCAATATAAAATACTTCTAATCTAAAAAGCCATGAACAAAACTGCACATCCCTTTTCTCAAATTATCTTCTAACTAAGCCACTCCGCTCTGCCCAAGATCTGCGCCTTTCATCCACAATCATTACCTGCTGCCATTCCTGGATACAGGATTTTTCTTCTGGTTGTTCTCACTCTGTGGAATTCCCTCCCTTGTACAACAGCACTTTCCAATCCCAAAATGACTTTGAATAAAGAACATGTTTATTTGTAGTGACTTATTATACTTGTTTTACTTTGACAGAGTAGAATATATTGCATAGATCCATAAAATTAAAATCACTATTTTTATTTGTAGGCAAAAGAATGTACAAAGGTTTGTAATAGATATATTGCATACGGTAATTAATGGTGACATAGAGCCCTTTATTTTGTTTTTCAGGAATTTGGACACTGAGTATAGAAATGTCATGCAATTGTGATGGTACATACCATAAAAAAATGACAATCCAGAAATAGCATTCACACACTAAGGAAATGAGGGCCTTCTAATTATAGAAGTAAATAGTCAACACTAGGTCAGGTTCTATATGGGCCACTTAAACTATAATTACAAATTTGAAAGTGCAAATTGGTTCAGTAGTCCCACTTCAAAGTAAAGTATGAAGTACTGATGTGCAACTTACAGCATATAGAGAAACAATATGCAGAGCAAAGAAAAAGGTAGTCTTAGTATACCACCATCACCATATTTATTTATATAGCGCCACTGATCTGTACAGAGAACTCATTCACATCAGTCCCTGCCCTGTTGGAGCTTACAGTCTAAATTCCCTAACATACACACAGACATAGAGAGACTAGGGTCAATGTTTTTTTGATAGCAGCCAATTTACCTACTAGTATGTTTTTGGACTGTGGGAGGAAACCGGAGCACCTGGAGGAAACCCTCGGTGAACTTACAAATGCCACACAGATAAGGCCATGGTTGGGAATTGAATTCATGACTCCAGCGCTGTGAGGCAGAAGTGCTAACCACTTAGCCACCGTGCTGCCCCTATAACTACCCGGATGTCTGCAAATGTGAGAAATTAATATATGTGTCCTGTTATTGGTGTGTTTTTTCAATGACCAAGTGGATGCAGTGGATGCAGAAACTATTTGCAAGCATAGTTCATATAGGGGATGGCAAATCGAGAGAAGTCAGGTGTAGGCTGGGTTTGCAACACAGGGTGAGTAAATTAAGAACAGTTAGGAGCAAACTAGTTCAATACACAAGATGTTTAGCTAGATACAGATCTCAAGACCAACATAAGTCACTGGAGCAATGCAAACTGAAAGATAGGTTTAGCCAAGAATTGTCTATCTGAAGGCTCAAACAATTGCAAGGTTGTTTTGGTCATCTAAGGGCAAGTTCAAGCTTAGTGGTGGCCTCCAGTGGTTGGAGAATGAGAGGATGTGAGATTTATCATTTACCATACAGCAATTTAAATGCCAAAGAGACACATGTTCTTAGAAGCTATACATTTTTCCATGTAGTTCAGTTATACTCACTGCAAGTACACAAACGTACACGACCAGATCACTTTTTATAATCCATAGCTAAATCAGTATTTTAAGATCAACTATAATGTAATACTATATTTAAAATATGAGAATAAAAATGTGACCTTAAGAGGAGTCATGTGAAGTGTTCAATGAAAACATACATGTGAGCTCTGTGCTTTGTCCATTCTTAGCATTCTCAGCTACTATTAGCAGATTCTACTTGCAGCCTGTAATCTACATACAGACTGGGTACACTTCTAAAGATGCAGAGATCCTCTTAAATTGGCCATTGTTTAAAGTAACCCATTATTTTACAAGATAGGAGAAGCTCAGTCCACCATTGGACAAAACTGCACCAAGCCTACTGTAGCTTTAAAAACATCTCCCAAATCTATCCCTCCACTTTGCTCATGATCTGCACCTTTAATCCGCAAGCATTGTTTGTTTCCATTCCCGGTTACAGGATTTATCTCAGGTTGCACCTACTCTATGCAATTCCCTCCCTCTTTTACAACACTTTCCCCTAGCCCCTGAACCTTGAAGCATTCCCTGAAAACACACCTATTTAGGCAAGCTTGTTAAATAATGAAACCACTTTGTTAACTTCACCAGTATTTTCTACCTGATGACCACCCATCTACACAGTTCAGTCAAACCTTAATTGCTTACTAAATTCCTCCTCTAGGATTTACACCTTTTTTGTGCCTACACTACCTAAGCTGGGTACACACTGAAGAATTGTTCAGACCGACGTGCTATCTCAAACGATTGTACCTACCTACGACTGAAGGTCCGATCAGTCTGACGATTCATGCATACACACTGACACAATTTACCTTCAGATCTGTGCTCTTCGTCTGGTCCTTTGTCTGGTCCTCTAGTCCGGAGAATAACAGCACAATATTCATTCATTCACTACTGTCACACTGATTAAAACCGCTTTGTTATAGCTATCCACATGTCCTAACGAATTTTGTTAGCTTCTGTGACTCTGAAACTAAATATTCTGTCTCAGAAGGAACAAATGAATTATTCCTTCTACAGCACTCTCTACATTTATTCACTCTGACATTCAGTGCTAACATCGGCTGAAAAGAGCCTGACTCTGTAAACTCTATGGAGATTGTCAGCATGAGTGCATACACACTGCATGATCGTTAGGTTATTGATTGGAAAAAATTGACCGGTACGACCAACCAAATGAGGCGATAATCATCTATTTGGGCAGACTTTCGACCATCGTGTCACTACACACACTGACCTGACTTTAGAACGAGCGGTTGTATGTCGGCTAGTTGAGCCGATTATTGGACAAAAACCCTGTAGTGTGTACCCAGCTTAACTCATCAATCAATATGGTATTCAGCTGCAATAAGTGCATAATCTAGTTGAAAATGAAGATACTATCTTGAAGCCAAGGTCAGATCATTCCATAGTCTTTCAATGAGCCTCCATTAAGTATTAACTATTCCCCATTTCCATACAATGACCTCATAAGTTTTCCAATTGTATTTTAGTGAGAATAATAACTTGGAAACAACCAAAGCCATAGTCTAGGAGGCATATTAAGGTGTTATTAGTGGAAACATTATCAATTATGCTTCCCACTGCAAAAAAACCCAATCCAACAAATTGGAAAGCTAACATACCAATTTGCTGATCTAGAACAGAATAGAACCACACAAAGTATACAGATTTTTTTAAACAATTGATCACCTCAAGGGACTCATTGAAAAACCTGTCCTCAACAGAAAAAATATTTTATTGGTACAGATGGGTTGGCGGGGCACCATTCTGCCATGCTTATCATGCTTACCGTGTACCTCTGGCCCTGCTCAGTATGGCCCTAGAAATAATAAGGGAGTGTTATCCACAGCAGCCATACAAAAGAATTATCATAATTCTTCAAATCTACCTAAATTGGGCAAGGGTGAGGTTCCCTTGGCCAACTTAGACTATGGTCTTAGTTGGCCAGTTTCATACTCCCACCAGTGTTGCTGCTGTGTGTTGGACTTATGGCATTCAAGCAATGCAATATTTATTCTCATTCTCCAGCCTGTAAAGAGCTGCACCTATGCTTGCTCTCCCAGCAATTAGTTCCAGATCATTTGGTGAGCCTATGTTGCTACACGGCTGGAGTTCCTGATCCTGTTGCTTTTGTTTCCAGCTATTATCTGGCATCCTGCTTATCCATGTATTGACCTGGCTGGTTTGAAACCACACTATAACTTCTACTACCTGAGCTTGTCCTGCTCTTGTTTATGATTTTCTTGCTGCACCTGGATTTGTTGTGTTAAGACCTATACTGCTAGATTACCTTAGCTGAAGCAACACATGTGTCACAAGCTGGGTAGTTCTGATGGCCTCACCTGCCAGTATTTGTGCTGCTACGTTGGGAGGCGCAGAGTCTAACCATGCCTCAGGTCTTCACCAGGGATCCCCACAAGGAGATTTGTGTTTTGCTGCTGAGACGTGCAGGTCGCGGCCCTCCAAGGTAGCTACCAGCGAGGTACGGTGAACAATTAAAGTCGTGCAATCCAAGGTCAAAACCGAGCGGGCAAGATAAGGTACCGAAGGATAAGGCAAAGGAATAGTCAGGAAGCCAGAGTTCAAACCAGGAAATCAGGATGGGTTCAAGGGAGAATCCAAAGAGGGTAGTCAGGCAAAGCTGGGTCAAATCCGAATAGACAGGTAAGCAAGGTTTGGCAAATAATGTAGCCTAAGAACTAGAAACTAGATACTCTGACACCCTAGTGGTGTCAGAGTCTAGTTTATATACATGCTGCCCCTTACTCATTGGTGAACGTGGGGTCGGCAGTCAACTGATCTGACCACCGACAGGAAATGCGCCCTGGCATCTCCTTTGTCTAGGAATGGAGACACGATGTTTGGGCGCATGCACCAGAACTTCCTATTAGGGCCGGAAATAGCGACCAGGAAGAAGAGAAGGCCTCCATCCCCGGCACCCGGTGAGTGTGCGGGGATGGCGCCTGACAGCTTGCTTCTGTTTGTGCCTGAGAGAATTTTCATCTGCTTCTTTTATGCCTGAGAGACATAGCACTTACCTATGCTTTGTGTCTAAGACATTTTTCTACTACATATCAGCTCCTGTTTTCTACTCTGATATAGCTCTTCCACAATATGAATACCACCTTAATCAGATCTTGTGTGTTTGCAAGTTTTATAAAGCTTGTTACATTTCACCATTCTCTGGCTTGTGACAATTCCTAACACCTCCATGCCAGAAATATCGGAAGAAGAGGTCAGACAAACTCTTAAATCTCAAACCCCCAAAACCTCCTGGGTCAGACAGTCTACCCATGGTGTACTTTAATGTGTTTTGAGTTTGCTAGTTCCTCACCTAACTAAACTATTTCATCATATCATGTTAGGTGACCACTTCAACATTTTTATTACAAGAGTCAAAATCACATTTGTTCACAAGCCACATAAAGACCCACTTCCTTATTAAATACAGATTTTAAAATATTTGCAAAGGTTTTGGTGCCCACACTAAGTCAAGAACTTCCAGACCTGATAGACCCAGATCAGGTGGGATTTATTCCCCTCTACTAGGCCTTAGACAACACTAGGTATACTAGGAAATTCTGTACTTATTGCAGAGATGGTGCTTCATTAAATATCCTGGCCATTCATGGTGTCACTGGAGGCTTTTGGCTTTCAACGGGAACTCCTTCAATCCATAAGTGCCTTATATATATAGACATTTAACATTCGTAGTGTTAAATGGAATTACCCCAGAGACTCTTAGGCTAAACAATGGCAGGGCATATGTCTTCATTAATTTTTTTCATTAACAATGGAAATTATCAGGTTATAAAACGAAAGACCAAAAGTCTGAAGCCATGCTGCTGAATTCTCTTGATCATATGCTAAATTTTTTACACTATAACTTCAAAAGGGGAAGTGCCTCTGTTCATTAACTTTACATAACAAAACACTATAATCACCTATATTAAGCCAATTATCCACCTTTAATCTCCAGCGTTGAAGGGGGCCTGGTAGAGTGGGGCCCCATATATATCTCCTCGACTGGTAGGATATGCATGGTTAGGATGAAATTCCTTCCTTCACAACTATATTTATTTCAGACACTTCCAATCTCAGTACCAACACAGGTAATTAAATATTCTCAAATCATGTGCAATAAATTCATATAGAATGGTAAAAGGTCTAGGATTTGTTTTCTGGGGGTCTTGTTCTGCCCTAATTTCTCAGGTATTTCCAGGCAATTATTTTAGCTATCCTTCCTCTTTCCATAAACAATGGAAGGAGAAAGATAATGATCTTTTAGAGCTAAGGAATTTTTCTTATCTTCCAAGCAACATAGAACCCAACTAAACATTCCCCATTTAAAAGCTTTGCTGTAAATCCCTGGAATAGGGTTGACAATAGATATCACCCCTCAATTTATCCTGACACCCTTATGGCACCACTCATCTTTCCCATAAGGCTCCCAGATGGACTTTTATTTGGAAAGAAGTGTGATTGACAAGACTACATCTAGTTGAAGAACTTTCAGCTCTTCAGAGGAGAGGCGGAACAGAGGTGGCCAGGTGTGGGCAAGTGTAGAAAGAGTACAGTAGGTGGGTGATCACATCATTTTAAAACAATTAGACGTGAATGATCTGCAGATATGCCTTTTTGCTGGGCTAGTGTAACAATAAGAAATGATGATGATCAGCAGCACTAGCTAGCTACTTCTGATGGCTTTCATTTAAAATTACACTTGATTACATTATTTCTAATGTGACTTTATCATTTACTATTAGTACTTAGTAAATGCTAAGTGTCATAAGTAAATGTCCTAAAGTTAGTCAATAGTATATAGTAATACTGTAGTTCATTTGATAGAAAATATCACTAAAACCATCCTAGAGAAAGAACCATTTCTCCACAAACCAATTTCCTCATTTAGTTGCATTACTACATATTGTCAATGCTGCTAGGTTCAAGCTAGCCTCCAACTGGAAAAAAAAACATGATTACACTTCCATGACGGAAGTAACCAACAGAATCTGGTGTATTTCATTAATGGAATACATTATTCATCCCCTGATTAACAAACTACCAAAGTTCCATAAGAAGCCCTGGTTTATCTACCATGCAGATGTACATTATTTTTTAATTATTAGACTCTTCTCTGAACAACCATCCATTTCCTTGTCTATTTTTCATTTTCTTTCCCTCCCTACATCTCCCTACCCCCTACATAATAATACATAATTGTTTAAAATGCATTTAGTTTTGTAAATTTATATATTTCTACCATGTTATGTCATCACCTATTTATATATATATATATATATATATATATATATATATATATATACACACATATATATAACTATAGCTGCCACTATGTGAGTATTATAAATGCTTACATGTGTGGGAAGGGCAACTGTCTCTTTTATATATTTCTTACACTTATCTAACAGAACATATAAATATTATTTTATATATTCCATATTTATATACATGCGCCTTGGGGACCACATCTGCTGCAAGTCTTGGGCAGTCCCCTTTATCCCAGGGTTGAATGGTTTCCCCCGGGGGGGGGGGGGGAATGATTTTTCAGCCCTCCCTCTCCATAAATATATATGAGTCCCCTGGTTTGATTCAGAAGGGCAGTATTATGGCACAGGGCATATAAGTAAAAGAAGGTAAGGAAAGTCCTGCTCTTAGCTACCAATTGGCTACCAATGTCAATGTATTGTATTGTGTGTGTAGCCTTTCAAGGCTTTTAGTATGGCTGCAGGCCACCAACATCTCTCAGCATCCTCATTTATTTATATAGTGGCAAGGTAAGGAAAGCCCTGCTCTTGGCAACTGATGAATGCAGTGGCAATGTATTGTTTTTTGTAGTATGGGTACAGGCCACCTTCATCTCTCAGCATCTTCATTTATTTATATAGCGACAGCAAATTAGTTAGATTTTTACAATTCGGTATCTACTAGTCTAAATATCTACTGATACCTCTGTCCATCTAATTCCATCTGATTGTTACCGCCTCTTCACTGCCCATGATGCATGCTGTGTAATGTTCCATATTTAGTGGATGCGTAGCACTTCACCATTTTTATCTCTTGCACCTTACACTAATATTTTTTGCTCTTCAATTTATCTAATGGGCTTGCTTCAGTTGGTGGCGTAGCAGATATATTTTTTTGCAGCAGTTGAAATATTCTTCATGCGGTCATTGAATATCCAAAATGCCCAGAAAAAACCCTCACACACACTCTTCTTTATTTATATCATATGTACATAAGGAAATATCTAATGGGAGTGAGTCTTCCTGAACTAAGCAGGCAACAGTGATGTAGAGGTAGAAGTACAAGTACGTAGATGCAGTGCCGGATTAAGGGAATGGAGGCCCCTGGGCTAAGGGGGCCTCCATTCCCCCGTGAGGGCCCCCTCCCCGTGATCTGAGCTGCCCGCCCCCCCGTGATCTGAGCTGCCCGCCCCCCCGTGATCCGAGCTGCCCGCCCCAGCACTTACCTCCTTCTCCGGCACGCTGTACGCTCTTTACCGAGGAGATCTCGTGAGAGTGAGCCTCACGAGATCTCCTCAGTAAGGAGACTACAGCTTGCAGGGGAAGGACCGCAGTGAAAGTGCTCAGCAGTACTGATCGCGCCGGGGGCGCCCCCCTACTGATGCTGAGCACTTTCAAGGGCCCCCTGGATGCCAAAGGCCCCTGGGCTGTAGCCCAGTTAGCCCTATGGTTAAACCAGCCCTGCGCAGATGATGAAATAGAGGTGATACTAATATTTTCTGACTTCAGAATATGACAATATATACATTAATTTCTGTAGTTCATAAAGTAGATGCTGGGGCAAACATAGTGTATAAAAAATTGTACACAGAATTGGAAAGTTTACCTTATGTGTTGAAAATGAAAAATTCAACATGTTTGTAATCTATGCAAAATGTATCCAGCTCATTAGAGGTTAATGATTGTTTTCTTACTGTAGCTATAACTATCATATGTGAAACCTCTATTTTACAATTATATTGTCATCACTTCCAAATGTAAATAATCTAACTAGGAAGTGTTAACTTCTAAGTAAATTGTGTTCATTGTTGTAACTGCCCTGGCATGTTTCAGCCTGCATCTGTAGATCTGTTTCAATAAAGTCAGGGTAGAGTGTGTGTTATTATACAGTCATCATTAAGTTTGTCAGTTCCACTTCATTATTAAAGAATTCTTTTCCAGAGAAGTGGCACCACCTCACTTTAATGGAATCTTATAACCACCATAAATCTGGATTTTTAGTTTGAGCTAAAATACAATACTTTACTATGAAAAAATGTCTACAAGCTTGGACTGGCCATTAAAGCATGACCAGTGGGCCCCAAGCTCATTGGCATGCTTAACACAAAGCAACCTGAAACCCCCTTAAATCATTTCACAAATATCTCTACATTAGTATACATATGTGTATTTAGAGTGTGCTATATTTAATTTGTTGATTTTGTATCAATAATGGACTTTTTTTTTTAGCTAGGTCTCTTGTTTAGACTCCAAATTCGATGCTCAGAACATCTACATTATAACATTATGTGTGTTATCTATATATACTGTATATATTTTTTTGCTGCAGTAGTCTGAATTTGTGTCTCCTGTATTGATATATCTAATAATGGATAACCTAAATGTTTCTACAATTATTGCGTAACTTGAATAATTGTGCTGCGTGGTGTGAAGGGCAGCGCATATTTCTCATTCTGCCACATTTAGCAAAATGTTTAGGTTATCCCATATGAGTAATAATTACAAATGGAGCAAAGTTATTTTAAATAGATGTTGTGCTATGAGGCTTGTCAGATCATGCAGCCTTTCTTTTTTTTTTTACAATTGATGTATGTTGCCAGATCTTAGTCAATGTTTTTAGCTCATAAGATCCTTTTAGGTTTTACATTCTTTGTCAGCATTTGGTTATGGGGTTCTTACTTACTTTGTATATTAAAATGGATATATATTATTATCCAAGGATGCTAGGACATTGAAGGCAATTCATTTGTAATATCCCTACATGCTCTGCATCTTCTTAAACACCCTGCACCCATAATGTCACTTTCTATGTAGCTCAGTGTGTGCTGCCCATGTGTGGTTGCCCATTGGTTCTGTCCGATCACATGCTCTTATCTTGTCTTTCACAATGACATGTAGGAATGTAGGCCTGGCAATCACACAATGTACAGGTTCAGTTCTACTGGTCTGAGTGCGCAATCTGACTCCACTACTGACTTTGTTTTGAAATAGGACCCTGATAAAAGTTTACCTGCCCTATTGACCTTTGCCTGACTTCCAATCTGTTTTGAGATTTTGTACCTTTTTCTCTATTTGTCAGTTCTGACCTTGGAACTTTTTAATACTTCATTTTCCATCTCTATTTGTTTGTTCTACTGGTAATCCAAACAGTAAACACCTTTAACTATGTACCTAAGACCATACTTGCCAACCTTTTAAGAGGTCTTTCCGGGAGATCGCAGGCAGGGGGGTTTGGTTGGGGGTGGGAGGGGCGGGGCGCAGTGAATCGCATCATTTTGGCCCCGCCCCCCCACGGCAAAATGCCGGTTTTGTCGCGGGGCCAAAATGACGCGATTCACCGCGAATCACATCATTTTGGCGGCAAGAGGCCGTTTGCGGGATATTTGCCTGCTCTCCCTGGAATCCGGGAGATCTACCTGAATTTCAGGAGTCTTCCAAACATTCCAGGAGAGTTGGCAAGTATGCCTAAGACCAAGAAAAGTGAGAAGTGGCTTTGGAAAGGGTGATAATATAATGGAAATCATGAATATGCTAGTTTACAAGTGTCCCACAAATAGGTTTAAGTGATCCAGAAAGGCTTTGGAACTGGGAACGAGGAAGCATGAGCAATAATTCTGCATCATATTGTCCGCCCTAAGATTTTTAAAGTGTGTTTGGCACATTATCAAGATCCTATTTCTCTGGAAGCTTTAGTGCAACTGATGTTTAAATTCCTTGGAAACTCAAAGAAAGAAAACACAAATTAAGTGTCTCCCATTATTGTTTCATCACCATCTTCTGGCAAAGCACCTGTAGTTTCTGCCTCCAGGTGTACTCTAGACATCAGCCTGTACTACAGAGAAAAGGGTTGTCTGGTCCTACGTTGCCCAAAGACAATAGGAAATGTCGCTGGTATATTGATAGCAGTGTGACAGAGAATTTTCTTAAAATGTTTCCTTACTTGAGGATATTAATAAATCATCTGCCTTCAAAATCTGGCTTTAAGTGGTAGGTCATGATCTATGGGAAGATTTTTTTTTTTTAAATCCCATCATGCTATTAACAATATTAAGGTTACATTAATGATGTACATGATGTCAGTGTACCCTTGTCTTGATCACAGAGAGTTAAATAAATGATTTAATTAGGTTGAAAGTGGCAGTATCTTCACCAAACTTGACTAGTGCTTATGACCTGGTCTGAATAGAGGATGACCTTTAACCTTTTATCATAAATAGGAATTATCATTTAAATACCATTTGAACTTTGTAATCATCTGACTATTAGCCATGACTTTGTCCATTAATTTTCCAAATTAGGTATTTAGGTAATGTCATGGTTGTGTTTATGACATTTTAATTTATTTCTTTTGGTGTATCTGGTCATCATGGTTATGTCTAGGGAAATGTACAACAGTTCACTGTCAGAACTTATAAAGGCCATAAGCCCATCCAGCTCCGTGGGGAAAGGATGGGGCTAACAGGGACCATAAAAACCTAACCCATTTCTCACATGTGGCAGATCTGCACCCTTCTACACCCCAGTACCGACATTGGTAAGTTCAGACAAAGATTTATTGGCCTTGATAACTACTACCGATTATCCATGTGTTTTCTTATAGTATAGGCCCAATTAGTACTTTAAATAAAAAGGGGGCACTTCCTGTCTAGGTCTTCAGATGTAGTCTCCTAAATTAAAAAGGGCATTTACAACTGCACCTTTTCTCCACCATCCACACTCTTAGTTGCCCTTTATTTTTGAAGTTGATGCCTCATGGGTTAATGTTAGAGATGTTCATTCTTGGTATTATGGAACTCTTAGAAATGTACATTTGTGTGCTGATTTTTCTAGGAAATCTTTACTCACAAGTCACCTTTGAAAGGTGTAACCAAAAGGTGTTGGCAATTAAAACTGCTTTCAATGTATTGAAATACTGGCTATAAGGAACACTTAATTCTGTCTGCCTTCACAGATAATAAGAATCTACAGTACTTTTAATTAGCTGAAAGACTGAACCACACCATGCTATGGCATACTTGCCACTTCCTAGTGAAGTGGGCAGATTTGAAGCCTCCATGATGCGATTCTCCGGAAATTGTCATAATTTTGGCCCGTTCCCCATTACAATTACACGTTTCCGTCATTATGTCACAGGAGCCACGCCCACCTCTACTCCAAGGCTCCCGAAGGCCAGCCCGTAAAGGTTGGCAACTATGTGCTATGGTCACTCTTCTTTAATCAACTTTTATCAAATTTATCTTCTCATAATTTCACAATGAAGCTCCTTCTGATACTAACTGCACACCAATGACTTTCTGAGACTCTCCAAGTATTATCTAGGTATGTCTGGTGGCCAATTATCAAAAAGAATGTTAACTACAATGTTGATTTTTTTATGATATGTGCTGGGACTAAGACTGCTATGACCTGCTGGGTCTTTTGTAACCTAAATTTTGAAAACTATGAAGTGAAGTGTTTTCAAATCTGATGGAAATGTCCTCTGCAGGTGAGTGGGACAATTGCTGCTTATGTCTCTTGAGACGAATAATTGGCAGGGAAAAAGATATGAAACATCACATAGTAAAATACTGTTATAAAATCTCTAAATACAGCAGGATGATTTTGTGGCAATCTATTGTATGAGAAATGTGAAGATCAAAATAAAATGTAAATATGTGTGTATGAGAAATATCCATTAAATAATAAAACATACAGCATAAAAATGAACATCCCCTAAAGAGAGTAATTGGACTCCTACCAGATATAGGTACTGAATGGGCGAAACAAAGTCCTTTAGAGATGTTAATTCCTGGGTAAAACAGTCCTTCCGTTGTCAATCCTTATTCCTATATGATAGAGTCTTCTCCCAAACGCTTTTGGAACTTTATTTTGTCTTTATCAAAATGGTCTTGATTTTGAATTTCAAAAGGTTGTAGATTGTAAAATATATAGAAATAATACATTGGAAGGGTTATACACCAAACAAAAGATTTGCTATTCCTGCTAGCAATGTGCATGCAGAACACCTTAGAAAACGTTTTAGGCTCATCCACTGAAGAGGGTACTATAAAATCCTTACCACTTTGGTTTTGCACGACAGGGCATTTCAGGATTGCACCAGCACATGAGCTGATTGTTGTCTTCTCTGGCACATATAATGTTGCTTTTTATACACCTCAACTGTGAATGCATTAGGTGTGGGAGTAGGACACAGTCTGTGTGTGAGGTAGACACCGCATCTGCCATACAATACAGAGAGCATGATAGGGACCACCATACAGCAAAACACAGAAAACATGCTAGTGAGCGCCATACAATAAAAAGAGCATGCTAGTGAGCACCACATAATAGAGAGATCATTCTAGTGAGCGCCATAGAATACAGAGAGTATGCTAGTGAGCACCATACAATAGAGAGAGCATGCTAGTGAGCGCCATAGAATACAGAGAGTATGCTAGTGAGCACCATACAATAGAGAGAGCATGCTAGTGAGCGCCATAGAATACAGAGAGTATGCTAGTGAGCACCATACAATAAAAAGAGCGTGATAGTGACCAGCATACAACAAAGAAAGCATGCTAGTGAGCGCCATACAATACAAAGAGTAGGGTAGTGAGCGCCCCACAATAAAAAGAGCATGCTAGTGAGCTCCATACAATAAAAACAGCATGCTAGTGAGCACCATACAGCACAGAGAGAATGCCAGTGAGCGCCATATAATATAGACTTGATTCTAGTGACTGCCATTCAATACAGAAAACATGCTAGTGACTGTCCTACAATACAGATAGCACACTAGTGAGCGCCAAACAATACAGAAACCATGCTAGTGACCATCATATAATACAGAGAGCATGCTAGTGACCACCATACAATACAGAGAGCATGCTAGTAAGCGCCATATAATATGGAAAGCATACTAGTGAGCGCCATACAATACAGGCAGCATGCCAGTAAGAACTAAAAAATACAGGCTGGATCCTAGTGACAACCATACAATACAAAAAGCATGCTAGTGAACACCATACAATGCAAAAAAGCATTCTTGTGACCACCATACAATACAGAGAGCAATCATGTGACCACTATACAAAACAGAGAGCATTCTTGTGACAACCATACAATACAGAAAACATTCTTGTGACCAATACATAGAGCATTTTGTAACCGCCACACAATATCATCCCCATCATCAATAATTAACCCCTCCACAAAAACATTAACCCCTTCAGCTTCATAACAACCCCTTTCAACATCAGTAACCCATTTATAATAATTAATTCATTCATTATTAATTAACCTCTACATCATCAATTCATTTAATTTATTTTCATTATCCCCCTCATTACTTTCCTCAGTCTCATCAAAAGAACCCTTTCATCATAACTAACATAATTAACAATCATCATAAATAACCCTTATTCGCAGTAGTTACTTTTCTCAAATAAAACATTTTTTCAAATTCAGAACTTTATTGAATTGCAAATCGGCATGTGTTATTTATGTACTGGAATGTCCTTGCTCATCCCAATATATTAGTGGAACAATGAGAATTTAAAAGAAAGATTTAGGGAACACAAAAGAAACATTTGTAAACGTGTCCAAACACATGGATTCATCAAGGAAAGAAAAGTGAATGCAATTTGTGTTTTTCAAAAGCAGATGGAAATTGCATGAACATGCACCGTGTTCAAGCAGATGTGAAAAAACTTTTTCATTGGAATATGGGTATAAGTATGCTTTGGCAATACAGTACTTACCGTATACAGACAAACACAACACACTGCACAATGCATATTGTGCTTTGATGCATAGACCCACAAATGCATGTGATAAAAGCTTAAGAATTATGTTCAATGTCCATAAGAATAATGTGCAATGTACAATTTCACTTTGTATAAAACATGTCTACCTATTACACAGATATTCACAGCAAATATATCCTGAATATACACTGACAACAATGTTTCCAGTGCTCAAGAAATAATAGCTAGCACAAATACTAAGGAATACATCCAGCATGCAGAATAAGAACACTTATTACATTGTACATATATGCAGAATACATACCTTCCAACATTTTATTATCTGACATCGAGAAATGGGATGTGACCATGTCTGGATGGGTTCATGGCCACTCCACCAGAGGACTGTCTAATGCAGCATCAGCTCCAAATATGGCCTTGGCTCTGGAGTGTGTCCACCAATCTGTATATTGCACGTCTGATATAAATGAAAATAAAAGCCTGTCACTCAGACCTCTGCATATTCCCAGAATCATCGTCATCATCTATTTATATAGCGCCACTAATTCCGCAGCGCTGTACAGAGAACTCACTCACATCAGTCAGTGCCCCATTGGAGATTACTGTCTAAATTCCCTAATATACACCCACACCGACACAGACAGACAGACACACGGACTAGGGTCAATTTAATACCAGCCAATTAGCCTACTAGTATGTTTTTGGAGTGTTTTAGGAAACCGGGGCACCTGGAGGAAACCCACACACACACGGGGAGAACATACAAACTCCTCAAAGATAAGGCCATGGTCGGGAATCAAACTCATGATCCCAGTGCTGAGAGGCAGAAGTGCTAACCACTAAGCCACTGTGCTGCCCAAATGATGCAAGATAGAGAAACTGCACCCTTTAAAGGAGGTATAGATATAGGCTGAGGGATTTTATTTAAGAGTAATCAGTTATTTCAGGTTTATTGTGTAGTTTAATAAAATACTGTCTTTACTAACACAGTAGTGTGAATCACAAAAAGTATAACTGATTATTACAGCACCTATTCTACGTTATTGTATTTACTTATCTTAATTAATTACTGATTGCACAATATACACAAGGAACAAGTAAACCAAATTCGGCGCTGTATCACTAGTCTCAATCAATATAAAAATAAAAATAAATATAATAAACCTCAAAGACCGGGTATTAGTAGTAAGTCCCGCTGCTGATAGAAACCCGTGGGTTTAAAATAGCAATCAAACAAACACAAAACTGCAACCCAGTAAGGAATCCACGTTTGATAGTAAACCATTTAATTGGATAAAATAAAATAAAATAAAAATACAAATACAAATACAATTACCGTATATACTCGTGTATAAACCGAGTTTTTCAGCATACTTTTGTATGCTGAAAAAGGGCACTCGGCTTATACACGGGTGAACTTACCTGGTGTCCGGTCCCTCGGCTGTCAACTTCTGCATATGCGTTCCAACAACAGGAAGTTCGGCATTTGGAACGCAAACTTGCGTTCCAAATGCCGAACTTCCTGTTGTTGGAACGCATATGCGTTCCACTGCCGGGTAAGTGAACAAATCAATATCTCTCTCTCTCTCTCTCTCTCTCCTTTTTTTTTAAATTTACAGTGCAATTACATAATGAACAAACAATACAGCCACCATGTTCATACATTTATATCCCTACCCCCTTAGATACCCCTTTATTTAGGTTAGGTTGTACCCAATGATTTTATAATCATTTATGAATGTTCCTTGTCATCTAGCTAAAAATGATTTCATAGATTGAACCTATCATTTTTATTTAGCTTTTTAAATTAGCGCTCTTTTCCGCCCTAGGCTTATACTCGAGTCAATAAGTTTTCCCAGTTTTATGTAGTAAAATTAGGTGCCTCGGCTTATATTCGGGTCGACTTATACTCGAGTATATACGGTAGTAACAATAAAACAATATATCAGTGCACTGATAACCAATCCCTCCCCTGAATGGCATGGGCGGTCTGAATAAATAGTGAGCGGTCCCGAATGAATCAAAATATTGTCAATTGATTCCAATTGATAGATTCAATGTTAATAATGGCTGGAATACTGAAAATAGTCAGCCAAATAGACATAAAAAATAACGTCACAGATTGCAACAATAGGTATATCCTGAAAAAGAACTCTAGATTGTATCATCAAAAGCAATTGAGCTGTCAGATAGGCATATAATTAGATCGTAGTACCCTGGAGATCCAATAGACAAAGAATATATCTTGTAGCTGGGCTAGGAAAGCTCTGAATATTAGCAATCGATTGATTTTATCCAATTAAATGGTTTACTATCAAACGTGGATTCCTTACTGGGTTTGGTCTTAAGACCCAGCGCTGTTTTGTGTTTGTTTAATATACACAAGGATTTTACTTTCTCTCATTTACATGGAAATATTTAGCATAGAGTGATCTTGTGTTTAAAGGTTCACTCTCATCTATCTATAGGTGAGTGAGAATTTTACATTTTTAATCCACAATATAATACTATATTTCCCCTTGGGGTTCCATCTGCTCTGGAGACTTTAACTTCATTGGATGACAGTGGGCAGAATTCTGCAAATTCAATTTTTTCTAGCTGCAAACTGTGGGCTATGAAGCCTGAACCTTAGAGCTATTTAAAGTTCAATCTGCCCATTTTTGATTGCACCCATGCAGACTCTGCTGCAATTTTTACAGCAATTGTACTGGTAAAATAACACAGAGAATAGTTATTTTTCACTTCCAATGAGACTTAGGCTGGGTACACACTACAGGAAAATTCGATGTGATAGTTTTAGCAATTTTACCAATGACAGAAAAGAAAAGTCTAGATCAGCATGTCAGTTCATGTGTACACACTATACATCAATTACCTTCAGATCTGTGCTCTTCATCTGTCATAAATATCGGCTGAAAAGTTTTGGGGGTATATTTACTAAACTGCGGGTTTTAATAAGTGGAGATGTTGCCTATAGAAACCAATCAGATTCTAGCTGTCATTTTGTAGAATGTACTATATAAATGATAGCTAGAATCTGATTGGTTGCTATAGGCAACATCTCTACTTTTTCAAACCCGCAGTTTAGTAAATATACCCCTTGGACTCTGTTAATACCAACTCGTACAAAAGTGACAAAGCTGGCTAGCTGCTAGGGTGGCTTGTTATGCTGCAGGCAAATACTGGAGTGGTTTATGGTCCCCAATGCTGTCTTGGCTAATGCTGGCTAGCTCTATAGACCTGGCAGCTGCTGTGTGGATATAACTGGCTAGCTCAGGGTTAGTGGGAAGCTGCTGGGAGCCTTCTGCTACCTGGCCCCTGCAAGAGCTGGGAGCTGCAAATTACCTGCCCCTGTCCCCACATACTGGTCCATATCTACCTGCCCCCATCACCGCATATTTGCCCCTGTCCCTGCATATTTGCCCCTGTCACCGCATACTAGTCCATGTTCCTATACACCTGTCCCTGTGCCCCCATACTTGCCTCTACACAAAGCTGTCTTAACGCATTGGCACGTTGGGCAGTTGCCCAGGGGCCCCACGAGCATAGGCTTGCCACCTTTTCAGTATAGAGAGATTTATTCAGAACCATCAAACCCTCTTTATTAAAACATTTAGATGGACTAATCACCGCTGTTATCTGTACATGCGATCTTGCTGTTGCAAATACATATCTTGACGAAAACAATGTACATGTACTAATTGTACATAAGCAAGACAAAATCTTGCAGGTGGAGGTGAGCTGAAGATACACAAGCTGAGACAGTGACTAGAGTTGCTCACAACTTGCTCTGGTGCTCAGTCTGATATTTCCCTGCCCTGTCACCTCCCCATCCTCACTCATCACTTTGGGTCCCCGCAAGCGGTAAGTCCGGTCCAATCCTAGGGACAGGTTCACTCGTCCCATCGTTGAATATTAAGCCACCCTGCTGGCTCCTGGCTTGTTTTCTTTGTTAGAGACCAGTCCAGATATGTGACCCTAGGAAGAAGGCCACTGGATTGGTGGTCAGAGCAGAGAGAACAGACAGTCTTGAGAGATAGCAGAGCAGAGTGGAGTGGTGACCAGAATCTGCTGGGAAGTCACAGTTTGAAGCTATAGGAGGAGGTTTACATGCACCTCTAAAGAAGGACATTTTGCAAGTCAGACATTTTGGAGAGAATCAAGCACACTTACCAATCTTTGAAAAGGTACTTCCAAAAGATGCCGGTCGGGGTGTGTGGTTGGAGGGCGGGATGGGGCGGGGCGGTGAATCACTTCATTTTGGCCCCTCTCCCGCGACAGAAATATCATTTTGTCGTGGGGGGTGGGGCCAAAATGACACGATTCACTGCAAATGGCGTCATTTTGATGAGTGAGTTCCATATGTGGGATACTTGCTCGCTCTCCCGGGAGACCGGGAGACCTTACCGAATTTCGTGAGTCTCCCGGACATTCCGGGAGAGTTGGCAAGTATGGAATCAAGTTCACATCGTATGACACACATTGGTGTAGATAAGTAACTGTGGTTAATCTAAATATCTGTTATTATTCAAGTGCGGTTTGGACTATATATGGCCACAAGGGCTGAAGAGTCAGGGATAGATGGGTGGGCAGGTAAATGTGCAAAAAGTGTTTGTTTAATCAGCATTTGAGCTTATACCACAAGGTGATCCCTCTGGTATTAAATTAAAGTTGTGGAACTACAAATCCCAGGATACAAAAGCAAGGATACAAGCTGAGGCTTTACAGATGTTGCTATAGGAAGGTTTGCATACTGTGGCTGTTGGATCTTACCGTAAGTGATTTAAAGACCCCTAAAAGCTGCAAACACATGCTGCTTCCATACCAAGCTGGCATTCATACAGAAAATCCCCAACTTGCAGTGCACTGCTCCATCGGTGTGTTTGAGTGCTGCCTGTGTGTGTGTTATGGTAAAACTATAAGTAAATATAGATAAACATTCACCCTTTCCAGTATTAGGAGCATGTAAGGTTAACATCGGGTGAAGGCACTGAAAACCAAGTACAGAGGTGAGAAGCACTTACATCACTCAATGTATATACATCCTCACAACGCATAATACTGAAGTGGGTGTTACATATAAATCATGTGCAAATACCTAACATTATTTGTGTCTCTTCCATGATCATTCCACATTATCTACAGGAACAACATATCCTATAATAACAGGAATTTTGCTATAGTGTGTATAACACCATTTAGTTTAAAATTACCTTTGAAATTATGTACCCACTTAGGAGAAGATAAAAAGAATCCCTTTCTGTAAAAGATTGGAATGTAATTTAAATTAAGATCCTCAGAGAAGTCAAATAAGCAGCCTAAAGCTGGGTACACACTACAGGGTTTTTTGTCCAATAATCGGCTCAAACAGCCGACATACGACCGCTCGTTCTAAAGTTGGGCCAGTGTGCGCAGTGACACGATGGTCGAAAGTCTGCCCAAATGGACGATTGTCGCCTCATTTGGTTGGTCGTACCGTTCAATATTTTCGCTCCAATCTCCTTCCCGTTGTGTAGTGTGTAAAGATTTCCAACAATCCTCCGATACTTCCTCGACCTGGGGGCGTGTGTATGTAAATTTGTGATGCCTGTACCAGTCCCACGTGGTGCGGTATCCGCACATCACAGACTAGTGTTTTGTATAGATGTATATTGCACCTGTCTGGCTGCAGACCATTACACTTGTGTGAAGCACGTGTGTTATTACCCTTTGTATCTATGTTGGGAACCTATTCATATTTACCCTTTATAAACTTATACCTTTATAAACTATTAAATTATTAACTATTAACCTTTATTAACTAATATTTGTAAAATACCCAGAATAAACCACACAGTGTTCATGCAACATTTTTATTGCAGTAAAAAAAAAGTACAACATTTTTTTTATTGCAGAATATGACAAGTGAAAAAAATAATATTACACTTTAAAGGTGCTGCCGTGTGAAGTCCTGAAACTTGGAAATATGGAAAACTCTTACTGGAGTCCAAATTCTCTCTAGCAGTGTAAAGCAGATATAAAGTTGCCATTGAATGTCCCCTGCACCCAAAGCAATGGTGGTGGAAAGGTCCTGCCCCCAAGAAGAGGTTCCACCCTCCCAAATCCCTCTGTACCTCTTTTTGGGGGCAGGGATGGCTTTCAAACATAAACATATGCAGGAACATGTCAATCCACAATTTTATCAGTATATGGAAAAAAACAGACACTGATTTTCAAATACATTTATATAAAATAAAATATAATCCCCCACAGCCCTCACTTACCTTTTCTATTACCCTCGAATATGAATAGTAATATTCTTTCTTCTTTCCTGAAGTCATCCAGATGGGTTATAATTATGAAACATTAAGAGACTGACACTATTTGTTCCTTGTTGAGTTGCGATGAGAATGAATAAGAAAATATGCAAACAGCCAATCAGAATGGCCTGTGTATGATTGGAGCATGGTAAAACCGCTGATTGGCTATTACAATACAGAGAGCATATTACTACCCTATACAACACAGGGAGCATTCTACTGTAGAATACAGACAAATAAATCGTTTGAATAAGCCACCTCTTCAGCAAAAAGCCATTTGAAGGCCACCCCTGCCCCCAAGAAGAGGTTCCACCCACCAAATACCCTCTATCTCTTCTTGGGGGCAGGGGTGGCTTTCAAAGATGCAATAAAAATACATAGTTTTAAATATTACTTTGATTAAACTTGTAAACTATTGCTTCCACAATTCAACAAATGCATAGTGTAATATGTAGCATTTCAACTATAAAGGATTAAAACTATACTAAAGTGTGATATTTAGTTTCCTCTCCTGGTTGTCATCCTCACACTTTCTGTTACCATAAATATCTCCATCTTAGTCTGCCCTGAGTCTAGGATCTATTTGCTTCTGTATGAAGTCCTGCCACTTGATTATAGGGAAAAGCCCTCTTACTGCGATACAAATTCTTTCTATCAGTGTAAAACACAGATTATGTTGCCATCCCTGCCTCCTGCACTGAAAGCCATGGTGGTGGGAAGGTCCTGCCCCCAAGAAGAGGTTCCACCCTCCCAAATCCCTCTGTACCTCTTTTTGGGGGCAGGGATGGCTTTTAAACATAAACATATGCAGGAACATGTCAATCCACAATTTTATCAGTATATGGCAAACAAACACAGACACTGATTTTCAAATACATTTATATAACATAAAAAATAATCCCCCACAGCCCTCACTTACCTTTTCTATTACCCTCTAATATGAATAGTAAATAGCCTTTCTTCTTTCCTGAAGTCATCCAGATGGGTTATATTTATGAAACCTTAAGAGAATTACACTATTTGTTCCTTGTGGAGTTGCGATGAGAATTAATAAATATGCAAACAGCCCATCAGAATGGCCTGTGTCTGATTGAGGCATGGGAAAAACGATGATTGGCCCTTATAATACAGAGAGCATACTACTACCCTTATACTACACAGGGAGCATTCTACTATAGAATACAGACTAATAAATAGTTTGGATAATCCACCTCTTCAGCAAACAGTCATTTTGAAGGCCACCCCTGCCCCCAAGAAGAGGCTCCACCCTCCCAATACCCTCTACCTCTTCTTGGGGGCAGGGGTGGCTTTCAAAGATGCAATAAAAATACATACTTTAAATATCACTGTGATTAAACTAGGAAACTATTGCTTCCACAATTCAACAAATGCATAGTGTAATATGTAGCATTTAAACCATAAAGGATTAAAACTATACTAAAATGTCATATTTAGTTTCCTCTCCTGGTTGTCATCCTTACCATTTCTGCTACCATAAATATCTTTGTCTGCCCTGACTCTAGGATCTATTTGCTGCTGTGTGAAGTCCTGCCACTTGGTTATAGGGAAAAGCCCTCTTACTGCGATACAAATTCTTTCTAGCAGTGTAAAACACAGATCATTTTGCAATCCCTGCCTCTTGCACTGAAAGCCATGGTGGCGGAAAGGTCCTGCCCCCAAGAAGAGGTTCCTCCCTCCCAAATCCCTCTGTACCTCTTTTTGGGGGCAGGGATGGCTTTCCAACATAAACATATGCAGGAACATGTCAATACACAATTTTATCAGTATATGGGAAAAAAACACAGACACTGATTTTCAAATACATTTATATAAAATAAAAAATAATCCCCCACAGCCCTCACTTACCTTTTCTATTACCCTCTAATATGAATAGTAATTTTCTTTCTTCTTTCCTGAAGTCATCCAGATGGGTTATAATTTTGAAACATTAAGAGAATGGCACTATTTGCTCCTTGTGGAGTTGCGATGAGAATGAATGAAGAGGTATATATGCAAACAGCCAATCAGAATGGCCTGTGTCTAATTGGAGCATGGGAAAACCGCTGATTAGCCATTACAATACAGAGAGCATACTACTACCCTTATACAACACAGGGAGCATTCTACTGTAGGATACAGACTAATAAATAGTTTGGATAATCCACCTCTTCAGCAAAAAGTCGTTTTGAAGGCCACCCCTGCCCCCAAGAAGAGGTTCCAACCTCTCAATACCCTCTTTCTCTTCTTGGGGGCAGGGATGGCTTTCAAAGATGCAATAAAAATACATTTTAAATACTTTTAAATATTACTGTGATTAAACTTGTAAACTATTGCTTCCACAATTCAACAAATGCATAGTGTAATATGTAGCATTTCAACCATAAAGAATTAAAACTATACTAAAGTGTCATATTTAGTTTCCTTTCCTGGCTGTCATCCTCACACTTTCTGCTACAATAAATATCTCCATCTTAGTCTGCCCTGACTCTAGGATCTATTTGCTGCTGTGTGAAGTCCTGCCACTTGGTTATAGGGAAAAGCCCTCTTACTTCGATACAAATTCTTTCTATCAGTGTTAAACACAGATCATTTTGCCATCCCTGCCTCCTGCACTGAAAGCCATGGTGGTGGAAAGGTCCTGCCCCCAAGAAGAGGTTCCTCCCTCCCAAATCCCTCTGTACCTCTTTTTGGGGGCAGGGATGGCTTTTAAACATAAACATATGCAGGAACTTTTCAATACACAATTTTATCAATATATGGAAAAAAAACACAGACACTGATTTTCAAATACATTTATATAAAATAAAAACTAATCCCCCACAGCCCTCACTTACCTCTTTATTATCCTCTTAGAAGAATAGTCTTTCTTCTTTTCTGAAGTTATCCAGATGGGTTAATAATATAAAACCTTAAAATAATGACACTATTTGCTCCTTGTGGAGCTGCACTGAGAATGAATGAAGAGGTAAATACATAAACAGCCAATCAGAATGGCCTGTGTCTGAATGGAACATGGGAAAACCGCTGATTTTATAATACATAGAACATTCTACTGACCTGTCTACAATGCAGAAAGCATTCTACTGTACAATACAAACTACATCCTAGTGAGCACAACACAATGCAGGGAGCATCCTCGTGTACAATACAGGCTGCATCCTATTCACACCATACAATCCTTTACCAGGAAACAAGCTATAGAAGCAAAACTTACATCAGGCAGATGATGTGCATGTAATATCATCGTAGAATGTCTACAATAATTAGTGGCACTGATTCAAATGGAACCAATCCACAATCCACAAAAATCCAAAATAATATGGAGATGTTTCTCTTTCAAATCAATAGATTGCATAATCTACCTCTTTAGCACAAAGTCACTTTAAAGGCCGCCCCTTGCCCCCAAGAAGAGGTTCTACCCTTATAATACCCTCTACCTCTTCTAGGGGGCAGGGATGGCTTTCAAAGAAAAAAATTACATCATTTTAAATATAACGGTGGTGAAACCTGTAAACTCTAGCTTCCACAATTCAACAAATGCTAACATACCACTTTTTAAAGTAAAATGTAACAAGCCAACCTTAGAAAAAAGGAACTACACTAAAGTGGGAGATTTAGTTTCCTCTGCCGGCTGTCATCCTCACACTTGCAGCTGCCTTAACATCTCTATCTGTGTCTTGCCTGACTCTAGGAACTCTTAGCTGCTGCTCATATGGAGAAGCCCTCTTACTGAAGTCCAAATTCTCTCTAGCAGTGTAAAGCACTGATCACATTGGCATCGGTTGCCTCCTGCAGAGTCCCAGACACTTTTCTCTCTACGTCAATTATCACCTCCCCATTTCCTCCTCTACAATGGACCAGTGCGCAGGCCCCACCATCTGCGCCTAAAAGGCGAACATCGAGACCCAGTCACACATCCAACATGCTATCAACTTACCAATAAGTCGTTATATTCCTATGTTACCTACTTCCGTTACCACTGCAGAGTGATCTCCTTTTTTCAGAGCTTTCAGGCTGACAAGTCCTTCTGCTTTAAGCCTGTAGTAGTGACTGATGTCTGGTGGCCAGAAACTTTCCCTTTATATAGGCAAATGACATGTCACAATGACATTATGTCAGTCATTGTGATAAAATGGGTGTGGCTGGTGGGTGTGGCTGATGGGTGTGGCTGGTGGCTGTGACAAACCTCTTGGTTAGTTGCTGTGATATGGGTGGGGCTGTCTGATATGTTATAGTAGGAAAAACTTTTGAAAATCTCTGCTTTATTAGTATGACATAAAACATACAGTGGATGTGATACTGGAGAACTGGTGAAATGAGTGTGGGTGATTGGTGTCACTAATCTCTTAGTTAGATGCTGTGATATGGGAGGGACTGTTTTATGTTTCATAGTATGAAAAACGTCAGCTATATTGTTTTGACATGAAAGATACTATAGTGGGTGTAAAAATGGAGGAGATGATGATTTTGGCAGGAGGAGCTGATGGATCGATCATGTGAAAATTGGCTTTAGTGTTGGGGACAGTCCTGGCCGGTGCTGGGGATATTTGGTGCTCCTCTATAATCTATACAATTGCATCCTTCTTTTTTAATAAATTAACATTTGTTCACACAATACTGTAAATCTTCTTTAAATTCAGTCTATATAAGAAATGGTAACAAAGAGGAATATGAATAAGATCATTGAACAGCAATCATTAATTGCTACATAAATAATAAGGTCAAAGAAAATGTTTTGTTTTGTTTTTAAACATCAATTTTATTTCTTTTGCAAAATAATATGGTGAGGAGTACAGAAGAGGGAAAAAAAGCAAAGCAAAGCAAGGGCACTTTACATAAATAAACATTTTCACTTCCATGTTCAGGTAATTTCAAACAACATATGACTTTTATTTTGGCAATAACAGACAACTATCTTTCAAGATATGACTGATGTAGGTGGGAGGCAGAAGGCATAATGTTGAATGGGCTCCCTGAAGGAGACGTTGGTGGGAATGGAAAGAGGAACATTAGTAAAGGATGATAAGGGAAGTATTTTGTGGGGGCCGTAGACAATAACACCATAGGCATGGGAAAGGCCCACACCATTTACTGTTACATTTATTTGGACAGCTGTGGATTATACTGACTTTATGCTCCAAGCAGGGCACTTGACAAAGTTTAATGATAACTGCTGTCAGTGTGGTTGGGTCAGTCTTCTTCTAGCGAGACACCGTTAGACAACTAGCTGCATTCAGTATGTGCTTGCTACATTTTGTCATATGCTTAGACATGTCTCGATTTGTCCATGGGAATGTATGAGGGGCAGGCGGGAAGCTGAATTTCCATTATCAACTGGACAAGACTATGACCTTCATGCTCAAACCCAGATATCTTGTTGTTGTGAGTCTTTTCAACTAGTGGCTTATTTGCCAGTGCAAAAAGCAGGAGAGACAGGGCACATTCCTGCCTTGTCACGTTTTTAATTATGAAGGGGGAAAATCACAAACATTTGCCAGCACTAGTGCCACAGGCCTATAATATAATCAGAAGAACCGAGAGAGGGGTAGACGAGTAGTAACTGCTGCTGCAGTGGCACACCGATATCCGGTGGTCTGTACAGTGGCTTTGGTCAGGGCATACTCGCTGGTTAGGCCCCCCGGGTGCTAGGGTTGGTTGCTCCATCTTGACGGTTCACCCATCACCAAATACCAATTCAATTTTATATTTTGAAAAAAAGTTTTTCTAAAATGGGTGTAAACCAGGGTGATTTCGGAACACTTTAATTTAGGATTGGTGCGGCTGCCTCTGCGGAAGTAGAAGGGTCCTCAGTGGAGAATATCAAGCGGCTGGGTGGTTATAAGTCATCCGCCTATCCTCCCGATATCTTAATAATTCAGGGGGCAACGATTTGGGCAAGACAATTGGCCACATTTGGTGTATAATAGACGATCTATGGCTTATAGCCAGTAACTGACCTGAGATTAAAGTGTGCTGGTCCAATATAATCCCTAGACTAGTGTTACGTCTCTCAGGAGATTTCTATCGGGCATTGTTATCGCTAGCCTTCCCAAGGCGCGGAGTCTAATGCACCCCCTGGTCTTCACCAAGAAGCGCCGCAAGGCGGGATAGATTTTCCTGCCAGAGATTCCCAGGTCATGGCCTTAGGTTAGCCCATTGATGTGATAGGTGATAGACGGTTGGTATGAGACCAGGTCAGTACCAGGGAGAGCGGAATTTGTAGCAGTAGTGTAGTACAGCGAGGTAAAGCAGGATTTAGTTACCTGAAGTGGTACAGCACACACAGAAAAATCCTAAGCCGTATTCAGTGGAACACTGGGTTGGATACTCTGAAGACACACTGCACACAGAAGAGTTGCTGGGTTGGATACACAGGAACACAGACAGCAGTGTGGTCGGTATTGATAGCCAGGTCGGATACACAGTAGCACAGGCAGCAAAATGGATGTTCAGAAGCAGAGGACTAACATGCCAATAGGTCATACACAGGGAAACACTAGACAGTAGCACAAGGATACACAAGGAGAGCCAGACGCCAAGTGGTAACTTGTTGCACTGACACAGCTGCAATGTCAAAGTAAGCTTAATATAGTCTGCAGATTGTATATGCTGCCTCCCAGCACTGATCATGTGACCGTCCGAACCAGGAAGTGTTGACCTGTGCACATAGGTTGGGGAATCAGCAGCACAGGAGTGTGGAGCAGGAACGTGGGACAGGTAAGTTTCTAACAACTAGTTTGGAGGGAATGCCCGTAGCAGACTTGTGATGGATAACATGAGGCGGCAGGTTGACAGCTCTGTTTCAAAAATTTTGAGGGGCACAGGAGGATGGGCGATACAATACTCTTTGATCAAGTTCTGCCACCCTTATCTCTATAGACCTGATGAGGTGCACCTTACGGACACAGTTTTGAGTTTATTTATTGAATAAATTTATAGTGTTTTGGCGGCAGTCTAAGGTCACCTGATGGTGGGCTGTATGTCCATTAGAGGACGTCAGTGTTGGTGGGAAAGCAGTGCAGACAGTGGTTAATACATGGTGCAAGAGTTATGTGGGCCGCAGGATTCATCCCCCTTCTCTGTCTCTGTCTGGGTCATTCTTGCAAGTGCCCTGGGTATCGTTTGTGAAAGCGTGCCCCTTGAAGCCAGAAGTGGCAGAGTCTCTCTGACACCATAAAATAGCTTTGGGATTCCGGGCCGGCTGGCCATACCTATGTTTGATTGGTATTATCTGGTAGCTGTACATGCATCTGCTTTTGTTGTCACCATTATCTCACAATTAAAACTGTGACCTTAGTGAGCCAAACATGCATCTGTGTCATTATTTTAGGTATTAAGAAAGCTATATATATCTTAAGGCTATAGAAGGGTGGTGCAGTGTGAGAATATCAGCCGTTTGATGTTTATAGAAACTATTATCCTTTCACTGTTGTTTCTAATGTTCTTTCAAATAACATTGCTACATTGATAGGTTTCACAAATACCTTTACAATCAGTTATTAATTAAGCCACGTGATTTACGGTGGAAAATTAGAAGCAAAAAAATAGAACCAGGCTATTATCACATTGGAAAGAGTTGGTAAGTATATCATATGGTAGCAGTGGTGGAAATGGGGTGTATATTGTGGTTTTAACTTCTCCTACTGCCTTTATTGTAAAGCTATCAAATTCCATTCACTTACATTACCATTGCAAAAGTTCCATATTGCCACTATATGTCCAGTTTGACCACTGTATGGTGGTATAATATGACAGTATAAACAGGTTGGGTATGATCAATAGTCTTTCAACATGTGGATATTCAGACTGTCGGCAAAATAATAACGACATCTTCATTATTTCTATATGGCTAAATGTCGACATTGTCACTAGCGAGAAGACATGAAGTTGACAGTCACAATGTCGACATTAAAAAGGCAATGCTACCTCCACCTGCTGGACCCTTCAACACATTACAATAAGTAATACAGTTAAAAAAATAATAATACCAAGAACGGAACACAGTGTAAGAAAAAAAAGCAGAATTGGGGGGCCAAAAAGAGTGCCCCCCCCCCGCCAACTGGGTACACACTACAAGGTTTTTAGCTGATTATTTGGCCAATCACACAACAAATGACCATTCAGCCCAATATCACATTAGTATGTGCGCACCAACGATGACCAGTTATCATTCCAAACCACATTGTATTATTTAATTTGATTTTTAAACCAAACTAAAAATCTCATTCAACGATGGAACAATGTAGTTCCAATTCTGCAGTGTGTATGCCCTTACGAGCAGCAGTGTTCATAGATCTCTTTGGAGTGTGCAGAGTCACGATAATTTCAGCTGATTATTATGACAGATGAAGAGCACAGATCTGACGGTAAATCTTTTAAAACGTGTTTAGTGTGTACACATGAATCGGCATGCTGATCGGAAATTTTCTGTAGTGTGTACCCACAGGGTCAGATTAACAATGGGCCTGATGGGGCTGCTCGCGAGTTTTGGATTCTATAAGTATTGCGATCCAGCGCCATTTCACACAGGGACACAGATGGGGTAGCACAGTTGGGCAGTGTCATAGGTAGAATAGAAAGAGGAGGGGTAGCAGTGTTCTTCAAAGTCTCCAGTGACATTCAGGAGACCTCCATTGCTCCATTGCTAATTGTCATTGCTGAAATAGAATTAATAGGTCTGGCAGGCTTGGTCTTCTAAATTTGCAGTCACATAATGTACAGTGTTATATAGGTAACACACAAAGAGGAGAGCTCCATTGCTCTATTGCTAATTGTCATTTCTGAAGTACAAATACTAGGGCTGGCAGGCTTGGTCTTCTGAATTTGCAGTCAAAGTGTATGGTGTTATATAGGTTACACACAAAGAGGAGAGCTCCATTGCTCCATTGCTAATTGTCATTGCTGAAATAGCAATACTAGGGCTGGCAGGCTTGGTCTGCTGAATTTCAGTCACATTGTACTGTGTTATATAGGTAAAACACAAAGAGGAGAGCTCCATTGCTAATTGTCATTATTGAAATACAAATACTAGGGCTGGCAGGCTTGGTCTTCTGAATTTGCAGTCAAAGTGTACGGTGTTCTATAGGTTACACACAAAGAGGAGAGCATCATTGCTCCATTGGTAATTGTCATTGCTGAAATAGAAATACTAGGGCTGGCAGGCTTGGTGTAAATCTGCAGTCACATTGTACTGTGTTTTATAGATAAAACACAAAGAGGAGAGCTCCATTGCTAATTGTCATTGCTGAACTAGAAATACTAGGGCTGGCAGGCTTGGTCTTCTAAATTTGCAGTCAATTGTATGGTGTTAAATAGGTTACACACAAAGAGGACAGCTCCATTGCTAATTGTCATTGCTGAAATAGAAATACTAGGGCTGGCAGGCTTGGTCTGCTGAATTTGCAGTCACATTGTACTGTGTTTATATAGATAAAACACAAAGAGGAGAGCTCCATTGCTGAAATAGAAATAATAGGGCTGGCAGTCTTGGTCTAAATCTGCAGTTACATTTTACCGTACCATAGCTCACTCAGAAACAGGAGAGGTGGCAGGGTTCAGTGTTGAAACAGAAATTGTAATAAAATGGCTGTCAGTGTTCTTAAAAGTCTCCAGTGACATTCTACGGTGCCATAAATCATACAGAAACAGGAAGGGTGGCATTGTTCTTGTCACTCTCCAGTCTCATTCATGATGATACTATTCCCTCTACCTCATGTGGTAAAGTCTATGCATATTGGTTTTAAGTCAGGGAAAAAATAATGTAAATAAAAAGTTTGTACCTTTTTAAAGAAAAATAACACCTCTTTAATAAAAGTGAAAGTTTACTATAGAAAAACATAACATTGCCAACATGCCATTCTACCCAACATTTTACCAAGCATACCAGCATCACCTAGCTCCCTTCTCTCAGCTAGATCTCAGCACCTGCAATCTACACTGTCATTCATATTCACCCTCATCAGTGTGTACATCATCCTCAAACAATACTAATTCACCCCCGCTGGAATCCACCATCACAGAAGTCTGTGTACTTTGATGTGATTGCTGGTAATGGCCTTCCTCATGGAACTTCTAGTTCATTTTACAGAAGAGCTGTCACGATGTTTGGGCAATTCTTTTAGACCAGACCAAATGTCAAAATGTTGTGCAGACTCATCTGCATCACCACTTGGTGTCTTGGGAAAGCTAAGTTTTTTCCTAGCAGCAATTTCCAGATAAACTGAAGGAAGAGACGACATTGTGTCATGTACCACTTGAGCTGTCAGCTTGCTGAACAGGAGCTCATTGCATCTCTTGAGATCTGAGTCAGTTGGAAAGAAAGAAAAGACATAGGGTCTTATTCATTAAGGAAAGTTTAGTAAAAAAGTTGAGTAAGTAGTCTCCTGGACAAAAAACCATGTTACAATGCAAGGGGTGCAAATTAGATTTATATTGTGCACATAAGTTAAATACTGTCTGTTTTTCATGTAGCACACAAATATCAACTTTAAATTTCAATGTACAAATAAGCTATCAAGTCTTTGTGTGCTACATGACAAAAAAGACAGTATTCAACTTATGTGCAAAATAGAAAACTAATAGGGTCTGATTCAGCTTCAAACTCAATGTGAATGCATGTTGCATTTTAAAAACAAGCACGGAAATTGAGTGTATATGTGCCCACATTCAAATCCAAGTGGATCTCAAGATAGATTTCCATGTGAATCTGGGTATAAGTATGCTCTGCCTAAACATTACTTGCCTTATGTAGACAGACAGAACACATTGCAGGATACGCACATCCATATGTGTAATATAAAGTCAGAACGATTGCAAAAAAAAAGACATTATAATAATAATTATAATAATACTCATAATACTATAATCATTAATAAAAATGTGTTTTTTTTCTTTTTTTTACATACAGTCCGTTTTTAGTTTCTGTTCCTGGCATACACAAGTTTTGTGCTATTTATTTGCATGCATATAAGTAGTTTTTAATACAAAGACTATGCCATGACAGTCATCACTATCAGTCAGCACTTATACCTCCTTTACAGCTGTTGCAAATGATACAGCTATAAAAATAAGACGTACAAGATGCCCAAAGCTTGAATTGGACATTCCCTTACTGTACATTGCCTACATTCACCCGCCCCTTTCCTAACCCATTCCGCCCTTCAAGTCATAATAGTTAGTCGTAAGTGTCATTTCTGTTCAGACAAGACTTGCTTGCATTTGCATTCATTGGCGTAAAGTCTGTCTCGGGGCATGTGCAGAGCACATTCACGCAAGATATTTTGTTTAGTCATACACTTATTAGAGACAATTACTGTACTGTAAGTGGTTTGTGCAGTTCTCAAGTTTTATATAGAAGTCTATGTTGCTGTTGGCGGTAGTCATATTAATGACTACCACTACACCGACTAAAATTAATCCTACAATAAAAACAGCGATCGTTAGAAGGCCTAAGAAACTAAAACAATGACTTAGAAGAAAAATGACAGTTCACATAGCCAACCGATAGCGGAGCTGATTACGTTACATCCCGAGTGCTGTAAATTCCGGCACTTGAAATTCACGTCACTCCTGATAGCCACAGTGATATCTTTGTATTTAAAGCGCCAATGCCAAGACCCTATCATGTAAATGAATTATTGAAGTGATGGGATCTTGGCATTGGCGCTTTAAATGCAAAGATATCACTGCGGCTATGAGCAGGGACGTGAATTTCAAGTGCCAAAATTTACAGTACCCGGGATGTAGGGTAAGCAGCTTTGCTATCGGTCGGCTATGTAAACTGTCATTTTTATTCTAAGTCATTATTTTACTTTCTTAGGCCTTCTAATGATCGTTTCTTTTTGTAGGCTTCTCCGATGTCAGCATTACCGTCATTGGACAATGATACCCAACACGTTGCTGTAGTGTAAGGACCACATTAGTAAAACTGACTCCTTAAAATCTCTTCTTTAACTTCAAATAACCTGGCTAATGTCCTAAATTGTCTGCTGCTAACAGTTTATGGGACCATGACCGCAGTGAAAAGTCAGAAGCTTTAGAAAAATGGTTGTTACAAGCATCTCACTGATGTTTACAGAGCCAGTCTGACAAACAAGTACTACCATACATGGAAGTTTAAAATGAACATGCATCTACTCAGGGATGGTACACAGTATGGCAAGCCTCGTTCACTCTAAGATGTTTGGATCAAGAACAATCAAAGGGGGTATTCAATTGTTAGCGAGATCCCCGGAAAAACGAGCGCTCGAAAAATATTACCGTTAATACAGTAATATGCGCGTAAATACCGTTAATACGGTAGTTTACTCGCTGAATTTCATCTCGCAGCTCAGGGAGCTGCGAGATGAAATTCAGCGAGTAATTACCGTATTAACGCTAATATTTTTCGAGCGCTCGTTTTCCAGGGATCTCGCTAACAATTGAATACCCCCCAAAGAGCTTAAAGTACTATTTCCCTTAGCATAGATGCAAATTGTGCACATGAAACATGACACAATAAAAGAAATGTGAAAGAGGCTACAATAAGTGAATGAAACAATAAATATCAGCAATACGTTGTATTTAATTTAAAAAAAACTATATAAAACTAATCTGATCAAGTGCCAGCTTACGCTGGGCATCATAAGGTATAGCTTATAAATGGCAGAGTACCTATGTGGACTTGGTAAAAATAAAAGACTTTCATGTAGTGATGTTGCTACTCAGTGGTCTTGCAGACACTTACTAAATGCTTGTGACCGCACTTGATGCTCGACCAGGCAATGAACTCACATTAGAATATTTCACAGGCATGCTTGTGGATGAATACAAGCGGAAAATAGAGAGCACAATCAATGACAATGTGCCCAGAGCAGAATCAGCATTAAAGATATAGGATTGATGTAAGAACTGTAGTCAGCAATGGGAAACATGAATGTTTTGAATGCAATAAACGTAGTCACCTAAGCATCAGCTGTCGTATCTGGAAAGTTAGAATGAAATAACTAGAAAAGCAAAATTCTCATCAGAAGTGCTATAATAGAGGACGATAATACTTATACTTATACGTATTGAGACTGCCTTCAACATGGGTGGGTGAGTGCATTATCAAAGAATGCCACTATTGAGCCACAAGTCACATGACTAACATTATTAACGCGGCTCTCCTGGCGGGATGACATCATCTTGTCAGGTGAACTGCTCATGCGCTAACCTGCATGTCTCACAATTCATTCTTTCCTGCCAATCCGATGCCTGAGTTCACTAGTTAAACACACCTCTTACCTGTGTAAGTTGCCAAATCTTCAGGTCCCTCCTCCGGTTAAGACATCCTGTACCCTGGCTCCTGATTGCTACTTGTCTCCTGAGTCTCCAGCATATTGGCCCGCAGATCATCACAGCCTCTGTGCCTAATCCACTTTCCTTGTGGTAAACGCTCTGCAGATCATCGCTACTTGTCTCCTGAGTTTCCACCGTATTGGACTGCAGATCATCGTTACCTGCCTCTTGAGTATCCAGCATATGGCTCTACAGACTATTACATCCAGTGTATTTACTCCACTGTCCATAATGGAAACAACATCCTAGGGTCTCAGCCATTCTGATCCTACTTATTCGTGATATCCATAGTTATAGTATTGGTTCTCATCACAGTTTCGCTCATTACCTCCTAAGAGAACCGCGACCTGCAGTTTCGGAGCTGCGAAGTTCAGACTCCCTTGCGGGAGCCTCTGGTGACAACCCTCTCTCCATTAGACTCCGCGCCTGTTAGGAAGTAGTACCAATTTGAGCAGACTATACGGTCATTCCTCTGGCCCTAGTGGATGTGACACCTGGAAGCATAGGGAAGTTCTATTCACTTCCAGAAAGATATCAGTAAAGATATCTACTTAGCGGTCTATTTATAATGCTCATGTTAATTTTAATTTTTTTATCACAATGATAAGAAATGAATAAACATGGCTATTTATTAGAATTGATTAGCCAGGACAGCGTCTCCGATAGGAGCCTGTCCCAGCAAATAATCTGTAGCAAAGTGATCGCAATTGTGATAATTTTGCTAACAGGCTTCTATGGCAGGACTGAATTTGCGATGGGGGGAGCACAAACCGTGCAGGGGAGGGATCTTAATTTTGGAGCTTGACAATTAGGGCAAAATTGCAGTCCCCATAGACTGGGTTTGCGATTGAAGAGGCTGGGACTGCAGCAGCTTACAGAGATACCGGCTGTGGTCCTCCATTAATAAATATCATCATCATCACCATTTATTTATATAGCGCTACTAATTCCGCAGCGCTGTACAGAGAACTCAGTCACATCAGTCCCTGCCCCATTGGAGCTTACAGTCTAAATTCCCTAACACACACACATAGCATCATTGCTTTTACTTTTATTGTTGCTATATTCAAGGATAATAGCTGCATCATCTCGAAAGGGAGTCACATTCTTGCAGAAGGAAAAATCAGTGATGAATTGCTGAAGTGCAAGTGGTCAATACTGCAAAGCTGAACCAACATATAAACTCCACCCATGTGTGGTTGCAGCAACATCTAGGACATAGGAAACCATATCGCAATAAGGAAGCTAGCTAAAGAGTACTTTGTTTACAGCATCAAGATTAATCAGTGCAGCCATATGATGAAATACACTAGCTGCTTGAAAATTACAAGGAAATATTTTTCAAAACTCAGCACTAGCAGAGCTGAACAGCCTCTGGACATGATACACATGGATGTGTGTGAACCTCCGGGAAGGAAAAAGCATTTTCTCACTACCTGCGGAGCAAAGATGAAGTATCAGAGAAATTCAAAGAATAATTTGCTCAAGTAAGTAAAACATTTAGCAGAATGCTAAAGATACCGGGCCTAAGTAATTAGGGGGAGAAAAGCAAAAAATAGGAGTAAATTTGCTCCTGGACAAACCATGTTACAATGCAAGGGGTGTAAATTAGTTTATTACTTTGCACATAAGTTAAATACTGGATGTTTTTTTCATGTATCACACAAATACTTGATAGCTTTAGTTTTACACTGAAATTTAAAGTAGATCTAGGACATTCCCTACACCAACTTTAAATCTGTCCCCACTTTTTAAATTTAATTCCCCTCAAATGTAACATGGTTTTGCCAAGGTGCAAATTTACTCCTTTTTAAATGCTTTGCTCTCTCTAATGACTCAGGCCCACAATGTCCAAATGGAATGCACAACTATTAAACACAATTCATCTAGTAAAAGAATGGAAATGTGTTCCAGACCACAGTGCCATACAACCCTGAACCAAATGATACAGTACAAAGTAAGAACCATGCTCTCGCTGATAACAGACAATGAGGTGGGGTACGTTTTCACGAATGTGAGAACACTGATACCGAAGAATCCTACCCAAAAAAAAAACAAAGAGGACTTTGACACTGACAGGGATATAATCAAGACTTACCTGCAAAGCAACTTCTGAAGTTCCGAAGGCAGCGGCATGCTGACAGCTACTGAATCCAAAGACATTGCTTGTCCTCAGTTTTTTTTGTAGGATTCTTCAGTGTCGGTGTTTTCACATTCGTGAAAACGACTACCACCGGGACAAAGTATGCATTTCGAAGCATAAGCCAACACCATATTTGTCAACATCATCATCTATTTATTTATATAGCGCCACTAATTCTGCAGCGCTGTACAGAGAACTCATTCACATCAGTCACTGCCCCATTGGAGCTTACAATCTAAATCCTCTAGTATACACACACAGACAGACCGAGAGGGACTAAGGGCAATTTAATAGCAGCCATTTAACCTACCAGTATGTTTTTGGAGTGTGGGAGGGTATCGGAGCACACGGAGGGAACCCTCACAAACACGGGCAGAACGTACAAACTCCACACAGATAAAGCCATTGTCGGGAATCGAAATCATGAACCCAGTGCTGTGAGGCAGAAGTGCTAACCACTAAGCCATCGTGCTGCCCATATAACAATAATGACAGACTGTTCTCTCCACATTCATATTCCCAGTAAGGCTACAGAGAAAATGCTATAAAAACAGTGGAATAGAAAGAAGCCTGGGCCGCAGCAGAATCTCTCAGCAACACAGAAAAATTAGCAAAGTGACATTAAAATTGAATTAGGAGGTGACAGAGAGTAATGCCTCCTTTATCTTTAGTTAGAAGATCCATAAGATGGAAAAAGAGTGATCCAACAAAATTCTCATGATTAAGCAACACCACAACTTGAGCCAGATTGGTAGAAGGGAACTACTGCATATCCATTAGAAGCAGAAGTCAATTAAATCTGCTGATGAAGTGATGAATTCTATCAACCAGCTCCAGACCTAAGAACCAAGATGGGATTCACTTGATGACTACTACTGTACCATATGTGTTTTGTAGTTTTGTAAAATTGTTATTAAAGTTTTTAAAAATGTAAATTGAAAACATGAAACTAGAAGCTGACAGTAGTGTGACATGTGCTGTTGCACTTAAAAAGTTAGCAAGATTTTCTCTATAATTAAAACTTCTTCTTTAAGTTTGACATGCCTAGACAAACTCCTTAGTTGTCGGCTGCTAACACATATGCAAAGAGCTAGGCATAATTCAAAACCCCCAAATAACTAAAAAGACAACATTATTTACTGAGTCCCAATCACAACATAATATTTCTGTTTTCAATAATACACTGACTTTCAAGACACCCAAAACAAGGTTTTGGGAAGACTTTCAAAACAGAAAATTTGCCCCAAAACCACTGTCCTTGTCCTTTCTAAGCTGTGGGCTATTTGAAATTATAGCATTAAAAACTAAACTTGTTTTAAAATTTGTGAACTGCATTGCACTACAGATTTTCAATCAGGAATCAAGGTGGAGTTCCTACTAAATTATGTTATTAGCACTTTAACTTCTAGAGCATGAAGGTCTAGAGATATGAGTGTGCACCATTCTTAACTCTGCCAGTCTGTATTATGAGGGATCCGCACAACAATTTTCAAGACTAAAGTTTGAAAAGAAACAAACAACAATTTCACTTTTTTTGTAAATATATAGTTAGACATCAAAACACCAGCAGCTGGTCTACATTTGTTACAAGTTTTTTGGCCTAGAAGGTTGACTTGGCATATTTTGAATTTTCATAGTCTTTGGCATAAAACATGTTCTTTTAGTGTTTTTATTGTCCCTTTACACCACATTACCCAACTGTCCTGCTACATTTTTCTTCTCCTTGACCTATATAATTTTTTTCATCCAATGGGAATGATTTGTGACATTTTTTTTTGCACGTGATTTATAACTCGTCTTATGAATTTTTGGGGGAGAAAATTCAAAACAACATTTAATCGTGTTCTATTTTTCTAACCTAAAGACACTTCTATAAATGTGCCCTAGTGGGATTCTCTTTTAATGAATTGGAATAGCTTTATGTGCAGGATCACTCACTAAAATAGCAATTAGGTCTTACTGTAGGATGTCACCTACTCCATTCGCTCATGTAGCTTGAACCTAGGCTATAAATCACATTGTCAATTTTGAGATAACAATAAGGGCCTGATTTACAGTTGGACAGAAGTCCAATTACGCCAGGGAAAATGTGGCCCGGACACTGCACATGCACAACTTACACCCTTTTATTATACATATCTTTGCCAGTCCCATAGACTGGTGCAAGTTCCCAAGTTGATGATGATGATCACAGCTGAGTTCTTGCACCACAGATCTCTTTATTCTAGATATAAAGTTGCACATAGCACAAGAAATATGTAAATCCCAATACAGCCGAGATTTGTCTGTACAGAGGCATTTTTGGGTGCGCGCAAAAGTTGCCTTTTTACTTTTGACTCTAATCAAGGTCCTTCGTAGCTAATGTTTGCAGTATAGGGAGAAGGGACAGGTCATTGAGACATAGGGTGAATTTCGGCAGAACAAAAACAGCTGTAACTCCAACAATAAAACAACTCAACTTGACACATTTTGCTCAAAATGTTGTTACCACAAAATCACAATTATGCTTTTAAAGACTCTATGGGGCATATTCAATTGTTGGCGTTTTCTGCCGCTGAAAAAGTATTACCGTTATTATGGTAATACTAAGCCGGATTTCAGCTCACAGCTCCCTGAAATCCAGAGTGAAATGTACCGTAATAACGGTATTTACGCGCACTATTACCGTAATGACGGTAATAGTGCGCGCGCCGCGTTACTTTAGGTAGTAACGCTAACAATTGAATTTGCCCCTATGTAATTATAAATGATACAGCTTCACTGTCAAGATACCGTAACATGGACTTACTGTAATTATATGCTCACTATTACTACACTAATTTTACACTAATACCATTACTACATCATTTTCGGCTAACATGCCAAAGTTATCACTTTTTTAAACCAGAATTTGTCTTGTAAATGTAGCTTACGTTTCACTAGCCACAAGCTGCATTCAAGGCATTTTGTGGTTGCAACAAAAGGTTACATAAGGTCTGAATTTATCGGTGAAGGATGTAGCTTTGTTCTACGTTTTCTAGCAATGTCAATGCACTAAAATTTGGATGATGAGTTTCATAACACATTGTACTAGCTGCAAAAATAATTAAGGCATGCTTAAATGGCACAGTACAATATTTGCTAGCATAATCAGTGTTAAAGTTTTGGCCTTTTTTCTTGTCTTTCTTTGACTACCTTGGAGTGGAACGTTGTTAATTTACTTTGACTAACAATACATTGTTGCCAAGTTGGCTTATAATATTAACAAAAGCTGTGTTTTAGGCAGCTTAATACAAGCTTACAATTACAATGTTCTACTCACTGAGCTGTACTCCCCTTTCTGTTCTCATTAGGAGCTAGGGTACTGGCGCACAGTAAGATTAATGAGTAAGAAAAATTATCTAAATTAGAAATGACAAAGCAGCTTTTATGCCAAAATGTAATTTTTGTACCAACAAGCCTAAGCTAATTTGTCTAATTATAGCGAAATAGTGGTGATTTAAACGGTTCTGCTTACTGTTATGATACGTAAAATAGTGATCCCTGAATATATCCAGTATCCAGTAATCATTTTTTTTAAAAAAAATATTATAGTACTTGCAATAATAATATTATAGAACGTAATATACTTCTTTGGTGTTATTTTCACGCACAAATTATAAATATTTATATTTATATAAATTGTAAATATTTCCTTTAAACATTGGGAATGATAATTATGTACAACAAGATTAACAGAAATCAATCTGACTACATAAACTTGCAGAATAATAATAATAATAATAATAATAATAATAATAATAATGACATTGCCTATTTCACAATGCTGGAACCGGATAGACAGGTTTCCTAATGCATAAACAGATCTAGCACAAAAGAAAAGCTGATTTCCATTCTAGTCTACTGCATAACACTGATGAATGAACTGCCTGTCACATGACTAGGAGTGTTGAGTGATTTGAGGCGCTGCTCTAAAAGACTTAAAGACCCACGCACACATAAACACACACACAGACATAAACACACACACATACACAAACACACATAAACACACACACACATAAACACACACACATACACAAACACACATAAACACACACACACACACACACACACACACACACTTGGATATGCACTTACAAAACGTTATTATTTTTAGGGCAATTTCATGCTGCACACTCCAACATGTTTTAGCAGCATGGTTTCTTGCCCAAAGAAACTTAACATCTAATATTTAATAGCAGGCAAATAGGAGCATGGAAACCTAGCACTGGAATCCAAATGGAGTCTCCAGTAAATATTTCAATGTCATTGTTGTCAGCCATTGTTTAACGGCACAAAGCCTGTTTTCTACCCAAGCCATGAGTTTGTTATTTGACGATCCAGTTCAAATAGTTTTCAAGACATGTAAAAGTTACCAAGATGAACATCAGATAGTGTTTTCCTTACTATTACAGCCAGTCCTATTAGTCTGTGTGTCCAGTATATTAAGCCATAAAAACATTTCGGTAGAGATGACTTATATTTGTGTACTGCACTCCACGTTGCCTTGTGAGTAATAATGCTGGTGCTAATATTAACATTGGTGTTAACACATTTAAAATGTGTAGTTTAATTTTTCAGTAGTGTTAATTCCAGTTTATATTCAGTGAAGACTCGAGATATTATTCATGTAACACAAGCATGAAATTAATCAGGGTGTAGCAACATGTGTATATACCAATATGGTGAATTGTTTATATATAGCAAGGTATATTTTAAGAAAGTGCTAAAAAAGTGTTATTATCATTATTATATAACTGTGATGACTGCATAGGACATAGATCCCTAAATTGTTGTAATAAAAAAGAATAACATTTTAATATCAATAAATGTTTATTACTTCCGTCTTCTCTTTTTTTTTAGATTTAGTCAAATTACCCATAGTCTAGCAGTCTCTTTTACTCAACAGGCCAGACTCAGGTATAGTATTTTATGTATATGTTGTACTTTCCATGTACACTTAATAATTAATATATTTGTTAAGGGATTACAACAGCAAAAACACTATAAACAAACTATAAAATGCACTACACATTTATTTAATATAAACATTCCAATATAGGTCATTTATAAATGGCAAAAATTGCAGATCTTCAAAACCTTTCTTATGTGTAGGCGTTTTTCTGCCAAACGCCTTTATTAATGTGATTTTCAGGCATTAGTTAACAGCTGAAAAGTGCGCTAACAGCAGATAGATGTGAACAAACCCTAAGGAAACATCATTACTGCTAGTGGAAATTTTGTGTGTTTTGGGTAGGGGAGGATGGAATGCCACTAAAGATGTACCCTATCTACCACGTCATCTAATTTCAATTAGTTTGCTAAATCCTTGCCTACTCTATGCAGCCAAAATGCCTTCTCTCTGTCCTCTGTCCAACTGCTACTATCGCCAGGTGTAAATTTCTGCTCCTCCGCTATCACCAGGGGAGGGCTGGTAAATTTCAGCCAGGGGAATTAGTAAGACTTGACTCAGCAGCCTATTTTAATGGAAAAAATGCAGGTGGCCCAGTGACCCAGCCTAAGGTAGCCCATTATGGGCCCGGCCCAGGGGGCAGTTGCCCCCCTGCCCCCCAGCCCAGCCTGCCCCTTACAATCACTACTATCTTTCTGCTTATACCAGCACACTTCAAGGTGCAATGCTCAATACAAGATCATTTTGCAAAGTACAGTATACAGTATATCAAACACTATAGTTCACAAATATTCACACAACTTTGCATTTTATTTGGTATAGAATTGTTTGAAGAGGAGAAATTGTATTCTATTAATTGTTGGAAAGATCATCTCACTTAAACGGAACTGGCAAGAGGCACAAACATGTTTTCTATCTAATTTTTTTTTTTTTGTTAAATGTATTTGCTTTAGTTCTAATTTACAGTTATTCTAACATATAGGAAATAAGAGATTACAAGTAAGAAGGAGTACACACATTTCAGTAAAACTATTATCTTATAGTTATGTAAATTACTTATGCTGAAGGCTATAACCCTTTACAGTTCCCTGTAGTGGTGCCTTGTTGTGCTTTTACTATAAGCATATTGTGTTGTGTCTTATTTTGTGGCTATTTTTATTGGTCCAATTTGACATTTTTCTAGATTTGTATTTCAAAAGGAAGAACAATGCATGTTTGCTGATTTTATTTACAGATGCTTAAAGTAGTCGACCGACTTTGAGAAAAAAAAAATTCAGTCTACTTAATGTTGCTATTAGGGACATAGCTGTTTTCGTGACTTCATTTGTTTCAAATATCTCAAATATGCAGCATGTATGTCTGCTCACACATTAACTTCTTCTCTAAGTGAGTGTAAGAGCTGGCTCCTGCCATCACTTCTTACATTTACATACTGGTTTTGTAGGAGCTTGCAACACATCATCAATCTCTGCCTGAGAAGTAAACTTTGGCAAGTCTGCGCTTCTCTAAAAACAACACGAATATTGGAAGGGGAAAGTGTATTTTCATCCTGCAAATTTATTGACCCTTACTCTCAATAAAGAAATGCCTGTGATATAACCCATTCTTTACCAGTTTACCTGATACATGAAAACGTTGATATTAGAGGAAAAAAATAAGCAAACCTAACCCATAGACTAGAGCCAACGTGCCATTACTTGCCACAGCCACTGTGATTGTTATGGCTTGTCCTTTTGCAGTGCAGGTATTTAGCTTAAAAAAAAAAAATGCACAACACACTTTTTATATTGACATATCCAAACCTCTATCTTTCAAAGAATTTAACCTTGGACAGAAGATCGAGCTTTCAAATCGAATATCAAACACTCTGAGTCATAGACAAGTAGACAGCGCTCTGTCTAGTAACATATTTTAAAATCTTGACAATTTTCAAATACTAACTTATGTAATTTTTAAAAGCACTATTAAATTTATGACTGTACACTTTAAGACAGATGTCACCTAAATCTATTTTGAAATGCTCAGTTTAATAAAGTGTCTAAATTATCCCAAAAATAAGTTACCTTACAATTAACCAAGACCAGGCTCAGCACATAGAGGACTCGGGGTAGTAAATAAATCAAGGATTAAAACAATGAGAAGATGCTAGTTAAAAGAAAAGAAAATGTCCTCCAATCATCAAATGATTCTCATTTTTGTCATCCATTCAAAGGACAAGATGTCCACCTTTAGTGAGCTTTTTATATTTAATTGATGTAGCCCCAGTGTCTTTTGTCGTAAAGATAAATTTTACATAGCTCAGTTAGGTACACACTTGTTGACTGTATCTAACACTAAGCTTACATTACAATGTTTTATGTGTGTCATAATCACTAAATGCAGGCTACATAGGGCTATACCCCACTACGGGGTCATTTGCCAATTTCAGTGGCTTTAAAATATCATATTCTCAAAAATCTATTCTCAACAGAAAGTCTGTGACATTGGGTAGATATTTGTATCTAGCACAGATATGTGTCTATAGCAGTTTATATTCCAAACCAGCACTTATATGTCAGTCTTAAGTCAAAATGCAGGCTTATTTCACGTGTGGTGTCACACATTTGTCCACTTATGTTTGAAATGTAGATTTTTAGATTTTTTCGAAAGGGAAGAACAAAATATAAGCAAAAACCCAAACGCATATGCAAATTGCACATATGAACACTGCATTTCCATGAAGCCAACCAAAGCCTCAGCTCACATCAGAAGTGGTGACTGATTATTAAAGAGATGCTTGATGTAATCAATTATAAGCACTGTGGATTAGTACGTTAGATTGTTTCATTGATTGCAGGGATGCAGTATGAAGTTTAAAGTGCATTTTAAATAGCTCACATGTTTTTATTGCTTTTAGGACATCCCAGGTCAAATCGCTTAACATAGTGTCTATTTATTTCAGTTATTATGCTTTTAACTAGAGTGAAAGCATCTATTGTCTCATTTCTCTTCTTCTGCCTGTCTGTGTGTAGCCATTTTTCAAATTAGTGAGGCTTAAAGAAACTGGAAGAAAATGAAATAATTAGCATGTTTACAGCAACAGAGAATATTTCAGCAGACAAGCTTGTTGCTACAGGATCTTAGGGATATAATGACTTGCATGATGTGTGTGACAAAGAGTCTTTCATAACAAAATCACCTATAAAAATAATTAAAATCCCCCTTTAATTATACCTTATACTGAATACTGCTATCATCAAGAGTTGATTCCAAAGCTAACACTTTAAGGAAGTTCTTCAGTAACTTCCTATATTATAACCTTTTACAAATAAACCCTACATTTACAAAGGTTATCATAAACCAAACAATACTCTTTATTTCAGGCACATAGGGCTAGATTTACTAAGCTGCGGGTTTGAAAAAGTGGGGATGTTGCCTATTGCAACCAATCAGATTCTAGCTTTCATTTATTTAATACCTTCTACAAAATGACAGCTAGAATCTGATTGGTTGCTATAGGCAACATCCCCACTTTTTCAAACCCGCAGCTTAGTAAATCTAGCCCATTGTGTTTCAATAACCAAGCTAAGTAACACCTGAACCCCTTAAGATCACAAAGACAGAATATTATTAAATGGCATTTAATAAGATGAAAGTTGTCATGATGCTTAAGATATAACAAACAAAATAACAATGAAATAGCATAGACTACAATACAATTATGCAAACACGTCTCTTAAAATAAAAACGAGAATGCATGTAATGTTCTGTTTGATGTTGCAATCCAACAATATAGAACAAATCCTTAATAACACATTTGTAGAAACATAGAATTTGAAGACAGATAAAAACCATATTTACCCATCTAGTCTGCTCATTTTTTAACCTTTGGTAACCTCCAACCCTATTTGATCCTTAGTTCTTTGTAAGGATATCCTTATGTCTATCCCAAGCATGTTGAAATTGCTCTACTGTATTAGCCTCTACTACCTCTGATGGGAGGCTAGTCCACTTAATCATTTGAGTAGTTTTTCCTCAAATTTCCTCTGAACCTACTTCCCTCCCATTTCATTGCATGTCCTTGTGTTCTCATACTTCTTTTTCATTAAAGAATGTTTCCCTCTTGTACCTTGTTAAAACCCTTTATTTATTTGAAAGTTTCTATCATGTGCCCTGTTCCCTTCTCTGCTCCAAACTATACATATTAAGATCTTTTAGTTTTTCTGGGTAAGTTTTGTGCTGTAGGCCATGCAGTATTTTAGTTGACCTCCTTTGCTAGCCTCTAATGTATATATATTCCTTCTGGAGATATGGCCTCCAGAACTGAACACAGTATTTAAATGAGACAGTACCATTGACTTATTCAGTGACATTATTACTTCTTTCTTTCTGCTATTGATTTCTTTCACTATGCAACAAAGCCTCTGACTTGTTACATTGCTTACCTGCATTTTAGTCATCTGAAACAATGACTCCTAGATTCCTTTCCTCCTCAGTAGTTTCCATAATAGTAGAGTTAATACTATATATTTAGCTTTGGGTTTTTGATACCCAAGTGCATGATTTTGCATTTTTTGGCATTAAATTGTAGTTGTCATGCTCTTGGCCATTCCTCTAGTCTACCTAGAGCATCAATCCTTTGTTTTACCCCTCCTGGTGGGTTTACTCTGTTGCATATCTTTGTGTCATCTGCAAAAAGGCATACTTCAATACCATTTGCAATGTCACCAATGAAGATATTAAAAAGCACTGGTCCAAGTACCAATCTCTGTTTTCTATCCTGCAACAAATATCTTATCCATTCAACCATCTTAGAATCCAATCTCAAGCTTTTTAGTTTATTTAACAGTCTGCGATGTGGGACAGTGTCAAAAGCCTAGATAAGCTACACCTATGACCCACCCTTGATCTATCACTTTAGTCACCCAGTAAAAAAAGTCAATAAGATTTGTTTGACATGATCCTTCCCCAGTAAATCCATGTTGTTTATAATCCTTTGCTTGATTTCATTTCATTGCTGGATTTCAGATGTTCTACCACACCTTCATTTAAGAGTGTTTCCATCAAATTCCCTACTACTGATGTAATGCTCACTGGTCAGTAGTTGCTTGCATACTTTCATTCGCTCTTTTCCAGTCCTCTGGAATGACTGCTCTAGTTAGTGACTGGTTGAATAATTCTGTCAATGGTGTTACCAGCACCCCTTTAAGCTCTTTTAGTATAATCTAAAGCAATGGGAAGACAAATGGTGGTGATACAGAGAGGGCGAGACAAAGGGAGTAGAGGTGAGTTAAGATGAGAGCTGATAGACTTTTATGGAGAAATGAAAGAGCCCACTTAAAGTCTTTGAGAGAGGTAGAGAGTCAGAATTGGAGAGGGAGTGAGTTCTAGAGGAGGAGAGCAGCACGGGAGAAGTCTTGGAGACGAGAGTGTGAGGAGGTACTGTTGAGTAGAGGCGGCGGTCATTAGTTTAATTTTGGGACTTCAGAGGGACCTTACATCTGAGGGCACCTGTGCAGATGGGCTATAAACTTAGGTGACATGCTTACCTGATATTCTGTAGTACAACTGCAAGTCTTTCTGAAGTATAGACCCCATGTTCTGTGACATGCAGAGACATTTTCTGGCCCAGTCTCCTTCAAAGATAAATATCATTCTGTCTCTCAATTAAATGTAGTAATAACGCTTAAATTAATCCACACAGTGAGTTCACATCTTAAAGCAATTCATATCTCAATCAATATGTATATATATTTATATTTTATTATTTCTTTAACTCGTGATTAGGCCATAATTATGACAGAGGACATGGCTGCATGTGATACAGAATGAGTCATGATGTGTTAAAGGGGGATGGAAACAAGCAGGAACCCACAGACTGAGAGTTAGATAGTGGACTCTGAGGACTCTCTGTATCACAGCCAAATATGCAATAATGATACAGTAAAGTGGGCTTGCTATGGTTAATAAAGCTGTGGTATATAAATATATCTGTAAAGGTTGTTTTTTACTATACGGAAGCATTCTGCTTATGCTTAAAAATATGTTGCTAAACTATAACATAGCATTTGTTCCTTTCCCTGCAAAGTATGGTTAAAACTTGAATTACATGTGATATTTTTGTGCTTGCATGTATTACTTGGCTAGATCAATATATTGTTTCACGTTTTTCCCTTTCAACATAGAATAGAATTCTCTGTTTTATGTTAAATTAATGGGGATGAGATTATAACAGTTTTCACAATTTTTTGTGTATACAATGTAAGAAAAAGCAAAAAAGACTGCACTGTAAAAAGTAGCTAAAATGAGATAAATATTCAATAATGGAGTGACTCCTATACAAAATCAAGTTGATGGAAAGGTTCTTTAAAATATCAATATATTTATCAAAGCTTTGATAAAGTGCTGAGCCCAGAACAAAACTCGTCAGCCGTGTATTCAAATACCGATATGAGGTTATGACCTGTTGATGTATCCCCTGCTCCTACTGTGACCGATTGGGAGGAACTTTTCTATAGCGAATTTGGTTTCCAGCCAGACCGCAATTGTGGAAACACACTTTTGGTAATATACCGCTATTGAACGGACAGATAGAGGAGTCTCTGACCGCGCACTGGAAGTCAGTGATTTCCAAATCCCCTCCAGAGGGTGGTGAATTTCTGGCCGGTACCGGTAAGAGGAATTAATCTGTATTTTACCTTGAATGAATTCTGGGACAAGAATAACTATTTAGCAACATTTAAGAGGCATAAGGTGATGATATGTTGAGCCTCTGTTGCACTGGATCTTTTGTGAAATATTCACTTCTATATGAATATAATCGCTTGGACATATTATCCGAAACATGATCAGTGGTTGATCACCATATAATTATTTTTGCTACTCCGCAATTAATGGTCACTATGTTTTATGGAGCTGGGACATTATTAAGCATCAAGTAAACCTGATCAAGCAGTTACTTGTTTTTGTCGTCATATTGTGTACTTATTGTATGTGTCAAATAAATGTTTGTTTTTATTTTAAAGAACCTTTCCATCAACTTGAGTCATTCCATCATTGAATATTTATCTAATTTTAGCTACTTTTTTATTTTTTCTTGGCTTATAGCTTTCTGGGCTTTACAATAGGCCCTTGACTAGCTGCAGTGGAATGTGCTGTTTTTTACATATCAACTTTCTGTATATTAATTTTTTATTAATATTCTATTTTGATCATTGAATACGTATTTATTGGATATCCTTAGGCCCCCTTCTGTGAGCGCTGGGTTAACCCCTAAGTGGGCCCCCAATTTTTTTTGCTTTGTATATAATGTTGACTTCATGACCATAGTGTTTTGTAGACAAGTGTAACAAAGCATTTCCAAAATAAAGATCAGTGGTTTCTGTGAAGAAAGCAGTTAATTTGGGCAAAAATATTTAGGCTGTTCTTCAAATAATTTGAATAGGTACTTTTTCTACCAGTTCATTTGTATACTAAAAACAATTTATAACCTTAATTCACATTTCCATAACTGTAGCCCTCAATGCCTAGATGTGAAAGGCTGAGGGTAGTAATTGTAAACAGGGTTACAAATTTCGATTAGGGATTAGGAACCCATGCCAGTGATTGGGTTTACAATCTAGAGAGTGGAGTTAGGGATTGGAGACTAGAATTAGAGACTGAGATTTGGATTACAAACAATAGGCATTGAGGGCTACAGTTATGGAAATGTGAATTAAGGTTATAAATTGGGTCACCCATTACGCCCTTGGCATATGGTTTGTGGTGTAGTATTAAAAAGTGAAATTGTTACATGATACTGTAATTACTGCAGAGGGCTGTATTATATGATGTGTACTGGGATTTGGGAAGAAGGGTCTGTGTGTATTTATTTACAGTTGTCAAAGTGGACATTTAGAAGGTGGTATGGTAAACGTAAGTAAATAGCCTGGGGCCGCCTACAGGGTGGGCTGTCCCGCCTGATGGCTCCCCTCTTCGTTGGTGGGGGAGCGGGTACTTAAAAAAAAAACGCTGACATTCAGTGGGGAGCAGCACAGAGAGGAGCAAGCAAGAAAGAAGACAAGAAGAGAAGAAAAGAGAAAAGAAAAGAGAAGAGAAGAAAGATGCTGATAGAAAAGGTAAGTGAAGTAACGAAAGCAAGGCGGAGCAAAGGCAGCATGGCAGAGTGTGAAGGGGGAGCAAAGGCAGCATGGCAGAGTGTGAAGGAGGAGCAAAGGCAGCATGACATAGTGTGAAGGGGAGCAAAGGCAGCATGGCAGAGTGTGAAGGGGGAGCAAAGGCAGCATGGCAGAGTGTGAAGGGGGCAAAAGCAGCATGGCACAGTGTTAAGGGGGCAAAAGCAGCATGGCAGAGTGTGAAGGGGCAAAAGCAGCATGGCAGAGTGTGAAGAGGGGCAAAAGCAGCATGGCACAGGGTGAAGAAATAACTAACCAATGGGTGCTATTATGTTTGTGGGATGATGGTGGGGCAATTTCATTTTATAGTGGGGACTATTAATTTAAGATGGGGTGGTTTGGGGGCTATTAATTAAATGTGGGGCTGAGTTTGAGGAGCATGAGGTCTATTTATTAAATGTGAATATGAATTATTTACTGGCAGTGACAGTTGTGGGAAATAGGTATATTTATTATACGTAAATGTTATTAATTTAATACTGGGGCTGTTTGATGGGAGGGAAATAGGTTTATTTATTAAATAGGAATACTATTACTTTAATGTTGGGGCTGGAGAAAGGCCTAAGTATTAATCGTAGGTCCTATTGATTTAACTCCGGGGCTGGTTGGAATTTTCTAAATGTACCCATTTTTTTTTTCCAAATAGGACCCCCAACATTCCAGGATCCAGACAAGCTGCAACTAAAGAAACCAGCAGCCTCAGGTGGTGAAAGTAACAAGAACAGGTAGGAGAGAGTAGGATATTCTGTCAAATGTTCTGATTCTAGTGGGACAATCCTGATTTTTGGTGACTGTTCTGTCCAATCTAAGGGGCAGGTCAAGTCTGTGTACTCTTTATATACACACAGCATTCTTTATATAGTACACTATGGTGCTATTCCCAGTGTCCTGTCATATATATGTATTTTTACACTTAGCTAGACTGGATGGGAATCATGCCTTCCAAGTCTTTTTAGCATGCTAAAGGTCTGGTATTTCACAACCTGTGAAAGGACTTTAATGGCACATGTCCATAGAGGGCCAGCAGCTGTAAAATGCCTTTGAAGTCACAAAAGGGACTTCAAACGCTGTAGGCCCTGTATACCATATAGAAAATGTAATACATCAACTTAATGGTGTTCAGAATTCATATTGGCATCAATGTGTATGTGTATTTATCATCAGTGTGACTTGGCCTAAGACATATGTGAAACTTAAATACTAAACCCTTACAAAAGTTTTATTAATACAATATTGTCCCCAACTCTATAATTAATATTTTCAGAAGTCTATGTATGTAAACTTGGAATTTGTTTATTGAACGCAAATTGATGTTTCAGTAATGTATGGACAAAATGAATTTCCCACTTTATTGTGTGTAGTGGAAGTCATAAATCCCCACATCTACATAGCCCTTTTCTGGTGACCTCACAAAAGAGGAGGACAGGGGGCTGGAGCAGTATGTTTAAAATGTCACTGCATATGATGTGTTATGAAACTGTTCATATCAATGTGCAGTTGAGGACATGTTTCTGCTCTCATTTGCATAATTTTATATTGCTGTGTGTCATTTTGTTATCTGATTTTTAGTTTTTACTCTAAGCATTGTGACTTTTTTTTGTCATATTATATTCCATTTAGTAACCGTTTCTTGTGCTAATTAAGCTCGGTCAGCTATTAAGTTACATATCAAAATTGCAGGGCATTGTTTGGTTAATGATAACTCTGGTTAATTTAAAGTTTGGCTGTTGGTTGTACTGGGATATAAGTTTAAGGTGAAGCTAAGAGCTCTTACAAAGTGCTTTAAAAATTACTCTTGGTGGTAGCAGTTTTGGGCAAAGATAAAGTTGGAAATGGCATTTTTGGGAACATAAATCACTTTGAGGCAACCCTAGTGATTTTGTTGTGATTAATCCTTTGTCACATACAAGTCTCACCAACTCATGCGACTGCTCTTTGTGACATTAAGTATTAATTTAATGTGAAAGAGCCATTGGTGACACAGAGACGATTAACAAAAGACTGCCTGTGCATGTCTATAAGAGACATGGAACCACCTGTAATGGAATGTGACAAGCCTCCTCTCTGTGTCAATGAGAAGTAGTAGTTTCTGAGAGGAGAGTTTGAGCTGCTATCCATAAACTCTATAGTAATATAAATTCTATAACAGAGGTGCCCAAACTCAGTCATCAAGAGCTACCAACAGTTCATGTTATCAGGTTTTCATGCACAGGTGAGTTAATCTATCTGTCTGGGACAATAATTATCCTACCTGTTTCTACACAAACAACCTGAAAACATGACCTGTTGGTAGCTCTTGTGAACTGGGTTTTAACACCTGTGCTCTATAATGTAACTTCTAGAATAAACATGAGGTTCTTAGTATACATTTTGATCAAACTGTGGTTGCCCCTCTGCCACATCAAGGTGACCTCTTTCAGATGGGTAACTACACTAACAAGTTATTATTATTTATTATTTGCCTCTAAACTACAATCAGCATTGGTAGGAGCCAGACTATGCTGCTCTGATTAAAATCTGGGGCACTGGCCCAAAAAGAAGGCAGTCACAACCTTCAAAACATACAAAATTCCAAAGGGGGTGTCTGTTTGTGCATGGGGGGGAGGGGGTATTGTTGGTCCAAACATCCTAATTTCCAAATATATTAAAAGGTGCTACACAGCTGTGACTGAAAGTACAATACACAATTCAAGATGCAGATGTAGGTGCACACTTTAAGCAGTAAGGGCACATATAATATCTGCCTCTTATTACCCTCCTTATCTCTCTCCCATTATCCACCCCTTATGTTGTGGGGGGGGGGTTAGGTTCTGGGCAACAGGACTCCCTCCCCACTAAAGTGTGCGCCTTATAGAATTGGTAGATAGGAACTAATCACCTGTCCAACTGAGATTATGTTAAGTGAGGACAGGCTGTATGGGACCTGTCAGCATCATGATGGAAGAGGGAATGTAGAAGGCTTGCAGGAAGTCACAGACACAGACTTAAATTAAAGATCGAGCAGGGTCTCCTAACAGCATAGAGTAATGATGTAAAGCTCCTCTCATAATAGGGCAAGAAGATTGTGGTTTGAATTGGCTTGAATCAGTGACTAATTACCTGTGACCAATTGCATCTCCACTTACCCATCCTGTCCTTAAGTCCATGAAGAGAGTCTTCTGGCAGCTTTGAGAAAGTCCCTCCATAGGGATGAAACGCGTCAGAGGCCTATTCCATTTGCGCAACAGTGGCTTCTAATTCTATCAGCAATCTAGGAACCTCTAAGTAGGAACCAATTTCACCTTGGAGTGGCTTCCGGACGACCAGGAACGTATAGGTGCACCTATGAGGTTGCTTGCAGTACTGGACATGAACACACGGACATACAAGTGAGACAGCTTATGATTGAGCGGTGAAGTCCGCAACTACTCAATAAACCGTGACTGTTCCCAATCCCTCCGGAGGGTCTGTTCCAATCTCTGGGTGCTGGTAAGATTTTTTCCCCGACTGGGGCATTAAGCATGCAAGCTGTGATATTGATTGGATAGGTGTTTTACCTTTCTGAAACTTAACATATTTCCTAAAGCTCTGTTTTTTGGTCTATACCACTTATTGATAACATCAGTCTGGATATTTTTCTTGTTCCATATTGCAATATGATGATCACCGGGACTTTATATTTCTAATCTGGATATTTTACAAGGGGAATTCCTTTCAATTGCATTTAACCCGGTCATTTATTCCGTGGTTTTTACACGTGAGCCCTGCCAGCAATTGGATTGTATTAGTGTATATTTAATATGTGATTTTTTTATTGTGATGTATTGAATAAAATTCTTTTTATATATTTGAAGTTTGAGCCAACCTGGTTAATATGTCTTTGGTTGATTGACTATGCTCCTCGCCAGCGCCATTATTCTGTATATAAGAAGATTGTGGTGTCAACCGTACATCCACAATAAACGAAGTTCAAACATCCAACTTGTTTCTAGACAAATACAAAAGCCCATAAAAATAAGCAACCTGGTTTGACAAGTTAAGGGCTGAGTTATTAGAGGCTTATGATGATTAAGTTTGCTAGCTCAAAACAAATAGTTGAAGCAGCATATTGCTTTATCACCAGGAAGGGTTCCTTTGTGAGACAGAGTAGCAATGCTCTTCCCTATGACAACAGTCTCTGTCTACATGACTTATCTTAACCTTTTTGTGTCAGTTCTGGAAGAAGCTTTGCTATCTCCTGGGGCTGGAAAATCTTGCACTGCTTAGCTTACTGCATGCAGGTTCCAATGTTGTAGAATCTATGCGGGGCATAGCCAATAAATAAAAAGACAATTATGACCTTTTAACAACAAGTAAAGTGCTATGAGTCACGTCCCTGGGATGAAGAACAGCGTGTCTTTATTTTCATTGTAAATGAGTAACTCTGGGTATACTAGTAATCTTTTGTATCTATAAGAAGAGTACTACAATGTTTGTAACATTGTGACATTATATTATGATTGCAGGCATGATATGGCTTGAAAGAGAGGGAAACACAATGGGTGTTATTTGCTAACAAATTTGAGATATGCAGTATCCAATTGCAGTTAATCTCAAAATAGTTTTTCTGCTTTAATGCAAATTAGAAAATTAAACAAAGGGCTGATTATAAATTACGGAAATATAATTTTACTGTTGCATTAATCTCTTGTCTGATTGTATCTTGAATATGGAGTACAGATTTAGAAAAAGTCAGTCTAGAGCTGACGAAATGCGTCAGTAATTGCTTATTCTAAACCAGACAAGTTTGGCATCTTTTATGCACCAATAACCATCATTCATTTGGAAAAGATTACTTATTTTCCTCTTTGCTGATAGCTCCAACTCACTTATGTGAACAATACTAGAGAGAGAGATCTAGCTGTGGACATCCCATCTTACTGTGTGATTATTAGAGGGAGGGAGCCTTCCCCAACAGCCCACATGTCCACTTTCAGATATCTCTAGCTCTGGCTGTGTCAACATCTTAGAGGGAGAGTTTCCTCAACAGCCCGTTCGTTCATATCAATTTGGGGAGATCACTCCAGAGCACTTTACCATTAACTGATTACATGAAAGTTTGTTTTTGTGTTTGATTTTGGAAGTCTGCTTTGGATATTAAACGTATATGTTTACATCTAACTAACCAGTGAACTGGCCACTCACTTCATTCAGTTTTTTACAAACAAGACACTTCAATACAGACTTTATAATTATACTAATTATCCCAATCCACCTCATGGATTGATGATTAAGTGTGCACACTACGTCCTTTAAGATATGTCCGCTATTTTCAGATTTTCAGATTTTTTTCATTAGGATTATTGAAATGTGATCATAGTGCAAACTATCTATTTGTTATTATTGTTATTATTAGTTACTCTTATTTATATCAATTTGCCAGACATTGTTACTTTTTAAACTAGATAGCCCATTTAATGTGCTAATAATTAAAAGTATTGTTTTATTTTATGCCGTTATCCGCCATGTTTATTATAGGCTTACTTTAAGCTTATTCCCCTGGCACACCTTATAGTGTATTTTGTTTGTTGTAGCTCCCACAAGTATTGGCACGCTTAGTAGGGTTGCGACAGAGATTTCCATAGGTACTGTTTGAGCGCACAAGAGCTAGCTGTTTACAGATTTGGGCACCTGTCTCCAAGAAAGACATAGATAGAATTTAGAGAGGGTGCGGAGGCACACAACTTTATTCATTAAGGGAATAAATGGGTAACATTATAAAGAAAGACTAGACATATTGAACTTGTGGTAAAAAGAGACCTTAGTATTATACAAAGATTTGTCTAATGAGTTTTTCATACTTAGAACTATGCAGGTGAAAAGGGAATATTCATTTTGACGGGGTGAAAGATGTAACAGAACAAGATAAAATGGAACATGACAAAGTATCACTGTAGCTATGTGATCTAGATGTGCCCATGCTAGCACTGACTTTTTGACCATTTCCCATTTAACAAAAGTACTCTATCTAGGCCAGTAGAAGAGAGAGAAAATAATATTGAAAGTGTCCTAAACTTTATCACAGATGAAAGTCTGAGTCCCACAAATGGTATCGTAGGACCCAGTATAATCATAATTCGGTAGTTTTCTTTACTTAATTTTATAATGTATTATCTATGTAGTCTAACATGAAACATAGTAGTTATAAAACTAAATGAGCTCATAAAATAATATTTTGCTAATGCAAAACTCATGCAGACCAACTCAGAATAATGCTTTATCAAGCACTAAGTGGGAAAATCCATTTTCTCTCAGTAGCACCTTTGTATTCTTTTGCATATATATATATATATATATATATATATATATATATATATATACATATATATATATATATATATATATATATATATATATATATATATATATATATATATTTGTAAAATGTTTAGGAGCATAGAGAATACAGCTACCACAATAAACCTGTTTAGCACATTTACAACATTACTATTGATCAATAATTTAATTTGATAACATTTAAGCCTGCCTATTTTGAAATATAAAACTTTATAACATGCTCCTCTCAAACTTAGTATATATACTTAGATTGTTATATACTTATATGCACATTGTTATTTAGTGTATAAAGTACTTTAATTTGTTGCAGTGTCACAAGTTATCTGTTAACACTTCCTGCCAGTCAACCACACTGAAACCCGCCTTTATGTTACAGGTGACTTGTGGCATAACTGGAGGTTTATCTGAGAAGCAGTACTGTTTCTTCCTCTACACACCCAAACGTACAATGACAATTTCTTATATAAATTCCCCATGATATATGTTTGTGACATAGTTTAGGCTTAGCAAAATAGTCAACACCCTAGGTCCTATTTATATTGGACAGTTATGCAATACTTGTAGCGTTTTAGAAACCTTTATTTATGAAAATGAAACATTGAATTAAAAACCATTGCACAAAAATTATTTTACCTGTCATATAGCATAGACAAGTTTTCTGTTTGTTTAGATACAAATTTGTGTAAAATATTTGGGTCACTTTATTAAAAGTTTTGCTTTAGTGATGGTGGTAAAGACCATTTTGAAATGTTTTTACAGTAACTTTTCCTGGATATTTTAGAATTCTTATGACAGCCAAATCAGTTTGTTTGGATCAAAACTGTCCTATTAGCAGCCTCAGTGTATGCTTCAAAAACAATTTGCCTATAAACCACTTCCATTATTTTACATTCTACTTTCTTTAAGAGAGGTCATGGAGATCCTGAAATAATCACTTTTATATGATAGAGATGAGTAACAATAACTTTATCTTTCAAATCTGCTTTCAGAGATGCAAGCTTGTCACATAGCACATACTTTGCTGTTAACATCATATATTTATGTTATGACTAATTGTTAGTGTTTAAAATGACTTGTCTCTAATGGGATTACATATGCAGAACAGACAAAAATCTTCATTAAGAAAAAAAAGTTATTTTTGGGGTAGTTTATTTTTAATTTATATTTTACTAACCACTGACCTAGAAACACAAGGTGCCTTATATGAAAAATTATTAGTGGGAATCAACATGGATTTGTGAGGGATAGGTCATGTCAAACTAATCTAATTAGTTTCTACGAGGAAGTTAGTGGAAACTTAGACCAGGGCTGCACAGTAGATGTGGTCTACTTAGATTTTGCAAAGGCCTTTGATACAGTGCCACACAAGAGGTTGGTTTACAAAATTAGGGAACTGGGTCTAGGAATCAACATTTGTACTTGGATCGAAAACTGGTTAGAGAATAGGGAACAGAGAGTTGTGATAAATGGAACATTTTCTAATTGGTCAAAAGTCTTAAGTGGAGTACCTCAAGGTTCCGTGCTGGGGCCACTCCTTTTTAATATATTCATTAATGACCTTGGTGATGGTTTAGAGAGTAAAGTTTCTATTTTGCAGATGACACAAAACTCTGGAATATGAGGTTTAACACAGATAAATGTAAGGTTATGCATTCAGGGATCAAAAACAAGAACGTAATCTATAAATTAAATGGAATTAATTTAGGAGAATCTATAATGTAAAAGGATTTGGGAGTGCTCGTAGACAGTAGACTTAGCAATAGTGCTCAATGTCAAGCAGCAGCTGCAAGGGCAAACAAAGTATTGGCATGCATAAAAAGGGGCATAGATGCAAGGGAAGACAGTGTAATTTTGCCACTGTATAAATCATTGGTAAGACCTCATCCTGAATATGCAGAAGAGTTCTGGGCACCACTCTATAAAAAAGATAATTTGGAACTAGAAAGGGTTCAGAGAAGGGCGACAAAATTGATAAAGGGTATGGAGTCATTAAGTTATGAGGAAAGGTTAGCCAGTTTAGGCATGTTTACTTTAGAAAAGAGGCGTCTAAGGGGAGATATGATTACTATGTACAAATACATTAGGGATCAAAACAGAGAACTTTCATGGGAACTTTTTACCCCAAGGACTATACACAGGACATGTGGTCATCCCCTAAGGTTAGAGGAGAGGAAATTTCACAACCAGCAAAGGAAAGGGTTCTTTACAGTAAGGGCAGTCAAGATATGGAATTCATTGCCAGGGAAGGTTATGATGGCAGATTCAATAGATATGTTTAAGAAAGGGTTAGACAAATTTTTAGCGGAAAGGTGTATCCAGGGATACGACCGTTAATTAATATGTAGGATAGTAGTGGATATAGGGTAAAAATAGGACTGCAATATTGAGTCTGGGGGGGATTTTCACAATTGAACCAGATTGGCGGTTGCTTACTCTGGATCAATTTCAAATATAAGTGCAGGCTCGCAGGAGATCCAAAATAGGTTGAACTTGATGGACTGGTGTCTTTTTTCAACCTCATCAACTATGTTACTATGTTACTCTTAAAATATGATATAATTATATAATAGTTCCCTATACCTTGACATAGCTTGAGATATTTGATATTAAATTAACAATTGCAATGCAGTTGAATACAAGTCAATAAAAGTAATTTACTAATGTGCCAATAATGCAGGAGCAAAATATTCCTCTATGTGCAAATGTTCCTATGTGTCTACCTTGCACATACACAAATATACACCCACCTTTTGTTTTTTAAAACTGCCACAGAAATTCAGTGTGCGCATGCTTTTGTGGATTACTGATTTAACTAGAAATGTGAAAGGGGAGAACAACAAAAATGTCACTTTAAGGTCCTCCGCCATATTACATTAGGAACACCCACCCCATTATAAAGTAATGATTAGGGGAGAAGAATGGTGGAGGCGAAATAAGGGTGTCAAAATGAGGAGGGTCTGTGGGAAAAGGATAAGATAGGGCGAGGAATCAGAAGTAGAGGGGTGGTAAGGACATAATCCACTTGGGTGCAGCATAAAATTAGACCTAATAAAAACAACATTTTGTTAAGGAGTTAGGGAGTGGGAAGATCAAGTTCAGAAGTTGGGAAGAAAGTGCTTGTGAAAGAGACCCAGTAAGCCCAGGTTTTATATACAGAGACAGAAGAGTTCCTCAGCACACAGGTCATATATTCCATTTGGTATGTTTGCCAAATACATCTGATAACCAGAAACACAGTTTTGGGACATGGACTTTTCCAGGAAAAGTGATTGGACAAGTAGCAGACCTAAAAATATGTCTGATAAGTATATTGTCAACAAAATTTTTATTAGAATTTTTCTCAAAGGTAAATAAAGCGGTATAGAAATAAAAGGAGAAAAGGAGTTACTCAGGAGAATACACAATGTAAGCATCCACAATTACTTGTAACAAAAAAAAGAATATACTATAGAGGACATGCAGGATACACAAATGCAAACTTTCATCTGAGCTCGAAACCAGGAGCCCATCGCACCATGGTCAGACAACAGCAGAGGTGGGGAATAGGGGAAATCTTGGGGTTGGTGGGGGTGGAGTACACCCTTTCTGTAATGTGTTCATGCCATTTAAAGCATTTGGTGAGGGGATCTGAGGCAGAGGAGGAGTAAGGCATGTGTAACAATACTTGTAGTATTAAATGAAGCCCAATAGCTGAGTAGATATCCAGTGAGTAGTCAGACATTTGCCGGGTTGTTACACAAGCAGGGTAGTCAGAGGTTTGCTGGGTCGGCACACAAGCAGGGTAGTCAGACGTTTGCCGGGTCAGTACACAGCAGGGTAATCAGACATTTGTCGGGTCGGTACACAGCAGGATAGTCAGACGTTTGCCGGGTCGGTACACAAGCAGGGTAGTCAGACGTTTGCCGGGTCGGTACACAAGCAGGGTAGTCAGACATTTGCCGAGTCAGCACACAAGCAGGGTAGTCAGACGTTTGCCGGGTCGGTATACAGAAGGGTAGTCAGACGTTTGCCGGATTGGTACACAAACAGGGTAGTCAGACGTTTGCTAGGTTGGTACACAAGCAGAGTAGTCAAACGTTTGCCAGTTCGGTACACATGTCTGATCCAGGAAGTGCCTATTATAGGACCAAACAGGAAACAGGATACAAGATGGTTTCTACTTGATGCCATTCTGGCCATCTTGGATAAGGGCAAATCTAAGGGCAAATTTATGAATGCAGATACCTCTAGTGGTCGGAGGTGCAAATATCACTGTAATTCCTTACAGTATTCCCCCCTTTTAATACCGTCCTCTGGACGGTGCTTTGCTGGGTTTCTCTGGGTATCATTGATTAAATTCACGCAACAATTGAGGTGCATGGACATTCCATTCTGGTTCCCATAAATTGTCTTCTGGACCATATCCCTGCCATTGTATCAAATATTGAAGTTTATTTCTAAATATTCATGAATCTAGTATTTTCTCTACTAGAAATTATTCATGTTCATCAATTTGAACAAGATCCAGAGGAGGCAAGGTGTGACCAGGAAAAGGATTTGAAATTACTGGCTTCAGTAAAAAAAAATGGAAGACAGGATGAACCTTCAGAGATCCTGGGAGTTCAAGTCGAAAGGTAGATGAACTGACTTGTGCCAAAATCTTAAAGGGACCTATATATGTTGGTCCTAGTTTAGAAATAGACACGCTTACTTTTAGATTTTGTGTGGAAAGCCAAACATCATCTCCAATTTTTAAAACTGGTGCAGCTTTATGATAATTGTCCTGAGCATGTTGCAATGTCTCTCTTAATACTTCAAGATTATTTTGTAGCAATTGTAATCTAGATGTAACAGCAGGAATGGAAGAATCCTGTGGAAAATTGGGTTGTAGGATTGAATGATACCCCAAATTGGCATAAAAAGGACCTTGTCTTGTGGATGAATATTGCGAGTTGTTGTATGAAAACATTCATCTTGCAGATGCCAAATGTAGGAACATAGGTATTGTTCCAATGTCTGGCTGGCGTGTTCTGTCTGTGCATTGAATTGGGAATGGAAGGCAGTTGCTAATTTAATATTAATATTAAGAGCACTACCAAAATGCTTCCAAAAACATGAAGTAAATTGCACTTCTCGGTCAGAAACTACATCATCAAGAACTCCAAGTAGACAGACAACTTCCCTGATTAGTAATTCTGCCATTTCTTTTGGAGTAGGAAGTCCACGGTAGGGCACAAAGTGAGTGTCACGTTAATGACACTATAGATGCCACTGACTGGTATTGATGCAACTAAACAAGGAGGCGCGGGGTCTAACGCACCCCCGGTGTTCACCAGGGAGGTATGGACTTGGCTGCGTGAGGTGCGCAGGTCGTGGTTCTCCAGGTTAGTTATCAGGGCAATGGAAGAAGTGCAGGGATTGTCGTGTTGTCCGGGTCAGATACCAGACAATGGTGCAGTACACAGGGAGGATAGAGGAGATTAGCCAGGGAAGAGCCATAAGTCAGAATTCAGATTAGGTGCAGTACTGAAGCCCAGGACAAGAGAATGGTCAGGAACAAGCCAAGAGTCAGGAACAAGGTAACAACATCAGGAACAGGGTAACAGGACACAGGAAACAGGAACGCTGGAGCTGGTGAACCAATACTCTGGCAACAGAACAAGGTAAGGAGGGTCTTTATATAAATGAGAATAAACTCTGATTGGTGGCCAGTGATTTCGGTGGTCAGATGCACCTGACCGCCAACATAATAAAAGGAGAGTTGCTAGGCCACAGGACGTGGACCGCAATAGAGGGAAGGCATCCGTCCCCGGCACCTATGGACAGTGCGGTGACGGTGCCTGACAGTAAGCCATCTTTGTGAGCCAATCTACAACCACCATTGTAGGCATACCCTTGGATGATGGTAAATCCACAATAAAATCCATGGAGATTGAACCCCATTGACGAGAAAGGACTGACAAAGGCTGTAAGAGTCCAAGTTGAGCAGTGCGGGGAGTCTTAAACTGGGCATAAGTGCTGCAGGGTGATACTAATCTTTAAACATCCTCCTTGTATTTCGGCCGCCAGAAGTAACGAGATAATAATTCATGAGTCTTGCAAACAACCTTCTGGCCTGCCAGTCTAAAGTCGTGAACAAATTGCAGTACTTTTAATCGTGCTGCTAATGGCATATACAAGCGATGTTCATACTTCCATATGTTATCTCGATAGGTTAAGTGTAAATCTGTAGGGGGGTCTAAAAGCATCAGATCCATTCTGTAACCATACTTGATGTCAGACAACTGCTCACCAGTGCCAATAGCTCCCAGGAAGTTTGACTTAGAGAGTATTGTCTCTTTGGCTCAACCTATGGTGAGTCTTCCATATATGCTCTGGATAGAGCATCAGCTTTCCCATTTCTGGATCCAGGTCTATAATAGATAACAAAATCAAAATGATTTAAGAATAAATGCCATCTGACTTGTCTAGGAGACAGCCTTTTTTACAAACCGAACAAATTCTACATTCCGGTGGTCAGTAAGCACAGTGACATCAAGGAGACATCAAGCAAATGTCTCCTTTCTGTAAATGCAGCCACAATAATTCTTTATTTCCTACATCATAATTCCTTTCTAAAGCAGTCATTTGATGAGCGAAAAAAAACACATAAATGCAAATGCATCTTCTTTCCTATTCTCTGTGATAATATTGCCCCTACTACTGAATCTAAAGCATCTGTCTCCAGGATAAAAGGAAGTTCTGGGTTGGGATATATTAATATGGGATATGTAGTAAACCTTGTCCTAAGCAGAGAGAAAGCACTTTCAGCTTCTGGAGATCAGTTAAAAGATGATCCCTTCTTGGTTAGTTGAGTGATTGGTGACACAATTTTGCAGAAGTCTTTAATGAAACGTCTATAGAAGTTGGCAAACCCTACGAACCTTTGTACCTCTTTAACATTTCTTGAAGTTGGCCAATCTACTAAAGCCTGGACCTTGCTAGGGTCCATTCTCATACCTTAAGGTGAAATGATATAGCCCAAGTACTGAATCTGTGTTTGATGGAATTCACACTTTCCAAGTTAATATACAAACAGTGTCTGCGAAGACGATCCAGTACAGTTCAAACTTGTTGTTGATGCTCCTCTTGGGAATTTGAGAAAATTAGTATGTCATCAAGATAGATGACAACAAATTGGTGAATTAGATCTTTAAAAACATCATTCATGAAATGTTGAAAGATAGCAGGACCATTGAACAGTCCAAAGGCATCACCAAATGTTCAAAATGTCCATATTTCCATCGAAAGGCAGTTTTCCATTCATCGCCAGATCATATGCAAATTAAATTATATGCTCCTCATAAATCTAATATGCTGAAAATCCTTGCTGAGCGAAGCCTCTCCAGTAACTCTGAAATAAGTTGGAGCAGGTAGCGGTTCTTCATTGTAACTTTATTTAATGCTATATAATCAATACATGGTTGTAATGAACCATCCTTCTTTTTCACAAAGAAAATAGGTGCAGTTGCTGGAGAAGTGGAGGGACGAATTAAACCTTTTTCTAAACTTTCATCCACATAATACTTGAGGACCTTTAACTCAGGCTCGGGTAATGAATAAGTGTGTCCAAAGGTAACAAATCCACCGGGCAATCATAGGGTCTGTGACGTGGTAACTTGTTAGCATTCTTCTTACTACAGACATCAGAAAAGTCTTTATACTGTGGAGGTAGCTGTTCCAATACACGAGGAGGGGAATTATATAATTCGCTCACCTCTTCAACAGAGGGTTCATTGTTTTTTGGATGTTGAATTTTGACAATTTGTCTCATACATATTTTGTACTTAAGGGGAGAAATTGATGTTTTTCTGATTTAAGCCACCTGCACTCTACTGTATTATTGTATAATCATCGTTCCATTTAATTGCCTATTTTTTATCATTAAACACTCTTTTTTTTTAAATATCCATGTGGCCAATAGCATATATAAGTACGTATAAGCTATATAAGCTTATTTAAAGAAAAAAACTTGATCATGGAACTGTCAGGAATGGAGGGAGGTGGCGACTTGATGGGCCATAGAGCAGAGTACAAAGACATGCAATAAGTGGAAAAACAGCACATCTATGAAATAGAGTGCTTGAGTAATTAGAGGACAGGAATGGAAGTAAATGGAATCTGAGAAACAAAAGAAAAATGGAAGTGGAAACAGAACTAGCCCAAGGAACTGGGCTATAGCATTTGCTAGAGATGGAAGGATGTTGAAAACTAGTTAACAAGTGGGGGTGGTGAGGGAGAGTCCCACCCATTTAACATAATGAACAGTTGTAGCCTAACACTAAACAACAGTGTGAGAAAGAAATATTTGTAGAGGTTTCTTTACTTTTATAGACTTTGGGGTCATAGCCGGATTAAGGGGGGGGCACAGGGGGCACGTGCCCCGGGCCCCCCTCTCTGCGAGGGCCCCCCGCCGCCGCGCGCATAACTTCTGATTTTTTTCCAAAAATTTTTTTTACACTTTTCTTTTTAGCGGCGGCGGCGGAAGGGGGGGGGTTCGGGGCTCCCTTTGTTGGTGGGGGAAGCCGGGTAGTAAAAAAAAAAAAAAAAGATACACTACTCACCTCACCGCGGCGCTGGCGTCCCTCCTCCTCTCTGCACTGTTGATACTGAATGACAGGCGTGACGTCATCAAGTCACGCCTGTCATTCAGTGAGGAGCAGCGCAGAGAGGACCAGGAAAGAAAAAAGAAGACAGAAGAGAGGAGAAGATAGAAGCGAACAGAAAGGTAAGTAAAAAAAAAAGGGAATAACGCAGAAAGGCACTATGGAGGAAATAGGAAAGAAGAGAGGCACAGTATGGAGGAAATAGGAAAGAAGAGAGGCACAGTATGGAGGTAAAAGGAAAGAAGAGAAGCTGTCACTCACCGGACCGTGAGTGCCTCTTCCCGGACATTTAGGAACCGTGGCCGTCCACCATCCTGAGGGTCTGCGCATGCGCAGCCCTTTTCTATACTTCAGTGTATACCCCTTTAACTTAATTGGCAGATCAGGCAACCTCCCTATATTAAGCACCTGTGGTCACCACCACGTTGCCTGATCTTGGAGTCTCATTCCTCATGAGTCTCTGAAGGTGTTCCTGTATTACTCGTGTATTCAGCGTTGCTGATTCCTGTGGTTTCCAAACCACTTCTACTACTGTGGTTCCATACCACTTCTACCATCAACTGTATCATCATGACTGTTTGCTGATTCCTATCCGCTGCCTCCGTGCACTACAGTCTTCTATACCACTTCAACGTTATTTTATATCTATGTGACTGTTTGCTCATCGCTATCCGCTGCCCCCGTGCACTCCAGCTCTTACCTCACTCACCTGCTTCTCATCAAGTCTGTTTGCTGATTCCTATCCGCTGCCTCCGTGCACTACAGTCTCCTGCTTGCAACATCGTGACTGCCAGCTGACTACTATCCGCTGCCTCTGTGCACTACAGTCTCCTGCTTGCATCATCGTGACTGCCAGCTGACTACTATCCGCTGCCTCTGTGCACTACAGTCTCCTGCTTGCAACTCGCCTGTGTTCAACATCGTGACTGCCAGCTGATTACTATCCGCTGCCTCCGTGCACTATAGTCTCATCTCATCTTTGCTGTGACTTCCTCGAGACTGCCGCTTTCATTACCATCTGCTACACTTCGTGATCAACAGCTCCTGCCCTGCGCTGCACTCCTGTTTCCCATCGCTGTTGGTTCCTGTGGTTGCTACTGGTTACCTCCGTGTGCCGCTGAGTCCTGCTGCGGTGGTCAACGCTATCGTCCATCTCCTGCTGATCCACTCTCCACGCCTTCACGTGTTCCACTGGTCTCTACCCTCCTGTCAGCATTGGATTTGTATCTCATCTACTACCCTCTGCTGGATCATCTCCATTCTCCTGGGTCCCCTATGAGTCCAGTTCCACGTGTTGCTGACTCCTGTGGATTCGTGTCCCTGTTGGTCTACTCACCTGTGCGCTGCACCTGCTAGACCGCTGCTTCACCTATCCAGGGACTTCCTATCCAGTCGGTCTCCAGCCGCTCAGGTACCGCTGCAATCCCATCTGACTGCTACTGCTGAACCACGGTATGCATACTTCTCATTGACTGTGCTGTGTATTGCATATCTTGCTGGACTGTGTTTGGTTCTCTCTGGAGTCTGCTATCCGCTGAGTCTATTGCCATCATTGACTGTGTTATCATTGTGCTGGACTACTTCAAGAGACTTTCTAGATTGCAGACCTGATCAGTCATATATATATATATATATCTATATTGTGCATATTTCTGTGGATCGTGTATAAGGTGCCTGTGTATATCCTGTGTTGCAGTCTTCCCCCGTACACCTCCTCACATATATATTCAGTGGTACAACTTGCTGATGTCAGACCACTGATCCCTGTTTCCGGTATCACCTGTTCCATTATCCTCTCACATAGCAGTGGTACAACTTGCTACCGCAGACCACTGACTACCTGGATACCTCCACTTGGATTCCATTCCTTCACTCAGACAGCGGTACAACTTGCTACCTGCAGACCGCTGACTCTCATCACCTCCTTGTTTCTGTTGGACATTCCTCCTCACTATAGCAGTGGTACAACTTGCTATCGCAGACCACTGACTACCTTCACGTGTCCTTGTCCATACAGTTCCTTGTGTATCATTACCTCATTATTACCAGTGTTGCTAGTCATAGACTTTCCTGAGCATCTCATCGGCCATCATTTCATGTTCCGTGATCACCCAGCTACCAGAGTACCCTATTACCATCTACATTGCTCTGGTAAGCCTACCATCTGGTGATCCCTGGGTAAAGACTCCTAGTGCCCGTGACAGTAAGATCAGGCCATGACAGACCCAGATGTGGAACCTACCGCCAAAGAGATGCTGCAACATCTGGTTAGCCGTGTGGAGCAACAGGATGCCCGCCAACAGCTGTTACTTCAGTGTTATCAGTCATTAACCTCCCAAGGAACATCTGGACAGACTGTGACAGCTACTGCTGAAGCTCCTGTGCTTTCCTCCGTTTCCCCATTGCCATCCCAGGTGTCTATAGCTTCCACGCTTCACCTGCCTACTCCGTCAAAGTACGATGGAGACCCCAAAACTTGTAGGGGTTTCCTTAACCAATGTTCAGTCCATTTTGAGCTCCAACCTCAAAATTTTTCTACCCATCGTTCCAGAGTGGCCTATCTTATCTCTTTGTTTTCAGGACAAGCCCTGGCTTGGGCCTCCCCTCTGTGGGAGAGGAACGATCCAATATTACAAGATAGTGCCAAATTCATTTCTACATTCCGAAGTGTGTTCGATGAACCAGGTCGTGTGACCTCCGCTGCTTCTAGCATCCTCCGTCTGCGACAAGGATCTCATACTGTAGGCCAGTACGTCATTCAATTTAGGATCTTAGCCTCTGAACTTCAGTGGAACACTGAAGCCCTAGTTGCCGCCTTCTGGCAGGGGCTTTCCGATAAAATTAAAGATGCACTGACTACCCAAGAGCTTCCTTCGTCACTTGAAGATTTGATTTCTCTATGCCATCGTGTTGATATGAGATTTCGTGAAAGAGAGGCTGAGAAAACGACTTCTGCTAAAGCACCTTTTCGCTCTAACCCTCAATTTCGTCCAGTGTCACCCGCTGTGATTCCCATGGAGATAGGACGTTCCAAGTTATCTTCTGAGGAGAGGAAACGAAGAGTCAAGAATAGACTCTGTATCTATTGTGCTGATTCCACTCATGTCCTCAGCTCCTGCCCTAAGAGATCGGGAAATGCCAGGCCCTAACTAGTTCTGGAGAGGTGAAGTTAGGGTCCCTGGAGTCCTCTCCATCGTCTATGAAATCTAAAGTCTGCGCTTTTGATGTGACTATTTCCTTTGCTACCAAAACCTTTGAGTCACAGGCATTGATTGATTCCGGAGCAGCAGGAAATTTTATTTCCAAATCGTTAGTTAATCAATGGTCTCTACCAATGATTACCTTAAAAACTCCCATTACTGTGACGGCTATCGATGGATCACGTCTCATCAACGGTCTCATCACCCAGAGTACGTCTCCAGTAACCCTTCAGATTGGTGCTCTGCATCATGAAGAGATATCGTTTTTAATTCTTCCTGTTACGACAAGTCCGATTGTCCTAGGCCTTCCATGGCTTCAGTGTCACTCTCCCCAGATTGACTGGCGCACCCCTCAAGTCACGTCTTGGGGGCCTGAATGTCACCATCATTGCCTTTCCCAAGTCATTCCTCTCAAGGTACAGCAAGCTTCCATCTCAGCTATTTCACCGGGACTCCCTCCTCAATATGCTTCATTTACCGATGTTTTTGATAAAGCTCAGTCTGAACGTCTTCCTCCTCATCGTTCTTGGGATTGTCCGATTGATCTTCTTCCTGGCAAGACTCCTCCCAGGGGCCGGGTCTATCCACTCTCGTTACCTGAAACTCAAGCTACATCTGAATATATACGGGAGAACCTCCAGCGTGGGTTCATTCGACCTTCCACCTCGCCCGCTGGAGCTGGGTTCTTCTTTGTCAAAAAGAAGGATGGATCATTACGCCCTTGTATAGATTTTCGTGGACTCAATGCCATTACTATCAAGAATCGGTATCCCATTCCGTTGATCACTGAGCTATTTGACCGCATCAAGGGAGCCCGTATTTTTACTAAGTTGGATCTTCGTGGTGCCTACAATTTAATCAGAATCCGTTCCGGTGACGAATGGAAGACGGCGTTTAACACCAGAGACGGGCATTACGAATATCTGGTAATGCCTTTCGGGCTATGTAATGCCCCCGCTGTTTTTCAGGGCTTCATCAATGAGATTTTTCGGGACTTATTATATGTATGTGTCGTCGTCTACCTGGACGACATATTGATTTTTTCACAGGACCTGCCTTCTCACCACCAACATGTGGCAGAAGTCCTCTCCAGGCTACGGAAAAATTCATTGTTCTGTAAATTAGAAAAATGTTCATTCGAATTACCCCAGATTCCATTCTTGGGGTATATTGTTTCCGGAGTTGGTCTGAAGATGGATCCTGACAAAGTAAATGCTGTCCTACATTGGCCCCAGCCAACTACTCTTCGTGCCATCCAGCGTTTTTTAGGTTTTGCCAATTACTATAGACGCTTCATTCAAGACTTTTCTTCCATTGCATCTCCTATTGTGGCCCTGACTCGAAAAGGGGCTAATCCTAAGCAATGGTCTACTGAGGCTATTCAAGCCTTTCAAACATTAAAAGAGTCCTTCTCTTCGGCTCCAATCCTTCGTCAGCCTGATGTGACACTCCCCTTTTTCCTAGAAGTAGATGCCTCTAATGTGGGCTTAGGAGCTATTCTCTCCCAACGCTCGGAACAGCAAAAATTCCACCCTTGTGCCTTCTATTCTCGGGGTCTCCTACCCGCAGAGAAGAATTATACCATCGGAGACAAGGAATTACTGGCTATCAAAGCCGCATTAGAGGAATGGAGATACTTGTTGGAGGGAGCTCGCCATCCGGTGACGATCTTCACGGATCATAAGAACTTGTCATATCTCCAGTCTGCCCAATGCTTGAACCCTCGTCAAGCAAGATGGTCTCTTTTCTTTTCCCGTTTTGAATTAATAATTACCTTCAAACCAGCTGCCAAGAACAAAAAAGCTGATGCCTTATCTAGAGCCTTTGTTACGTCCTCTGATATAGAAGAGGTTTCCAACCATACCATTCTAGACCCCAAATGTATCTCACTGGCTGCTTCATCCACCAAAACGCTACCATTTGGGAAGACCCTCGTGCCTCCTACTCTAAGGAGGAAAATCCTTTCGTGGTTCCATGCCTCTCGTTTTTCTGGACACGCCGGTGAACACAAGACTTTTGAGATCCTCTCTCGAAGTTACTGGTGGCCTTCAATGAGGAGAGACGTCAAAGAGTTCATTGCTTCCTGTGAATTATGTTCGCAATTCAAATCCTCCCGCAGAACCCCAGCAGGGTTGCTGCGACCACTACCCATTCCGTCCAAACCATGGACCCATATTAGTATGGATTTCGTTACTGACTTACCACCTAGTAAGAACCATAACACTATTTGGGTGGTAGTGGACAGATTTTCGAAGATGGCTCATTTCATCCCTCTGTCTGGTTTGCCTTCCTCGTCTATCCTGGCTGAACATTTCATTAAAGAGATCTTCCGTATCCATGGATGTCCATCTGAGATTGTGTCTGATAGAGGAGTACAATTCGTGTCCAGATTCTGGCGAGCCCTTTGTAAAACCTTGGGCATACGATTAGCACTCTCATCTTCTTACCATCCACAATCCAATGGCCAAACCGAACGTGTCAATCAAGATCTTGAGACTTTTATAAGGATATTTTCATCAGCCAATCAAGACAACTGGGTAGAGTTACTCCCTTGGGCTAAGTTCGCCCATAACAACATGTACCATGAGTCATCATCCAAAACTCCATTCTTTGTGGTCTACGGTCACCATCCGTCTTTTCCGGAATTTCCTGCCCTCCCGCCCACCCAAGTTCCTGCGGTGGAAACTGTTTGTCAGACCTTTAAAAATATCTGGTCTCAGGTCAGAACCTGTTTAAAGAAGACATCTGTCAAATATAAATCTTTCGCTGATAAGAAGAGGCGGGCTATTCCACCACTAAAAATTGGAGATCGTGTCTGGTTATCCACAAAAAATATTCGTTTGAAGGTTCCATCCATGAAATTCGCCCCTCGTTTTATTGGTCCATATAGGATCATTCAAGTTATCAATCCAGTATGTGTGAAACTCCTTCTTCCTAAGAGTCTTCGGATTTCTAATGCCTTCCATGTATCTTTGCTCAAACCTCTTATTATCAACCGTTTTTCAACTCCTCCCTCAGCTCCGCAGCCAGTTCAAGTTCATCAGGAGGAGGATTTTGAGATTACCGAGGTACTAGATGCAAAAATTTCGCGAGGAGTCCTCCACTTCCTCGTTCATTGGAAGGGCTTTGGTCCTGAGGAGCGCTCTTGGATCAAAGCTGAAGATCTTAATGCTCCTGCCCTTTTGAAGAAGTTTTACTCCAAAAATCCGGACAAGCCCGGTTCCAGGCGTTCTGTGCCCACCTTTAAAAGGGGGGGTACTGTCACTCACCGGACCGTGAGTGCCTCTTCCCGGACATTTAGGAACCGTGGCCGTCCACCATCCTGAGGGTCTGCGCATGCGCAGCCCTTTTCTATACTTCAGTGTATACCCCTTTAACTTAATTGGCAGATCAGGCAACCTCCCTATATTAAGCACCTGTGGTCACCACCACGTTGCCTGATCTTGGAGTCTCATTCCTCATGAGTCTCTGAAGGTGTTCCTGTATTACTCGTGTATTCAGCGTTGCTGATTCCTGTGGTTTCCAAACCACTTCTACTACTGTGGTTCCATACCACTTCTACCATCAACTGTATCATCATGACTGTTTGCTGATTCCTATCCGCTGCCTCCGTGCACTACAGTCTTCTATACCACTTCAACGTTATTTTATATCTATGTGACTGTTTGCTCATCGCTATCCGCTGCCCCCGTGCACTCCAGCTCTTACCTCACTCACCTGCTTCTCATCAAGTCTGTTTGCTGATTCCTATCCGCTGCCTCCGTGCACTACAGTCTCCTGCTTGCAACATCGTGACTGCCAGCTGACTACTATCCGCTGCCTCTGTGCACTACAGTCTCCTGCTTGCATCATCGTGACTGCCAGCTGACTACTATCCGCTGCCTCTGTGCACTACAGTCTCCTGCTTGCAACTCGCCTGTGTTCAACATCGTGACTGCCAGCTGATTACTATCCGCTGCCTCCGTGCACTATAGTCTCATCTCATCTTTGCTGTGACTTCCTCGAGACTGCCGCTTTCATTACCATCTGCTACACTTCGTGATCAACAGCTCCTGCCCTGCGCTGCACTCCTGTTTCCCATCGCTGTTGGTTCCTGTGGTTGCTACTGGTTACCTCCGTGTGCCGCTGAGTCCTGCTGCGGTGGTCAACGCTATCGTCCATCTCCTGCTGATCCACTCTCCACGCCTTCACGTGTTCCACTGGTCTCTACCCTCCTGTCAGCATTGGATTTGTATCTCATCTACTACCCTCTGCTGGATCATCTCCATTCTCCTGGGTCCCCTATGAGTCCAGTTCCACGTGTTGCTGACTCCTGTGGATTCGTGTCCCTGTTGGTCTACTCACCTGTGCGCTGCACCTGCTAGACCGCTGCTTCACCTATCCAGGGACTTCCTATCCAGTCGGTCTCCAGCCGCTCAGGTACCGCTGCAATCCCATCTGACTGCTACTGCTGAACCACGGTATGCATACTTCTCATTGACTGTGCTGTGTATTGCATATCTTGCTGGACTGTGTTTGGTTCTCTCTGGAGTCTGCTATCCGCTGAGTCTATTGCCATCATTGACTGTGTTATCATTGTGCTGGACTACTTCAAGAGACTTTCTAGATTGCAGACCTGATCAGTCATATATATATATATATATCTATATTGTGCATATTTCTGTGGATCGTGTATAAGGTGCCTGTGTATATCCTGTGTTGCAGTCTTCCCCCGTACACCTCCTCACATATATATTCAGTGGTACAACTTGCTGATGTCAGACCACTGATCCCTGTTTCCGGTATCACCTGTTCCATTATCCTCTCACATAGCAGTGGTACAACTTGCTACCGCAGACCACTGACTACCTGGATACCTCCACTTGGATTCCATTCCTTCACTCAGACAGCGGTACAACTTGCTACCTGCAGACCGCTGACTCTCATCACCTCCTTGTTTCTGTTGGACATTCCTCCTCACTATAGCAGTGGTACAACTTGCTATCGCAGACCACTGACTACCTTCACGTGTCCTTGTCCATACAGTTCCTTGTGTATCATTACCTCATTATTACCAGTGTTGCTAGTCATAGACTTTCCTGAGCATCTCATCGGCCATCATTTCATGTTCCGTGATCACCCAGCTACCAGAGTACCCTATTACCATCTACATTGCTCTGGTAAGCCTACCATCTGGTGATCCCTGGGTAAAGACTCCTAGTGCCCGTGACAGAAGCACAGTATGGAGGAAATAGGAAAGAAGAGAGGCACAGTATGGAGGAAATAGGAAAGAAGAGAGGCACAGTATGGAGGTAAAAGGAAAGAAGAGAGGCACAGTATGGAGGAAATAGGAAAGAAGACAGGCACAGTATGGAGGAAACAGGAAAGAAGAGAGGCACAGTATGGAGGAAATAGGAAAGAAGAGAAGCACATTATGGAGGAAATAGGAAAGAAGAGAGGCACAGTATGGAGGTAAAAGGAAAGAAGAGAGGCACAGTATGGAGGAAATAGGAAAGAAGAGAGGCACAGTATGGAGGAAACAGGAAAGAAGAGAGGCACAGTATGGAGGAAATAGGAAAGAAGAGAAGCACAGTATGGAGGAAATAGGAAAGAAGAGAGGCACAGTATGGAGGTAAAAGTAAAGAAGAGAGGCACAGTATGGAGGTAAAAGGAAAGAAGAGAGGCACAGTATGGAGGTAAAAGGAAAGAAGAGAGGCACAGTATGGAGGTAAAAGGAAAGAAGAGAGGCACAGTATGGAGGTAAAAGGAAAGAAGAGAGGCACAGTATGGAGGAAATAGGAAAGAAGAGAAGCACAGTATGGAGGAAATAGGAAAGAAGAGAGGCACAGTATGGAGGTAAAAGGAAAGAAGAGAGGCACAGTATGGAGGAAAAAGGGGGAGAATAGGCACAGTATGGAGGAAAAAGGGGGAGAAGAGAGGCACAGTAAGGAAAAAGGGGGAGAGGCACAGCATGAGAAAAAAGGGGGGAGAAAGGCACAGTATAAGAAAAAAGTGTGAGAGACACAGCATGAGGAAAAAGGGGGGGGAGAGACACAATAGTGGGGACAATTAATTTAAGATGGGGTGGTTTGGGGAGAATGAGGTCCCTTTATTAAATGTGCCTATGAATTATTTAATGGCAGTGACGGTTGCGGGAAATAGGTATATTTCTGAAATGTAAATACTATTAATTTATTGCTGGGGCTGTTTATAGGGAGGGAAATAGGTTTATTTATTAAATGTGAATACTATTATTTTAATCCTGGGGCTGGAGGAAGGCCTAATTATTAATCATGGGTGGTACTGATTTAACGCCGGGGGTGGCTGTAATTTTCTAAATGTACCCATTTTTTTTCTCCAAATAGGGCCCCTAACATTCCAGGATCCGGACAAGCCGCAACTAAAGAAACCTGCAGCACAGGTGGTGAAAGTGAGAAGAACAGGTAGGAGAGAGCAGCAAAGTCTGTGAAATGTTGTGATTCTAGTGGGACAATCCCAATTTTTGGTGACCGTTCAATGGTGTACACAACAATGCAGTTTTTTTGTCTGTAGGAGGGTGGCCTGGCCATGCCCAGTGATGCATTATCAATGGTATTTTAATTTGCGGTATAACTGCTAGTTTTAATGTGCATTATAAATTTTATTTTTAAAGTGCGGTATCATTGCTAGTTTTAGCGTGCAGTATCATTGCTAGTTTTAGTGTACATTATCAATGGTATTTTTAATGTGTTATATCATTGCTAGTTTTAATGTGTGGTGTCAATACCCATTTTAATGTGGTGTTTTGATGATTGTTTTAATGTACAGTATTTCAGTTTGTGGAAGCAATAATTTTTCTTATGCAGACAACCTAAGTGAGCCCTCTGGGAGAGCTGTAAGTGTCATACTGTGGGCTGTACGTGATGTAATGCAGGATGTGTCACTATGCCCTTAATTTTAGATCTTAGGGGCCCCCCTGTCTTAAGTGCCTTAATCCAGCTCTGTTTGGGGTATCACTCAGAAACCATGTGTTGTTCTATCTGGGTAGTAGTTCAGTCACAACTTTGGGATCCATATGGCCAATGCACTGTTGTGCTTTCACTGTAAGGGATAGGATGATGCAGTTGCAAACTATCCTGTCAATAATCTGCACATGAGGAAGTACCCCTGAAGAAAGCACCAATCAGCGTCAGCATCGCAATTGCAAGCAGCCAGACACAAGCGGTTTGTTGGTGCCTGAGACCAACATCATCATCAGCAGCTATTTCGACCTGCCCCTGACCACTCACAAATAATACAGGTTTCTCAGGCATATATGTGTCTTTTTCCCAGTCTCCATACTTTTTCAATTGTGCAAACATGCCCTTACTGTACTCAGCTCCATACATCACGCCTATTCAGGTGCAGGCTGGTGTAAGTGGCAGTATCACTCAAATCTGCATGGGCGCATATGCGTGCATGTACTTTCTGAGTGTGCATAGAGAAATTTAGCGCAATATATGCTACACAAACTGGCATAGTACTCACTTGGCCCCAGCCCCTATATCTCTGGTATTTGTCATGCATTGGATGACATGGTCTAATGTTTGAGAGTCAGTTGTGTCACTTTGCATGGAGAAGGCAACATGTTTGTTGGGTAATAGTCTGCTACACTGTTACAAATTGACGTTAGTCTGCAAAGTTGCTATAGAAACTCCCATTACTGAATAACTGGTGGACACCTACCTCCCAACTGTCCCAATTTAAGCGGGATAGTCCTTATTTGTGGGCTCAGTCCCACTGTCCTGATCGGGCCAGAATGTTGAGAGGTAAATGCACATACTGCTGTTCTGATCCTGCCGCTAATGTGCCTGACAATGAAAGGGCATTTTATGGATAAGGAAGGAGGTTAATGGTCATCCTAGTGTTATCAGAATGCTAGACACTACCCTGGGGTATGGCTGTAGAACTGTCTGAGTTCAAATCAAGAAGAGGCTGGAGCGCTGTGAGAGCGGTACTCCCGAAGAACGTCTCGAAGGATCCCCTGTAAGGAGGAAAGGTTCTCACCTGATCCCGAGGGTCGCTATGGGCGGAACCCGTCAAGTGCAGGAGGCTTCTGCTGCAGTCACGGTCCCTCCTGTGTGCGAGAGGAACAGAGGCACGAAAACAATGGGGGAAGTGGAAGGGGGTGTCCGGAATGCCGCCCAGGACTAGAGGGTTACTCAGCCCCGCTTGGCGACTCTCCGTTTTATTCTGGCCAAGCCACGCGGCTCCAAGAGTTCGGGGTAGAGAACGTTCTCGCCCGAACTCCCTACTCCCCTCTGGAGAGGGCCACAAGTGTGGGGACAAGACTCACTCCGCCGGCGGTGCGCCGCGAGGTATCACAGTCCCCACCCAGAACCGTCAGTCTCCTGCCGGCGTGCGGGCGGACTCCGTCTTACCCCACGAGGCACCGTCCGCCCTGGAACCGTCAAGCAACCCTGCCGGAACTCAGGCCGGACACCCCAATGGAACCGTGGACGGCCGTGACCAACCCCGGAACTCACCAGGGCAGGGCTGTACTGCCCCAGTGGAACCGCGGAACGCCTGAACCGCCCTCGGAACTCAGAAGGGCTGTGCTACACTACTTCCAAGGCACCGAGGGAGACCTTGATCTCTCCCAGCCCGCGAAGAAGTCGTGCCACACCGCCGCCCAAGGATCTGCCCCACCAGGGTCTACACGGAAGGGGGAAGGGAAAGGGGATAGACAATACTTACCGGCTCGGGAGATCCTCCTCGGTCCTTCTCCCTGGGGTGGGACGTAGCTTGCCTACTTGCCCTTTCCAGGCCGTACGCACGGCTCGGGAACGAGTTGAGTCCACCCGGCGTTCAGTCCCAACACACCACTTCCCGACCCCTGCAGGGAGACACAACACGCCCCAACCACCCACTACACCGTACAATACCCCCCCAATACAATACTCAATTGACAGTACAATACTCACAATACAATACTCAATTGACAGTACAATACTCACAATACAATACTCAATTGACAGTACAATACTCAGGACACTATTAACACGGAAAAGTGTAATATCAAAGCAGAGTGTGTGTGTTCCTGTCCTACTCTGCCCAAGGGTGATACGGTTAGGAAAAAGGGAGAGAGGGAACAAAGACAGAATTCCACGGCAGGGCCTAAAGCCTAGGGGTGACCTGAGGGCCTCGCGCCCTAAGGAATCTACTCAGGGCCTGGTGCCCTATTGGGTCTAACGGGAGCTACCAAATGGAAAGGCAGACTTAATGGACGCCGGCAGAAGGCCCTGGGCCCGGGTAAAGAGTGTCCGATAGCCTGCGGGCGTGGGCCCGGGAGGGGTGGTCCCCACTGGGGTCTTACCTGGTCTAGGTCCTCCGCTCGCGACGTCAGCGTAACTCCTCTTCGGTCCCGCTGCTGCTGCTACCGTGGGTGCTGCTGCTGCTACCGTGGGTGCCGCTGCTGCTGCTGCTACTGTGGGTGCTGCTGCTGCCGTGGGTGCTGCTGCTGCTGAGGGTGCTGCTGCTGAGGGTGCTGCTGCTGCTGCTGCTACTGTGGATGCCGCTGCTGCTGCTGCTACTGTGGGTGCTGCTGCTGCCGTGGGTGCTGCTGCTGCTGAGGGTGCTGCTGCTGAGGGTGCTGCTGCTGAGGGTGCTGCTGCTGTGTCCGGACGTCCTTCCTCCAGCTTCACTTCCCGCCGAACAGAGCGCTTCCCACGTGGCCGCCGACAATATCCCCGGGCCAGGCGCTTCCCTATGACCTCATCACGGCCGGGAGCCGTGATTGGTCCGTGGCCGGGCGCCGTGATTGGCCCGCGGCCCGTGTGTGGAGCCGGCGTCTCCACACATCCCCCTACGTTTCCCATTGCAGTCCCTGCAATGACGGCTTGGGACCAATCGAAATGCAGATCGGCGAATCGTGGGGCCGGAACGCCTCGATTGCTCCTCTGTGACTTCCGAGGCGCCATGAGTCTTAGCGGAGAGGAAGGGACAGGGCGATCCGGGTCCGTTTGCGTCTGGGGGCCAAGGGTGGGGGTTTGTAGGGTTGTCGCCTCCCATCCTACGTTTCCGGGTGCTTCTGCGAGGTCGTCCGATCTTTTATCTCGGGGGGAGCCCGGCAAAGCTGGTCGGGGTACCTCCACCCACCCTTTCTCGGTTTCGCCCCCTGGGGATGGTGCGGGTCCCAGAATTTCCGGGACCGGGTCCTCTGCTGGGGCCTCATGGAACAGGCAGGGCCTCAGCTTGTCTCGGTGTAGTATTTTCGTGAGTCCGGGTACCTTGGTGGACTCAACCTCGTAGGCGGGGCTTTCAGGACTCAACCGCCGCCGGACCACATAGGGGGCGGTTTCCCATCTCTTTTGTAGCTTGTCTGCCGGTTTAGACATGTGGACGATGACGCGCTGCCCTTCTGTGAAGTCCGGGGGTGCCTTTCGCTGGGCGCCATCATGGATCTTGGCTTCGATGTTGTGTTTGGCAAGGCTGCATGCGATCTTCAGCCGCCGCCGTTGCTCCATGACCCAGGCAGGACATGTCCATTGCTCCTCCTCTGCGGGTCCCAGAGCCAGCTCTTGCATGTCCTTCCCTGCTCGGCCAAACATTAAGAAATAGGGTGTGTACCCGGTGGTGCTATGTACTCGGTTGTTGTAAGCCCACGTAAGATCCGGCACCGCGGCTGGCCAGTGGGTCCGCTGTTCCTTTTCGAGGGTTCGCAGCATCTGGATTAGGGTCCGATTGAAGCGCTCACACCCGCCATTCCCTTGGGGGTGGTAGGGGGTAGTCCTAGACCGGCGTATCCCATACATGTCGCAGAGTCCTTGCATGATGCGCCCCTGGAAACAGGCTCCCTGGTCGGAGTGGATTCGCTCCGGGCAGCCGTACTTCCTGATGAAATCTTCCACGACGGCCGTGACGGCGGACTCAGCCGTCTGGTCCCGGGTAGGGGTCACGACGGTGAACTTGGTAAAATGATCGGTCATGACCAATGCATACTGATGTCCGCGGGTAGACTCTCCGATAGCCACGTAGTCGATCATGAGGAGCTCCAGGGGCCGTCCCGACGAGATGGTGTGGACGGGCACCCGTTGTTGGGTGGGTTTGGTCACGCCACATCTTCGGCATTCACGGCACACTTGTTCCACTAACGTTGGCAGCCCTGGCCAATAGAACCGCTGTCTTAGCCATTGGGTTGTTTTCATGGCCCCCAGGTGGGCGCCTCGAACATGGGCCTCCTCGGCCAGGCGCCGCGTGGTTTCGGCTGGCACCACAATCTGCCACACCGGCCGTAGTTCGTGTTCCAAATAGGCGCGGCGTCGCAGCACGCCCTCGTGCACCACCAGCTGGTTCCAATGCTCCACAAGTTTCTGTTCGCTCACCGGCAGGCGCTTCCTCTCCCCCTTCGAGGGCCAGTGTCCCTGCTGGCACCACTGGAAGACCTGGCGTATACCGGGGTCCCGTTGTTGTTCTGCGGCCCAGTCCGGCATCTGGTTGGCAAGGAGGGTGGCGCATATTCTGCCGTCTAGCGGTGTCTTGGAGACCATTTTGTGAAACCGGGTGAAGTTTGGGATTTCCACTTCCTCCTCTTCTTCGTCTTTGGAGTGAGTTGTCATGACCACTGGGAATCTGGAGAGTGCGTCGGCGTCTCCGTTATTCCGGCCGGGGCGATAGCGGAAGCGATGAGAGAACTTGGCCAAGCGGGCTCGCCACCGTTGTTCTTAGGCTCCTAATTTGGCCGAGTCCAGGTGCACCAGTGCACTGTTATCGGTGACTACCTCCACCTCTGCGGCCGTTAAGTACTCTGCAAATTTTTCGGTCATGGCCCACACGACTGCCAAGAACTCCAGTTTGAACGAGCTGTAATTGGCGGGGTTTCGCTCGGAGTCGTGCAAGGTCCGGCTGGCATAGGCGATCACGCGCTCCTTACCATCCTGTATCTGGGCCAGTACTGCTCCTAGCCCTTGGTGGCTGCCATCCGTGTACAGGATGAACGGCTGGCTGAAGTCGGCGTATGCCAACACGGGGGCGCGGGTCAGTTCTTCTTTTAGCTGGGCGAAAGCAGCCTCGTGGGGGGCATTCCACGCCTCCACTCGGGACTTGGCTCCCGCAGGGCTTCCTCGGAGCAAGTCAAACAATGGTCCGGCGATCTTGGAGAATCCCTTGATGAACCTGCGGTAATACCCAACGAGGCCCAGAAACGCCCGAAGCTCCGTGATGGTCGTGGGGGCTGGCTAATTGGTCACCGCGGATACCTTGTCCTGGGTGGGACGCACTCCGTCCCGCGACACCACATGGCCCAGGTACTCCAACTGATCCTTCAGCAGATGGCATTTCCTCGGCTTGAGTTTCAGCCCAAACCGTTCCAGTCGTTGGAACACCAGGTCTAGGCGGGCTAAGTGTTCCTCCAGGGTGGATGCGAATACGATGATGTCGTCCAGGTAGATTAACAGGGCTTCAAAATTCAGATCTCCGAGGCAGCGCTCCATGAGTCGCTGGAAGGTGGCTGGCGCGTTGGTCAACCCAAACGGCATCCGTTGGAATTCGAATAGCCCCATGGGTGTAATAAACGCCGTCTTTGCCCTGTCTTTCTCGGCCACGGGTACCTGCCAATAGCCACTTGCCAGATCTAATGTAGAAAAGTATTTGGCCCGGCCCAGCGCCGCGAGGGATTCCTCTATGCGTGGTAATGGGTATGCATCGCGCACGGTGCAGTGATTAAGCTTCCGATAGTCCACACAGAACCGGACAGTGCCATCTTTCTTCCGCACCAGGACGATCGGTGCCGCCCAGGGACTACGGCTTTCAGTCACCACCCCATTGTCCAACATCTGACGCAGCATGGTCTTGACCTCCTGGTACAGCTTCGGGGGTATTTGACGGTAACGTTCTCTCTCCGGCACGGCCGTGTCCGTATGGATCTCGTGCTCCCATTGATCCGTTAGCCCGAAATCGTCCTCGTGTCGGGAGAACACTCGCTGTCTTCTCCACAGCATCGCTTCCAGTTGTTGGATATCATTCGGCGGTAGGTCACCTTCTGAAACATCCATGCTTTCACGGATTACCCGTCCGTTCCAGGTGGAGGTGGGTTGTTCCGGGGGTGCTACTTGGACCACCATGGTCCAAGGTCTTTGGGGGTCGGGGAACAACGACACATCTTGAGTGGTTTCCACCTCTTCTCCGGTGGTTGGGTGGAGCAAGGCCAGCAGGGTGTTGGGCGGTATTTTCTGTGGTTGGTCGCCCATATTGCAGAAACGAACGGGGACTCGTCCTTCCCGTATCCTGACCAGTGCGCGGCCAACCATGGGCGTCCTCTGGTTGCTCTCCTCCGTCCCGCCCGAGGATACCGGTTCGAGGAGCACCTCCCGGCCTTCGAGCCTCTGCTTGGTCCCCACCCTCATCCACAACAGGAGCTCCTGCCGAGGGGGAACGACCACCTCCTGCCGATAGTTTGTGCGGATGGATCCCAGGGGAGCAGGACGGCCTTGGGGAAATGTTGGGACTCGCAGGCGGTTCACCTGCTGTAGCGCCTGTTGTACCGGTCGTTGGACCCCCAGTTTCTTCCAGTAAGCAGGACCCCTCTCGGACCACAGCATATGGTCTAATCCTCGGAGGATGTTCATCCCCAGAATCACGGGGCCATGTCGTAGTTCCGGGCTGTCTATGACCACAATGCCCTGCTTCCCCAACGGGCGCCCGTAGAGCTCCACCTCCATCCACACGACTCCCACCACAGGGATGGGTAGGTTATTGGCGGCCGTGAGATGAATCCAGTCCCCCGTCTGGGCCTGTTGTAGATGTTGATAGTTCTTTTGGAAACAGGCCGCCGTCATCGTGGTGACCTGGGACCCGGTGTCTAATAGGCAACGCTGGTTGTGACCCTGGAAGCGAGCCACAACTACGGGACACTCTCCTACTAATTCAGCCGAATTAACAATCAGTCGTTCTGAGTCTGCTTCCCTTGCGGTGGGTCCCACTACCGCAAGGGTTTCTAGTTTAAAGTCGGCCTGGGTGCGGCATTGGGGCAATTACGGGCCAGATGTCCCACCTGCCCACATTGCCAACACCGGGGCCCGTCCGCTGGGCGTCGCCGTGGGGCGTCCCTTGGTTCATTCCGTGGATACTCTCTATCCCCGCGGCCAGACGGTATTTCCTCGATCCGCTTCTGCATCCGTCCCATGTCCTCCTTCATCTGTAGAATTACGTCCGTCAGGTCTTGGATGCAGCTTTCCCATGGTGCGGCGGACGGTGGGATGGGGGCGCGGACCTGCTGCACGGCCATGGTGCTCGGGCCGCTGCCTGTATTGTCGTCCCGGGCGATGACCGTGGTTTGTGCTTGATGGAAGGTCATGCTCGGCAACAATTCCAATCGGTCCTGCATATAGGTTCGCAGGTGCTCACTACGTAAGCCGTTGATAAATTGATCCCGTAGTACGGTATCTGTTTCTCCCAATACCTTAGTGTCCTTTTTCTTCAAATTCGCCAGCAGGCCTTGGAGGGCTATAGCGAATTTGGGGATGGTCTCCTCTTCTCGCTGAAATCGGGTAAAAAAACGTTTGCGCAGGGTCGCGGTGGTAGACTTGTCCCCATACACATCGCTTAAGACCCTCAACACATCCGCCAAAGTCTTTCGCTGTTCAGGCTCGCATAGAAGTGCGGCCTGGCGGGCATCTCCCTCCAAGGCGAGCACGGCCACTTCCGCTTGCATGTCTGGGGGCACGCCATATAGCCGGATGACCATTCGTAACTGCATCTCCCAGTCGGCTAACGTTATGTTCGTACCATCGAACTTCGGTACGTGAGAAAGAGCTGCCCCTATCGCTACAACTCGGGAGCGCTCCGCCGGCTCCCCTACTGGTTCCACGTCGCCTGGGACGTTTACCGGCAGCACTAGGCAGATCCTCCTCGCTCGCCGGCCTTCCAGACGGCCGGCCCTCTGGAGCGTTGTTGTTGCCCGTGGGCTCCATAGTCACCTGTCGGGATCCTGCCGACTACGCCAAATGTGAGAGCGGTACTCCCGAAGAACGTCTCGAAGGATCCCCTGTAAGGAGGAAAGGTTCTCACCTGATCCCGAGGGTCGCTATGGGCGGAACCCGTCAAGTGCAGGAGGCTTCTGCTGCAGTCACGGTCCCTCCTGCGTGCGAGAGGAACAGAGGCACGAAAACAATGGGGGAAGTGGAAGGGGGTGTCCGGAATGCCGCCCAGGACTAGAGGGTTACTCAGCCCCGCTTGGCGACTCTCCGTTTTATTCTGGCCAAGCCACGCGGCTCCAAGAGTTCGGGGTAGAGAACGTTCTTGCCCGAACTCCCTACTCCCCTCTGGAGAGGGCCACAAGTGTGGGGACAAGACTCACTCCGCCGGCGGTGCGCCGCGAGGTATCACAGTCCCCACCCAGAACCGTCAGTCTCCTGCCGGCGTGCGGGCGGATTCCGTCTTACCCCACGAGGCACCGTCCGCCCTGGAACCGTCAAGCAACCCTGCCGGAACTCAGGCCGGACACCCCAATGGAACCGTGGACGGCCGTGACCAACCCCGGAACTCACCAGGGCAGGGCTGTACTGCCCCAGTGGAACCGCGGAACGCCCGAACCGCCCTCGGAACTCAGAAGGGCTGTGCTACACTACTTCCAAGGCACCGAGGGAGACCTTGATCTCTCCCAGCCCGCGAAGAAGTCGTGCCACACCGCCGCCCAAGGATCTGCCCCACCAGGGTCTACACGGAAGGGGGAAGGGAAAGGGGATAGACAATACTTACCGGCTCGGGAGACCCTCCTCGGTCCTTCTCCCTGGGGTGGGACGTAGCTTGCCTACTTGCCCTTTCCAGGCCGTACGCACGGCTCGGGAACGAGTTGAGTCCACCCGGCGTTCAGTCCCAACACACCACTTCCCGACCCCTGCAGGGAGACACAACACGCCCCAACCACCCACTACACCGTACAATACCCCCCCAATACAATACTCAATTGACAGTACAATACTCACAATACAATACTCAATTGACAGTACAATACTCACAATACAATACTCAATTGACAGTACAATACTCAGGACACTATTAACACGGAAAAGTGTAACATCAAAGCAGAGTGTGTGTGTTCCTGTCCTACTCTGCCCAAGGGTGATACGGTTAGGAAAAAGGGAGAGAGGGAACAAAGACAGAATTCCACGGCAGGGCCTAAAGCCTAGGGGTGACCTGAGGGCCTCGCGCCCTAAGGAATCTACTCAGGGCCTGGTGCCCTATTGGGTCTAACGGGAGCTACCAAATGGAAAGGCAGACTTAATGGACGCCGGCAGAAGGCCCTGGGCCCGGGTAAAGAGTGTCCGATAGCCTGCGGGCGTGGGCCCGGGAGGGGTGGTCCCCACTGGGGTCTTACCTGGTCTAGGTCCTCCGCTCGCGACGTCAGCGTAACTCCTCTTCGGTCCCGCTGCTGCTGCTACCGTGGGTGCTGCTGCTGCTACCGTGGGTGCCGCTGCTGCTGCTACTGTGGGTGCTGCTGCTGCCGTGGGTGCTGCTGCTGCTGAGGGTGCTGCTGCTGAGGGTGCTGCTGCTGCTGCTGCTACTGTGGATGCCACTGCTGCTGCTGCTACTGTGGGTGCTGCTGCTGCCGTGGGTGCTGCTGCTGCTGAGGGTGCTGCTGCTGAGGGTGCTGCTGCTGAGGGTGCTGCTGCTGTGTCCGGACGTCCTTCCTCCAGCTTCACTTCCCGCCGAACAGAGCGCTTCCCACGTGGCCGCCGACAATATCCCCGGGCCAGGCGCTTCCCTATGACCTCATCACGGCCGGGAGCCGTGATTGGTCCGTGGCCAGGCGCCGTGATTGGCCCGCGGCCCGTGTGTGGAGCCGGCGTCTCCACAGCGCTGTGAAAACATTGTCTTTACTATGTGGTATATACTGTGAACTGAAAATGACTGCCAGATATTTCCTGTCAGCCAGCACTTCCTGGTTGGTGAGTGGATGGCAGTGATGTCACTTCCATCAAAGACATATAACATACATCTACACCTTCTTTTTTTTTTTTTAAAAACACATTTTATTTGCCTTTTCATCAAAAAGGTAATAGACATTTTGCAATCACTATACAATTAAGTGCTTACAACATAGTGGATGAATTATACATTGAGGAAGCTGTGATTGTGGGCATACATATGAAATGAACACATGAAATAGCATATATTATATGAGCCTTTAAAGGATATCACAGTATTATTAAGCACAGTACATATGGTACATGAAACTAGACAAAACAGAAAGCAAAAAAGAAACAAAACAAACCAGGTCTTAGACATTATATCAATATTCATCAATATGGTAAAACATACAACATTTCGGTGAGAAGAGTTTGGCGAGAATAATTCATATCAGTTACATGAAATCACAAAAAACATTAACTCTTTAGTCTGGTGAAGGAGGGGATCCGCCCATCTTAATATACATAACAGCAGGAGAAGAAAAATCTGTCAAATGTGCAAAAAACATCTGAGTGCTTAAGTTCTAGAAAGAATCAAACATCTGCCCCTAATTTTCTGTATAAGAACCAAGTAGTGGATTCAAATACTTGAAGTATAGTATCTTGTTGATTTTTTGGAAATGACTCTATGTAGAACCCCATTTAGTATAACATTTCTGAACTCCATTCTCAACATCTGGAAATGCTGCTCTTCTGTCAAAATATAGGAGTTGCAACAGTTCTGTTTTTACTTCCGTAAGAAAGGGAGGAGAAGAGGAAGTCCATTAAAATTGTCTTTTTAGCTACAGTTAGTATAACAGTGATTATTGGTATAATATTGGTAGAAGGAAATTTATCCCTTCAAATATATTAGTTACATAGAAATATTGGAATGAGGTCCCCGCATTGTTCAACCCCAAATGTAGAATTGAAAAAGGTCATAAGTTTATTCCAAAATCGTGTAATTTTCCGGCATTCCCAGAAATTAAGATAAAAGGTAGCTGGAAAATGCCGACATTTTGGGCAGATACCTTGTTCGCTAGATACACACATCCTCCTTTTTTTTTTTAGAAGAAAGTAATAATCAATAAGTGTGTGGGTGCAAGACAGTGTGGCAGCTGTTGGGTGTGGGAACAGTGTGCAAGTGAAAATACACATGAAGTGGTAATGCCGAAAATTACATAACAAAGTCCTGGAATTTAGTAATAGGCCTGGATATTCTACCAGACCTCATGATGAAGAAAGCCGGTAGTGATGTGTCCTGTGTTTTACAGGGCTCACTATTGGTCAGGGGTATAGGACTGTCCTGCATTGCAATAGATACTTCTTCAGTGGACCCATTGTCCACATTGATAGGTGTTCTGACACCTTCAGACGGTATTCTGTGGGATGGGGGTGCTGGGTCACACACCCCTAAGAATTGATGCCTGTTGCGCTCATACAAAGCACTGTCGGATTGCAAGCTGTTGCGCCTGTTGGAGGATCCTTGCACAGTCACGACTCTGTCAAACCCAACTGGGGTCTGGATCCGGACAGTCTGCCCTGTGGACAACAATCTCAACTGATGAGAGGTTTTGTCATGATTCGCTTTGAGCCGTAACCTGCACTTCTCCAGAGCACTCTGCACATTGGACTCAATGGTTTGTGTAAGCTTGACTTTGGTGGTAGGAATGATAGTGCAAGTATGTCTGGAAAGAAGGTGTTAAATAGGAGAAGGGAGTTCATCCCTTGTGGTATTTCTCAAATTAAGGAGCGCCATAAATATGCCTGAACCATCTCTGTAGCATCTGTCTAACTGGTGATTTGCAGAATGTACTGCCCTTTCTGCTAGCCCATTAGATTGTGGATAGTGCAGACTGCTAGTGACATGTGAAATGTCCCATTCATTGGTGAAGGACTGGAACACACCACTCATGAACTGTATAGCGATGTCTGTGAGCAGCTCGCGTGGTATACCATGGCTAGAGAAGGGTCTTTTCATTTTGTTAATGACTGTGGCACTTGTCAGTTTAGGAAGACAGTCTATCTCAAATCAACCGGAATATGAGTCCACTAACAAAAGGTGCTTTTTCCCCCTCCACACAAAAATATCTGCAGCAATGATAGACCAAGAGAGGTCAGGTACCTCATGGAGAATGAGCGGTTCTTTGCCATGATGGGGCCGTAAAGCATTGCAGAGGGCACAAGCAGAGACTACCCGCTCAATGTCAGCAGCCATAGAGGGCCAATATAATTCATCCTTAGCCCGTCGCAAGGTGGCCTCCTGCCCGGGGTGCCCCTGATGGGCCTTCTGGGCATAGAATCCTTGGAGAGCATATGGGATTACAAACAGCTGACCACACAAGAGGATGCCCTCTGAGATAGTCAACTCATCCAGGCAAGCAACGAATAATTGAGGTCACAAGGCAATTCCATAGAGGAAGACGGCCAACTATGCAGCACGACATGTGACAACCATTGTCAAAGCTCATCCCTGAGTGTAACATCACGCAGCTATTCCATGCGCCAGGAGGAGAGGACATAAGACTCCAAAATATCCATGTCATCGTAAGCATCAGGCACACCTGAATCTGGAAGGTGAGCACGTGATAAATTGTCAGCTATGTGGAGGTCCTTTCCACGCTTGTACACCATAGCGAGATGGTACCATTGCAGTTTGAGCATGACCCGTTGAATACGTGCCGAAGCAGTGTGCATAGGTTTGCGGAGAATAGTGATCAGTGGTTGGTGATCTGTTTCAACCACCACTGGACATCCATAGATTAACTCATGAAACTTTTGACAAGCAAAGACAAGGGCAAGCAGTTCCTTTTCAATCTGAGCGTATCCTGACTCTGTGTCTGTGAGTGGTCTGGACACAAAACTTATGGGATTGTTGCACTGCAAACAGACAGCACCAAGACCATGCTGGAAAGCATCAGCACAGATGACCACAGGAACATGTACATCAAAGAATTGGAGCACCGGGTTAGAAATGATCATAACCTTGAGGAGAGCAATAGCATCAACACCATTTAATATCATTGTGTAAAAGCTGGTGAAGCGGAGCTGTGATGTCACTCTAGTGAGCTAGAAATTTTGAAAGGTAATTTGCCATACCTAACAATCGCTGCAAACTCAGCTTGTCTGCGGGGTTGAGCATTTGCTGAATGGCCCGTGTCTTGGCTGTATCCGCCTTTACAACCTCTGAGGTTAGAAGGTGACCAACATTTGGGACCTCAGTAACTCTGAAATGACACTTGTCAGGGTTTAACTGCATGTTGATTTCACAAATCCTGTGGAGGACTTTGCGAAGGCACATGTCATGTTCCTCTATGATGTGATCCCACACGAGGATGTCATCAATGATGATTTCACAAGGGTATCCCTCAAAGAAGTGTTCCATGCTGCGTTGGAACACTTCACTGCCAGTACAGATGCCATAGGGCATTCAGAGGAAAGCATGTCTGCCCAGAGGTGTTATATATGTAGTGAGTACGGATGACTCCTTGTCCAATGTGATCTGCCAGAACCCGCACTTGGCATCCAGAGTGGTGAATATCTTTGCATTTGGCATGTCACTAATGTCTTGCTCCACGGTCCTGAGGGGGTGATGCGGTCTCATCAGACCTTTATTCAGATGCACATTGTCAATGCAGATGCGTACTAAACTATCTTTTTAAACTGCAGTAACCATGGCTGAGACCCACGGCCTCGGCCATGGCCCACGATGGCTATTACCACTGGAGCAATGACACCTAATGAAGTCATACAAATTATTCCCGCTATCACCATATGTTTCATGGCCAAAGGCACCCTTCTGGGAGCACACATTGTAGAAGGAACAATCTCATCAAGGCGCATGTAATATGTGAGAGGAAGTTTTACAATGGTCTTGCAATCGAACAGATCAGCAAAGTCTCTCTATTCTGGAATATCCTGTTGCCGCACGTGCACTTAACGTTATTAACCCCAGTTTTATACTATCCGGCAGACCTAGCAAAGGTTTATCATTACTATCCACAATATAAAACTGCAGTGGGACACCTGTGGAGTGAAACGTGGCCATACCCACAGTCTTAATTATCTGGCCACCGTACGCAATTAGATTCACTGTGTGAGAACAGTCAATAGGTGTCTTGGGGTTTGTACGCTGGAGGAGTTCACGTGACATGACATTTGGCGCCAGTGTCAATTTTATTTGTCTCCTTATCAACTAGGGTGGTAAATATTTCACCATTTTCAGCTCTGAGGTCAACACTCTCACAGTAAAGACCTGTGTCAAGGTTGTTTTCTTGCGGGGTATATACCATATGGACTTTGTCTGTCATCGATTTTGGGCTTGGACCTGCACCAGCGAGCAAAGTGATTATGTTTACCAAAGGCATTGCAGAGTTTATTGAAAGTAGGACATTTGTGACGTTCATAGGAATGAAGACCGTCGCAATTCACACAGTGAGTTTGTTGCTGCTTGTGTTACCGGAGGTCACATATATCAGGTTCTTTTTACAACTCAATTGCACTTTTGCAGGATTGTTCATGTAACATGTATATGTGTATTACAGTGTCCAGTGTCAGTGTCTTCTCCCGCAGGAGATGCGTATGAGTGACATCATCATCATCAGCACAATTTAACACCAGTCAATTGTAAAGGAGTTACTCCTGGTAGCAGCTGGTAAGTCTGACCTTCCATTGTTTGGCTTTACATTTTGATTGCTGACTGCCCTGCTTTCGCCACCACCAATGAGTTTACCTTGATTTAAATAAAATTAACTATGACCTTTTCCAACTTATATCTAGTGTACATGTGGTTATAACATGAAAATAAAGTAATAAGAAATAACATCTGAAAAGATGTTAAGTTTATGGAAGTGAGACATCTACACTATGCAGTTTAAAGCATCATTCACCCTACAATTAAACCATGCACAGTATAGCTAAAATATACACTGCGCACATTAGACTAAGCTGCCCTTTATAGACAGCCCAATGCCCAGCACATACATACACAATACTGTATTACATAGCTGTCCCACCATCCGTGTTATGACAACCAATCACAATCCGATGCCCAAATAAAACAAGATTTACATGTGTATAGCAGAGGCATGAAACTTGTGTTTATTCAGTAGTTGTGACACTGCTAATGCCAGCGTCTCTCAGAACCTGGAAGGCATGTTCACAAACCTGAACCCTTTTGGTGGCATGTGTAACTCCCACCCTATAAATATGTGTTAGTCATCATCGTTAGCTTAAAGAATAAATAAATACCTTGTAAAAATGTGCTCACTCCCCTAAATCAATAAACCAGTACCAGTGCTATAGTCTGATATAGCAGCTGCACAAAGGGTGTGTGGTGCAAAAGTGGCAACCAGCACCAGGCTATACCAGGTTGGGCTGGTCACATTATTACAGGAAGACCCACAGCGTGAAGTCCCCTGTCATAATATGATACCAGTCTGGTCAGAATGGGACAGAATTCACTAGAGCAGTGTTTCCCAACCCTAGTCCTCGTACCCCTAACAGTGCAGGTTTTCCAGGTGACCAGTGATATAATTATACCACCTGTGGATCTTTCAAAATGTGCCCGTCAGTAATGAATACACCTGTGCTCCAGCAAAGTGACTTGGAAAACATGCACTGTTAGGGGTCCTTGTGGACTAGGGTTGGGAAACTGCACTAATAGTAATAGTGCTGCAGAAATCATACAACCTCCCCACAGAACAAACCAGTCTTTGGCTGAATAGTACTGGAGTTATTCCTGGCACACCTGGTGTGGTGGGTGCCAGGTAATGGTTTAATGTGATGAATTCATTAAGTGTAATTGTGGAATTCCGAATCCCAGAAAGTCCTGGAAAGTTATATGAAGCTTTTCGCTTTGCTGTACTGCAAATGCGCCATAAAACAAAGGAGACTCTTGAAAACTGCAGTTGGATATCCAATTCTAATTCAGGTCCATTGTGTTTAGGAACAAAATTTGACTAAAACAAAACAACCAATCAGATTCTTTATTGTCTAACTTGCAATAATCACCACACATTGTTTATCTAAATGCAATGTTAGTAACTTACCTCTACATTATACACAGATGCAGGTTGATATGCTTCTTAATAATTGAAAAGAGACTGCATGTATGCATACCAAAAGAAAAAGGAAATGAGTAACAAGGGGCCTTATTCATTAAGGATCTTAACTTAAGAAACTTCTTATTTAAGTCTCGTGGACAAAACCATGTTACAATGCAAGGGGTGCAAATTAGTATTCTGTTTTGCACATAAGTTAAATACTGACTGTTTTTTTCATGTAGCACACAAATACTTGATAGCTTATTTATACACTGAAATTTAAAGTTGATATTTGTGTGCTACATGAAAAAACAGTCAGTATTTAACTTATGTGCAAAACATAAGTTTCTTAAGTTAAGATCCTTAATGAATCAGGCCCAAGGTTTGTAACATCAGGATAAGTATGGATAGAGTATAAAATATAAATAAATACGGTTGCAATACAAGCCACTATCAACTGCAAACTTCTGGAACTGTCCACATGAACAAGAAAATAATCATACATGCGGAACAGTATGTAAGGACGCCAAAGCTTGTAATTAGACACTCTTTAAAGTCCAAAAAATAAAAGCAAAATCAGAATCAACTTAAGAAAAAATAAAAAAGTTTACCACCTGGTTCAGGCAGCTGTTTCTGTTCAGTAGGAGTGCAGGTGGACTGGGGAGACTTCCATACAGAATCCAACATTTAGACTATACTGACTGGCGGGATTATTTCCTTGAGTTTGGACAGTTTGACGAGTATAATAACAATCCAATAACCCCAGTTGGTGGAGCAGCTTCTTTGCAATTTCCAGAGTGGAGAGATTGTAGTGTTTGTTCTAGAACTAAAATAAGAGACAGAAAGAGAAGAGCTATTTGTATTTCACGTTGTGGGCTCTTATGACAGATGTCACAAATTTGAATTGGTTTATATATAGCAGTAGGTGCTAGATCTGCAAAAAGTTGGTTGATGTGCTGCTTCCACAAGTTTGTCTAACGTAGGTATTACTTCCCCTTTAAAAGAATTGCAATCTATTGTACACTTTAGCTTATCTGCTTTTATCCTCATGTCTCTGATAATTTTGTAAGTAGTTGCTTATTTGACAGAGCATCAAGCTCAGACTATCAAAGAATCGTGAATTTATGAGATAATGTAGAGTCATAAATCATAGGAGAGGGATACAATCAGAGACCGAGAAGTGTGTACAACTTACCAGTGTTGTATAAGCACAGGGATTAAATGCGATAAACTGCGATTCTGGCAAATCGCAAATATTCTGAGACATTGCAGTCCAAATTTAAAACAAAAATTCAATTAAAGGTAAAACTTGCATTTAATTAAATTGCCATTTTAAACCTAGCCAGCAAAGTTTCCAAATATCAACTCTTTGTCAGAATTGCAGCTTAATATATTTAGCAACAGGAGAGATAGGCCCGGCTGGATTTGTGGAAAGATCACATAGCAGCAGGATTGCTGGGGCAGTTTCACATGTTTCTTAGGCATGTCCCTCAGAACAACAACATCAATGATTATTTTTAAATTACTGATAGAATACATTGTTTCAACTATGTTCATTAGATGGGGTATGGTAGAGTGTGGGACTATAGAGCTCTATGGTGATGAGGAACACAGGGGAGGGGGGGGGCACAGGCAGCTGCAAAAATGGCCGAAGGCATTTCAACCAATCAAACTTTCCCACAGCCTTCGAATCTTTAGACGCTCTTTGAAAACCCATCTCTTTTTTAGAGGTGACCTTATTCCTGATCATACTATTCACACTAATCCACCCTCATAACTGTCCCATTTTCCACTCTGAGCCACATTTACTCTTCTTGTTTCAGCTGGGCCCTCTTCCACTTAGAATGTTAGCTCTCTAATAAGCAGGGTCCTCCATACCCTTTGTTTTCATGTCTGCATTTATTTTGTCTGCCTTATATGTCCCTATTTTATGTATGTCCTGTTTCACCTACTGTACAGCGCTGCGGAGCACTATGGCACCTTTCAAATATACAATAAAAATAATAATAATAATAATAATAATAATAATAATAATAATAATGGTAAAGACAATAAAAATAAATAAATCTGGGTCTGGCTCCAGCTATGCAAGAGGAGGCTTTGCTTAGCTGTGGGAGTTGGTGGAGATTGGTTTGTAATCATATTAGATAAATAATGCTAATATACCTGTAAACTCTAGTAGATAATATCTTTGTAAATGGTGAGCTCTGATGTTATCATTTCAGTATTCATTAGGAAAAGGTCTCTATTTTACACAATAATGCACCCCCATTTTATCGTTCATTATGGATATTAAACATCATTCCGTATTGCTGTGACTTTTACGATCTAGAAACTCTGTGATGACTTTGAACGAGCATCGTGAATTTTTTAGTGAACTGAAAGTATCCTAATGGGACAAAGTCTTCACACATGTGCGAATTTTATATAGTGTTCACTACAATCTCTGCAAATGTTAGTGGTGTATCTATAAGTAATATAACTCCTGTACACTTCATAATAAAGTCTTCAGAAGTTGTCTGTATATTGAACAAGTAACATCATTTAAAAACATTAATTGAAAATGTCTGTTGATATGTTTGAAAATAAAATGGCATACCCCAGAGTAGTCTGTTCCTGTTCTCTTTGTGTAAAGCCTCCACACATTGCATAAAAGAGATCTGGTATTGAGATATACGTGATAATTATTCTACGCACTGGCTTAATGAACTTCTCAGCTGGGTGCATTGAGCAATATTAATGACATTAAAATGTTCCTTTCTGCAAAAAAAGAGAGGAAGTGATGCCGTTAAAGGCATCACTGTGAAACAGCATGTGAAAAAGGGAAGTTTATAGCAATTGTTGTGTTTGTTTTTTGTGGTAAGTACATATTGACAAATAAATTCCATACTGAGTGATCTATAGGAAAGTGATTATTAGGGGAACCCAGTAAGGAAGTAAAATGCAGAATGAACTGGAAGCAAGAAACCTCCAGTGCTCAGTGGAATGTGCCTGCTCTCTGAGCCCATAGAAAGAAAGGTCTGCCAGATAGGATTAAGGATGAGTTAACCTGAATTGACCTGCTAGATGCACTAGATTATTTGCACACAAGTCTGTATTTATACCAACCTCTTTCTCCCTAATCAGTAAAATTGTCCCAAATCAACATATTTAATCCCACAGAAACACAACCTCATTATTTGCTTGTTAGTGTTTGGCAGACTCATTATATGCCTATCTGGTTTGCATGGGATTAGACATCATGGCTTTGGACTGACCCAAGAACATGTTTTAGAGGTAGTAGCCTAGACTGTTACTAGGATTTAGGGAAGTAGTATCCATTACAGTGGACCTGTCACCTCTCTAACTGTCCAATACACACCCACACACACTGATGTGACTTGTGTAGGTCTACCAAAGAATGATTACTTTCTACACTCAGCTTTCACAGAGGTGACAAAACATGATGCTATTATCACTGCATAAATCTGAAGGATGTCTTTGGTTGCCTTTAATGCAGGTACATGCATACAAACTGCACACTGGGATACAACAGAAACAAAGTATACACATTAACTCAGCAATTAAACAGTTGCAAAGGCAACATTCTAGTGAATAGTTACAATTATTTACTAATGCTTTGTGTATTAAATGCAACCTGTAAAGCTTTACTTAAAAAAGTATTTTTAAGTAAAATTAGTGGTAAGAGCAATAAAATTATTTCTAAAGAACACAACATACACAACATGTACATGTAACGGCCTCTTTGGATGATGTGACTGTGTGACACCCATAAAGGAATGTAGCAAGAATGGAACCTCAGTGATGGGCTAATATATAGTGACGGGACTGGAGCATTTCACTTTCCCCTTTGGTGCCTGGGGAGAAAACTTCTCTTAGCAAAGTTAGCTCTCAGGATAACATTTTGAGAATGACTATTGGCTCAGCTTCTAGCCCAAGTGCTTATATTCAGGTTTCACCTCTCATTTTGATGATATAGACTTTTCTACCCAGTCATCTATCGATATAACAGGTACCAGGGAATGTGACATTTGTATGTGATAGGTGCATGTCAGTGATAGCGCTGAGAGGAAGACTTCACGGGGTCAATGTATTGAGCAGCGGATCCGTAGAACCGCCGATATTCAGAGATTGTGACGGCTATATTTAAAATGTCAGTTTTATTAAAGGCAAGAATCAGCAAGTGTTGCCTTTGATAAAATTGCCTACCCAACCCTACCCTTGAATGTGGACACCATATGACTTACACACGTCTGCATACTTTCACTTCTAAAAACTTAGCACAATGTTTATTGTTAGTTGCATCCATGAGATGTTCCCTGCTATCTGGTTCCTTTATAACAAACTTTTTCCCAAAAATTTCAACTATCCAGAAATGCATGTGCCCGAAAATCAACCAAAATCTGATGAATTATAAAAAATTCTCAATGTATTCATTCATCTCTGGTCTTTGACAAGTACAAAAGGGTAAGACATGTTTGCACAGCCGACCCACATGGCAGACTATATGTATGTTACTGATACTTGCTATACACGTGTATTCTAAGGCTGTGTTTGCACAATGCTGGTGTCCATGCTATGTGTAACAAGAGTGGTAGAGAAAAATAAAACTCCCATAGATCAGGCAATGTTTTTTTATAGTAAATGATAAAAAGGTTATATAAGCTTTTGACATTCAGGGCCTGATTCATTAAATAAACGATGATAGTGATGATGATGATGATGATGATGATGATGATGATGATGATGATGATGACGATAAGGCATGCAAAAAAAAGGTAAATTGCGTTCTTTTAAAAATGCAGGTAAATTGGGCATAGACAAGTCCATATTCAACTAGGAGCTGATCTGAAGAAACGTCTCGTTTTTTAATATTGGTCTAGGTCCACTTTGTGCAGACAATACACTGCAGGAAACGTCCAATACGTATGTGAAATATAAAGCCCCAAAGGAATGCACAGAAAATATAAAAGTATTAAATGATTGTCACCTGTTCATAGTATATATTTTTTTCCATATTTTTTACACTCCAGAACATTTATCATGATGTTATTAATGCCCCACTGTACGTAAAATGCATTTTTCTGATTCTCTTCTAGCATGCATACAAAGCCATCATGACTAGTAATCGGCACTTACACCTGCACTGTAGCTGGTGCTAGCGATACGACAGATAAACCATGTACCTTTCAGATGCCCAATGCATGAATTGGACGCTGCTGCGCGCATTCGAGTTTAGATCGCCAGTACAGTAAATTAACTACATGCATACACCCAGTCCCCTCCCTGCTCCGCCCCTGAAATTGTAGGTCCTGAGCACTGGAAGATTATTATGCATGTGCAAAAAACGCCACGTATCGGCATAAGTTTCTTTTTGAATCAGGCCCTTAGAGGCTATCCCTCTGTGAACCAGGTTTAAAAGTTTTCATATGCTTCACGTTTTGGGGAACATCCCCTTCAACAAGCAAATGTGGAACACTTTGGGGCTCATGGTGAGCTACGCCCATTTGTTTAGTGCAAAATACACAAATTGAATGTCTACGTCTGTATGCAGAATTGACATCCCTCCTTTGACTTCAGTGGCTGAATAGGGGGATGGAAGGGACAGTTAAACGCTTTCCGAATACAGGTATCGCACAGAGACACAGATATACCTGTCAGTAGCCGCATCACTTGTGGGTGCCCGAGTCCTGGTGCAAATACACTGACTAATGATGATGATGGTTAATCGCACTAGCAAACTGCTTCTAATGTGGATTCATCTCTTCATTGGTCATGCCTATATTATATGAGTTTGTGAGCATATTTTAGAATACATTTTTAGGGACTTTCATTCATTCACAAGAAGGAAGATTATTATTTTTTTAAAATTTAAATTTAACCTATAAGTGAATGTGAATCCTATCAAAACAGATGTTTAAATAAATATTCTTGTGTTTATGACCTGATTAAGTGTATTTGATGTACGCCTGACATAAACCTGACGCATATGTTCCTGGTGCAGAGCTGGATGCATCTTGTGATGGGTTCGACTCATCGTATGAACGTAAATATGTCGTTTTTATGTCTGTCTTTTTTTATATATTTTTTCCAGCACGTATACCACTAGTGTACATGGGTATGAGAAGCATAAGCTACATTGAAGCGCTTGCAAAATGGAGCTAGATGTCATGTCAAAGCGGGATAAAAGCATTGTGTATATCCAGCCCCAGCCCAATTTAACCTTTTCTAGTTCTGCAAATTAGCAAACGTTAACTTGGTTTTAACTTGATTAAATTACACAGCTGTCAGGGTTTTGAAACAATTATCAGGGATACTTTACTGCTAAGCAGGTGCAACTAAGCACATCACACTCAGTGTACGTGAACCTTGGAGTACTACAATCCCCATCAAGCTGTGTTTACTGAATAGGATTATAATGTCATTGTTTATATTCTAAAATGGTTATAATGTAATTGTTATATTCTAATTGTTCATCATTGTATTGTGCATTTGGTCATTGTTAAAAAATAGGGAAAATTCCAATTCTTTAAACCTGCAAATTATGGAGAGTTGGTAACTATGAAATTGTTAGAAATGCTATGAACATAAATGTGATTTGTTACAAATCAAAGTTTGTAATATTTTTAATATAACTCACAAAGTGAAATCCATAGCAAGTGGACTGTTAGAAAGGGAATACAGTAAGTAATTTCAGAATTATTATTAACTATGTATTGTATTGAAATGACAACATTGTACAATTCTCTATTATGATAGTTAAACACTGCAGTAATAAAATATAGACATAGTGACATATAAAGTGAAACAAAATACTCAGGTTTTCTGCCTGCTTGGAAACAGTAATGCATTGTTCCTGGAAGTCTAATCCATTTAATGCTTTAGGAAATTAAGCCAATTAAAGAGCTTATTCAGTTTCTTTTGTCCGCAGAGAGTACATCTGTTGTCTTGCTTATATGTGTCATGGATTTTGAAAAAGATAAATAAAAAAATAAAATGTGATATTAGAGACTAAACCCATACAATGTAAATAAATAATATACCAATATATCACATTCATATAAAAACATTATAAAAATATATTGTATACAAATTATGAGTAAAATTATACTGTATGACATACTGCCATTGAAATCATATATTGATTCATCTCCTAAACTGCACTAGAAAAATGATAGTTAGAATCTGATTGGTTGCTATAGGTTACAGCACATTTGTGCCTTTTGCACCTTGTTACTAAAATGTTGACCAAGAGGTGGAGCATCTAGAATTTGATTGTGTTGACACCCATTTATCTTCCTGATCTGGAGTTTGTCCCAGTAAATGGTTTTAATTTACTTTCTATCAAATTATCATTTGGTAAGGAAAATGCACTAGTGACATCAGAAGATCAGTAACTATAGCCAGGCTAGTCATGGACTTACTCTTCAGCCACCCCCTCTCTCTTAGAACTAGAAGCATTCCCTGGTACTCAGTCACCCCCAGGTCTTGTGCATGCAAATATTGTCACTGACCAATATGGCTTCAGCAAATGGGCAACACAAGAGCACAATTAGTAAAAATGGGATCAAATCAGTAGGCAGAGGTCATAGTTAATACACAGGCAAAAAGTCAAAGCAGGTGGTAAGGTTGAATGGCAAAGAGACAAAACAAGGGTTAGAAGTAGTAATTCCATACAGAAAACAATACCCAGGCCAAAATACAGAGCCTATGGGTCCAATTTATTAATCTCCGTAGAGGGTTTTAAGCACCCAATCCACCCAAAAACTGCAGTTCTCAGAGGATTACAGCAAGTTACAAGGTTATTTATTTATTATTAGAGGATCGCAGCAGATATCTTTTACCTGTTGTGGTCCCAGCTTCTTTGAGCACAAATCCAGTTCCCATATGTGTCTGTGGGGACTGTGATTATACACTATTTATGAAGCTCCAGAATTTGGAGCTTGACTCAAATAGCTAAATACATTTGAAGATGGCATTAGCAATTCTAGCCTACGGGGAGAGCATTGCAGGAGAGGGATCTTTGGATACCTCTCTGGCAGGCTTCGGGCTTTTCCCCATCTCAAATTGTGCAGGGCCATACGAACATGTACTATATAGATTATTTGTATCAGAGCCACTGTCCTGGATAATCAATTTTAATGAATAGATATTGTCACTCACCGGACTGTGAGTGCTTCTTCCCGGACATTTAGGAACCGTGGCCGTCCTCCATCCTGAGGGACTGCGCATGCGCAGCCCTTTCTATACCTCCAGTGTATGTTCCTTTAACTTAATTGGCAGATCAGGCAACCTCCCTATATTAAGCACCTGTGGTCAACACCACGTTGCCTGATCTTGGAGTCTCATTCCCCATGAGTCTCTGAAGGTGTTCCTGTGTTTCCTTGTTTATTCAGCCCTGCTGATTCCTGTGGTTTCCAAACCACTTCTACCTCTGTGGTTTCCAAACCACTTCTACTACTGTGGTTCCCATACCACTTCTACCATCTACTGTATCATCGTGACTGTGAGCTGATTCCTATCCGCTGCCTCCGTGCACTACAGTCTTCAAACCACTTCTCCTACTGTGGTTCCCATACCACTTCTACCATCTACTGTATCATCGTGACTGTGAGCTGATTCCTATCCGCTGCCTCCGTGCACTACAGTCTTCTAACCACTTCTACTCTACCATTTATTATTGGGACTGTTAGCTGATGCCTATCCGCTGCCTCCGTGCACTACAGTCTTCAACCTGCAACTCGTCTGTGTTTCATCATCGTGACTGCTAGCTGATTCCTATCCGCTGCCTCCGTGCACTACAGTCTTCAACCTGCAACTCGTCTGTGTTTCATCATCGTGACTGCTAGCTGATTCCTATCCGCTGCCTCCGTGCACTACAGTCTTCAACCTGCAACCCGTCTGTGTTTCATCGTGACTGTTTGGCTGATTCCTATCCGCTGCCTCTGTGCGCTTCAGTCTTCAGTCCTTGTCAACGCTCCCGTGTTTCCTTGAGTCTGCCTCCACTATTGCTACCCGCTATTCTCCGTGATCAACAGTGCCTGTTCAACTCTGCTCTCCCGTGTCCCATCGTTACTGCACCTGCTGGTTGCTATTGGCTACCTCCGTGTTCCCGCAGAGACCCGCTGCTGCTACTCCTCAGCACTACTCATCCATCTACTGCTGATCCGCTCTCCACGCTTTCCTGTGTTCCCTGCTGGTCTACCTACCCGTGCGCTGCACCTGCTAGACCCCTGCTTCACCCATCCAGGGACTTCGCATCCTGCCGGCCTCCTGCCGTTCAGGTATCTCTGCACTCCTGTCTGACTGCCTCCTGAACCACGGTATGCATACTTCTCATTGACTGTGCTGTGTATTGCATACCTTGCTGGACTGTGTTGGTTCTCCTCTGGAGTGTGCTATCCGCTGAGTCTATTGCCATCATTGACTGTGTTATCTTATGCTGGACTACTTCAAGAGACTTTCTATATTGGCAGTATTGTTCAGTCATCTATACATTTATATTGTGCATATCACTGTGGTTCAAAGTCAAGGTGCCCGTGTATATCTTGTGTTGCAGTCTCTCCCCGTGCACCTCCTCACATATATATTCAGTGGTACAACTTGCTGAAGGCAGACCACTGATCCCTGTTTCCTGTATCACCTGTTCCAGTATCCTCTCACATAGCAGTGGTACAACTTGCTATCGCAGACCACTGACTACCCGGATACCTCCACTTGGATTCCACTCCTTCACTCAGACAGCGGTACAACTTGCTATCTGCAGACCGCTGACTCTCATCACCCCCTCGTTTCCGTTGGACATTCCTCCTCACTATAGCAGTGGTACAACTTGCTACCGCAGACCACTGACTACCTTCACGTGTCCTTTGTCCATACAGTTCCTCGTGTATTACTACCTCCATATTGCCAGTGCTGCTAGTCATAGACTTTCCTGAGCATCTCATCACCTGCTATTTCCTGTTCCGTGATCACCCTGCTACCAGAGTACCATATTACCACCTATACTGCTCTGGTAAGCCTATCACCTGGTGATCCCTGGGTAAAGACTCCTAGTGCCCGTGACAGTAAGATCAGGCCATGACAGACCCAGATACGGAACCTACCGCTAAGGAGATGCTGCAGCATCTGGTCAGCCGTGTGGAGCAACAGGATGCTCGCCAACAGCTGTTACTTCAATGTTACCAATCGTTAACCTCCCAAGGAACATCTGGACAGACTGTTACAGCTAATATTGAAGCTCCTGTGCTTGCCTCCGTTTCCCCAGTGCCATCCCAGGTGTCTACAGCTCCTACGCTTCACCTGCCTACTCCGTCAAAATATGACGGGGACCCCAAAACTTGTAGAGGTTTCCTTAACCAATGTTCAGTCCATTTTGAACTCCAACCTCAAAATTTTTCTACCCATCGTTCCAGAGTGGCCTATCTTATCTCATTGTTTTCTGGACAAGCCCTGGCTTGGGCCTCCCCCCTGTGGGAGAGAAACGATCCAATTCTACAAGATAGTGCCAAATTCATTTCCACGTTCCGAAGTGTGTTCGATGAACCAGGTCGTGTGACTTCCGCTGCTTCCAGCATTCTTCGTTTGCGACAAGGCTCCCATACAGTAGGACAGTATGTCATTCAATTTAGGATCCTAGCCTCTGAACTTCAGTGGAACACTGAAGCATTAGTTGCCGCCTTCTGGCAGGGGCTCTCCGATAAAATTAAAGATGCACTGACTACCCAAGAGCTTCCTTCGTCACTAGAAGATTTGATCTCTCTTTGCCATCGTGTAGATATGAGATTTCGTGAAAGAGAGTCTGAGAAAACAACGGCTGTCAAAGCACCTCTTCGTTCAAACCCTCAATTTCGTCCAGCTCCATCCTCTGTGATTCCCATGGAGATAGGACGTTCCAAATTATCTTCAGAGGAGAGGAGACGAAGAGTAAAGAATAGACTCTGTATCTATTGTGCTGATTCCACGCATATGCTCAGCTCTTGCCCTAAGAGATCGGGAAATGCCAGGCCCTAACTAGTTCTGGAGAGGTGAAGTTAGGGTCCCTGGAGTCCTCTCCATTGTCTATGAAATCTAAAGTCTGCGCTTTCGATGTTACGATTTCCTTTGCTACCAAATCCTTTGAGTCACAGGCATTGATTGATTCCGGAGCAGCAGGAAATTTCATTTCTAAATCACTAGTGAATCAATGGTCCCTACCAGTGATCACTTTAAAAACACCCATTACTGTGACGGCTATAGATGGATCACGTCTCATCAATGGTCTCATCACCCAGAGTACGTCTCCAGTAACCCTTCAGATTGGTGTACTACACCATGAAGAAATTTCGTTTTTAATTCTTCCTGTTACGACAAGTCCGATTGTCTTAGGCCTTCCATGGCTTCAATGTCACTCTCCCCAGATTGACTGGCGCACCCCTCAAGTTACGTCTTGGGGGCCTGAATGTCACCATCGTTGTCTCTCTCAAGTTATTCCTCTTAAAGTACAGCAATCTTCCATCTCATCTTCCTCCCCGGGACTCCCTCCTCAGTATGCTTCATTTGCCGATGTGTTTGATAAAGCTCAGTCTGAACGTCTTCCTCCTCATCGTTCTTGGGATTGTCCGATCGACCTTCTACCTGGCAAGACTCCTCCCAGGGGTCGGGTCTATCCTCTCTCGTTACCTGAAACTCAAGCCACATCTGAGTACATACAGGAGAATCTCCAGCGTGGGTTCATTCGACCTTCCACCTCTCCCGCTGGAGCTGGGTTCTTCTTCGTCAAAAAGAAGGATGGATCATTACGCCCTTGTATAGATTTTCGTGGACTCAACGCCATTACTATCAAGAATCGGTATCCCATTCCGCTGATCACTGAGCTATTTGATCGCATCAAGGGAGCTCGGATATTTACTAAGTTGGATCTTCGTGGTGCCTACAATTTAATTAGAATCCGTTCCGGTGACGAATGGAAGACCGCGTTTAACACCAGAGATGGGCATTACGAATATTTAGTAATGCCCTTCGGGCTGTGTAATGCCCCCGCGGTTTTCCAGGGTTTCATCAATGAGATCTTTCGGGACTTATTATATGTATGTGTCGTTGTCTACCTGGACGACATATTGATCTTCTCACAGGACCTGCCTTCTCATCACCAACATGTGGCAGAGGTCCTCTCCAGACTACGGAAAAACTCATTGTTCTGTAAATTGGAAAAATGTTCATTCGAGTTACCCCAGATTCCATTCTTGGGGTATATAGTTTCCGGAGTTGGCCTGAAGATGGATCCAGACAAAGTAAATGCTGTACTACATTGGCCTCAGCCAACTACTCTTCGTGCCATCCAGCGTTTTTTAGGTTTTGCCAATTACTATAGACGCTTCATTCAAGACTTCTCATCCATTGCATCTCCCATTGTGGCCTTAACTCGGAAAGGGGCTAATACTAAGCAATGGTCATCTGAGGCTCTCCAAGCCTTTCAAATCCTCAAAGAGTCCTTCTCGTCTGCTCCTATTCTGCGACAACCTGATGTGACACTCCCCTTCTTCCTAGAAGTAGATGCCTCTAATGTGGGCTTAGGAGCTATTCTCTCCCAACGCTCGGAGCAACAAAAATTACATCCTTGTGCCTTCTACTCTCGGGGTCTTCTGCCCGCAGAGAAAAACTATACTATCGGGGACAAGGAGTTGCTGGCCATCAAAGCTGCATTAGAGGAATGGAGATACTTGTTGGAAGGAGCTCGCCATCCGGTGACGATCTTCACGGATCATAAGAACTTGTCATATTTGCAATCTGCTCAATGCTTGAACCCTCGTCAAGCAAGATGGTCTCTTTTCTTTTCCCGTTTTGAATTAATTATAACCTTCAAACCAGCTGCTAAGAACAAGAAAGCTGACGCTCTATCTCGAGCTTTTGTGACGTCCTCTGATGTAGAAGAGGTTCCCAACCATGCTATTCTAGACCCCAAATGTATTTCTCTGGCTGCTTCATCCACCAAAATGCTACCATTTGGGAAGACCCTCGTGCCTCCTACTCTGAGGAAGAAAATCCTTTCGTGGTTCCATGCCTCTCGTTTTTCTGGACACGCCGGTGAACATAAGACCTTTGAGATTCTCTCTCGTAGTTACTGGTGGCCTTCAATGAGGAGAGACGTCAAAGAGTTTATTGCTTCCTGTGATTTATGTTCTCAGTTCAAATCCTCCCGCAGAACTCCAGCAGGGTTGCTGCGACCACTACCCATTCCGTCCAAGCCTTGGACCCATATTAGTATGGATTTCGTTACTGATTTGCCACCAAGTAAGAATCACAATACTATTTGGGTAGTGGTAGACAGATTTTCGAAGATGGCTCATTTCGTCCCTCTGTCCGGTTTACCTTCCTCGTCTACTCTGGCTGAACATTTCATTAAAGAAATCTTCCGCATCCATGGATGTCCGTCTGAGATTGTGTCAGATAGAGGAGTACAATTCGTTTCCAGATTCTGGCGGGCCCTTTGTAAAACCTTGGGCATACGATTAGCACTCTCATCGTCTTACCATCCGCAATCTAACGGACAAACGGAACGAGTCAATCAAGATCTTGAGACTTTTATTAGGATGTTCTCTTCAGCCAACCAAGACAACTGGGTAGAATTGCTCCCTTGGGCTGAATTCGCCCATAACAACATGTACCATGAGTCATCATCCAAAACTCCATTCTTTGTGGTCTACGGTCACCATCCGTCTTTTCCGGAATTTCCTGCCCTCCCGCCCACCCAAGTTCCTGCTGTGGAGACTGCTTGTCAGACCTTCAAAAATATCTGGTCTCAGGTCAAAACCTGTTTAAAGAAGACATCTAACAAATATAAGTCTTTCGCAGATAAGAAGAGGCGGGCTATTCCACCACTAAAAATTGGAGATCGTGTCTGGTTATCTACCAAAAATATTCGTTTGAAGGTTCCATCTATGAAATTCGCCCCTCGTTTTATTGGTCCATATAGGATCATTCAAGTTATCAATCCAGTATGTGTTAAACTTCTTCTTCCTAAGAATCTTCGGATCTCCAATGCCTTCCATGTGTCCTTGCTCAAACCTCTCATCATCAACCGTTTCTCGACTCCTTCCTCAGCACCGCAGCCAGTTCAAGTTCATCAGGAGGAGGATTTCGAGATTACTGAGGTATTGGATGCAAAAATTTCGCGAGGAGTCCTCCGTTTCCTCGTTCATTGGAAGGGCTTTGGTCCTGAAGAGCGTTCATGGATCAAAGCTGAAGATCTTAATGCTCCTGCCCTTCTGAAGAAGTTTTATTCCAAAAATCCGGACAAGCCCGGTTCCAGGCGTTCTGTGCCCACCTTTAAAAGGGGGGGTACTGTCACTCACCGGACTGTGAGTGCTTCTTCCCGGACATTTAGGAACCGTGGCCGTCCTCCATCCTGAGGGACTGCGCATGCGCAGCCCTTTCTATACCTCCAGTGTATGTTCCTTTAACTTAATTGGCAGATCAGGCAACCTCCCTATATTAAGCACCTGTGGTCAACACCACGTTGCCTGATCTTGGAGTCTCATTCCCCATGAGTCTCTGAAGGTGTTCCTGTGTTTCCTTGTTTATTCAGCCCTGCTGATTCCTGTGGTTTCCAAACCACTTCTACCTCTGTGGTTTCCAAACCACTTCTACTACTGTGGTTCCCATACCACTTCTACCATCTACTGTATCATCGTGACTGTGAGCTGATTCCTATCCGCTGCCTCCGTGCACTACAGTCTTCAAACCACTTCTCCTACTGTGGTTCCCATACCACTTCTACCATCTACTGTATCATCGTGACTGTGAGCTGATTCCTATCCGCTGCCTCCGTGCACTACAGTCTTCTAACCACTTCTACTCTACCATTTATTATTGGGACTGTTAGCTGATGCCTATCCGCTGCCTCCGTGCACTACAGTCTTCAACCTGCAACTCGTCTGTGTTTCATCATCGTGACTGCTAGCTGATTCCTATCCGCTGCCTCCGTGCACTACAGTCTTCAACCTGCAACTCGTCTGTGTTTCATCATCGTGACTGCTAGCTGATTCCTATCCGCTGCCTCCGTGCACTACAGTCTTCAACCTGCAACCCGTCTGTGTTTCATCGTGACTGTTTGGCTGATTCCTATCCGCTGCCTCTGTGCGCTTCAGTCTTCAGTCCTTGTCAACGCTCCCGTGTTTCCTTGAGTCTGCCTCCACTATTGCTACCCGCTATTCTCCGTGATCAACAGTGCCTGTTCAACTCTGCTCTCCCGTGTCCCATCGTTACTGCACCTGCTGGTTGCTATTGGCTACCTCCGTGTTCCCGCAGAGACCCGCTGCTGCTACTCCTCAGCACTACTCATCCATCTACTGCTGATCCGCTCTCCACGCTTTCCTGTGTTCCCTGCTGGTCTACCTACCCGTGCGCTGCACCTGCTAGACCCCTGCTTCACCCATCCAGGGACTTCGCATCCTGCCGGCCTCCTGCCGTTCAGGTATCTCTGCACTCCTGTCTGACTGCCTCCTGAACCACGGTATGCATACTTCTCATTGACTGTGCTGTGTATTGCATACCTTGCTGGACTGTGTTGGTTCTCCTCTGGAGTGTGCTATCCGCTGAGTCTATTGCCATCATTGACTGTGTTATCTTATGCTGGACTACTTCAAGAGACTTTCTATATTGGCAGTATTGTTCAGTCATCTATACATTTATATTGTGCATATCACTGTGGTTCAAAGTCAAGGTGCCCGTGTATATCTTGTGTTGCAGTCTCTCCCCGTGCACCTCCTCACATATATATTCAGTGGTACAACTTGCTGAAGGCAGACCACTGATCCCTGTTTCCTGTATCACCTGTTCCAGTATCCTCTCACATAGCAGTGGTACAACTTGCTATCGCAGACCACTGACTACCCGGATACCTCCACTTGGATTCCACTCCTTCACTCAGACAGCGGTACAACTTGCTATCTGCAGACCGCTGACTCTCATCACCCCCTCGTTTCCGTTGGACATTCCTCCTCACTATAGCAGTGGTACAACTTGCTACCGCAGACCACTGACTACCTTCACGTGTCCTTTGTCCATACAGTTCCTCGTGTATTACTACCTCCATATTGCCAGTGCTGCTAGTCATAGACTTTCCTGAGCATCTCATCACCTGCTATTTCCTGTTCCGTGATCACCCTGCTACCAGAGTACCATATTACCACCTATACTGCTCTGGTAAGCCTATCACCTGGTGATCCCTGGGTAAAGACTCCTAGTGCCCGTGACAGATATGGTAATTAATTTATCACTGCAATAAGAAATGATCATTTACGTATAGAAAATGTAAAGGGTCATATATAGACCCAGTAGTCAGAGGCAAGATTTGCCTTTAAACACATAGCTGTTTTAAATTTATCTGTCAAAGTTGTTGAATATTAATACATTTACCTCGAATGTATTGTCAACTTGGTAGAGATTAAAGAAGATTCTGAGTTGGCAGATTTTAAAAGAGAAACTTGAAGGTTTTTTTTGATATTTTGAAGGTAGTTGGTAATTGAAGATAAGTGACAGAATTAATTTCTATAAGAATGTTGGATGGGCTGATACATTTAGGACCTAATTTAGAGTAATGAGAAATAAAGATGGTTATTCTGAGTAGACAACCAAACCTTGTCTAAAGTTCGGTGTCTGTGAAAATCAACAAACCGTTTCTGGTTAGAAGCAGCATGATATGTACTGGAATGAAGTTACTTCTAAATCTTGGCCTTTTGATTAAGGCTAGGTACACACTGAAGAATTTTCCGACCAACGTGTTATCTCTAATGATTGCACCTACGACTGAAAGTCCGATCAGTCTGGTGATTCATGCATACACACTGACACGATTTACCTTCAGATCTGTGTTCTTCATCTGGTCCTTCATCTGGTCTTCTAGTCTTTAGAGAATGACAGAACAATATTCAAACATTCATTCATTCATTCTTGTCACATTGTCACACTGATTAAAACCGCCTTGTTATAGCTATCCACATGTCCTAACGAATTTCGTTAGCTTCTGTGACTGTGAAACAAAACATTCTGTCTCAGAACTAACAAATTAATTATTCCCTCTACCACACTTTCTACATTTATTCACCAGGACATTCATTGCTAGCATTGGCTGAAAAGAGCCCAACTCTGTAAACTCTATGAAGATCGTGAGCATAAGTACATACACACTACATGATGGTTAGGTGATTCAGAGCAGTAGCGAGGGCGGTGCGGCCGATGCAGTCACCCAGGGCACAAGGCCGAGGGGGCGCCATGGCCCCCTATTATTAAACAAGTCACAGCCCCAGGTACACATCTGCGGCTGATGCAGAGTCAGCGCTGGCAGAGTGCGCTATGAGTAGTGCAGGGGGGATGTCATATTGCAGAAGCGCTCCATCCACTATTGACACCACATAGGGATACGAGGAGCTCCTGTGCAGTGCAGCACAGGACGCTCCTACCTGAGTCTTTTCTACCCGCCCGCTCACCCTCCCACTTAGTGCTGATTGGCAAGCTGACCAAGGCATCCCTCCCCCGTGGTTAACCGAACAAGCTACTGCCTGATTATGGTGAGTGCTCAGCAGAGGAACCTCCGCCCCATGGACAGCCCACCAGCATCTCCATTTTACAACTTGTACTCCAGCCATCTAGGTAAATAATACTCAGCATGTGTTTCTTCCCCTGTATCCCTCTCTGCCTGTGCATCTCTCTCTCTCTCTCCCCATCTCCCCCTCAACCAATGAATCTCTCTCCCTCTCCCCAACTCCTCAGTTTCCCCCTCTGCCTGTGAATCTCTCTCCATCTCCCCAGTTCCTCAGTTTCCCCCTCTGCCTGTGTGTCTCTCTCCCTCTCCCTCTTCCTGTATCCTCTGTCTCCCCCTCTGCCTGTGAATCTCTCTCCATCTCCCCAGTTCCTCAGTTTCCCCCTCTGCCTGTGTGTCTCTCTCCCTCTCCCCATGTACTAGGTCTCACCCTCTGCCTATGTGTCTCTCTCTCCCCTCCCTCTTCCTGTATCCTCTGTCTCCCCCTCTGCCTGTGAATCTCTTTCCCTCTCCCCATCTCCTCAGTGTCCCCCTCTGCCTGTGAATCTCTCTCCATCTCCCCAGTTCCTCAGTGTCCCCATCTGCCTGTGAATCTCTCTCCCCATCTCCTTAGTGCCCCCCTCTGCCTGTGAATCTCTTTCCCTCTCCCCATCTCCTCTGTCTCCCCCTCTGCCTGTGTGTGTATCTCTCTCCCCCTCCTTCCCTTCCTTTTTTCTCCCTCTTCCCCTTTGCTTCCTCCTCACCTATGTGTCTCTCCTTCCCCTTTGTCTCCTCCACAGCCTGTGTGTCTCTCTCCACCTCCCTATATCCACTGTCTCCCCCTCTGCCTATGTGTGTATCTCTCTCCCCTCCTTCCCTTCCTTTTTTCTCCCCCTACCCTCTGCTTCCTCCTCAGCCTATGTGTCTCTCCTTCCCCTTTGTCTCCTCCACTGCCTGTGTGTCTCTCTCCATCTCCCTATATCCGCTGTCTCCCCCTCTGTCTGTGTGTCTCTCTCTTCCCCTCCCTCTCCCCATATCCTCAGTCTCCCTGTCTGCCTGTGAATCTCCCTCCCTCTCACCATCTCCTCAGTCTCCCCCTCTGCCTGTGAATCTCTCTCTCTCTCCATATCCTCTATCTCCCCCTCTGCCTGTGAATCTCTCACCCTCTCCCCATCTCCTATGTCTCCCCCTCTGCCTATGTGTGTGTCTCTCTCCCCCTCCTTCCCTTCCTTTTGTCTCCCATTCCCCTCTGTCTCCTCCTCAGCCTGTGAGTCTCTCCATCTATCCACACAGGCTATTTATTTAATAGGGGTTGGGGCTATTAATGTATTGGTAAGGGCTATTAATTTAATGGGGATATGGTCTATTAAGTTAACAGGAATAGGAGCTATTAATTTATTAATTTATTGGTGGTCACAGTTATTGTAATGGGGATAAGGGTTATTCATTTTTCGGGGGGTTATTAATTTAATGTGGGTATGGTCTTTTAAGTTAACAGGAGTAGGAGCTATTAATTTATTTATTTATTGATGGTCACTATTCATTAAAGGGGTATAAGGGCTATCAATTTATTGGTGGGGCTTTTAATTTATTGTTGAGGCAATTCTTTTACTTGTGGGATGATTGTGGTGGTGGGGGCTATTAATTTATTACTGGGGAGTTTTGGGTGCTTTTAACTGAATGTGGGACAGAGTTGGGGTAGAAGAAGGCCAATTTATGAAATGGGAATGCTATTAATTTAATGTTGGAGATAGTAAGTGGGAAAATATGCCTCTTTTTAATAATAATAATAATAATAATAATAATAATAATAATAATAATAATAATTTAATCTTGCGAAGGAGACTTGATTAATAAACATGGATACTTTGATTTAATGTCAGGGCTGGTTAGAGAGAGGAGGCCGTTCACTAGTTGCTTTATTTTCCATGTGGTGAAAAATAATTATCTCTTTTTACAAACAGGGCCCAACGGGACCAGGAGCAGCTCCATGTGGTCAAACTACAAGAACAGGTAGGAGAAAGTTGCACAGGTTTGGAGACCCATCTGGTACTTGTGGTTTATCTCACACAGGGCACAAATACCTCTAGTTACAACTCTGAGGTGATTGGTCGGAAAATATTAAACTGTACGACCAACCAAATAAGCCGACAATCGACACTTTGGAACGACTTTCGACCATCGTGTCACTATATCGATTATTGGACGAAAACGCTCCAGTGTGCAACATGACAAAACAGTCAGTATTTAACTTATGTGCAAAACAGAAAACTAATTTGCACCCCTTGCATTGTAACATGATTTTGTCCAGGAATGAATCAGGCCCACAATGACTGATTGTGAGCCAAAACCCTCAGCGCGTTCCGTCATTGTATGTATACTGCTGCATGCTAGCTACATGTGGAAAGGATTAACGGTGCTATCCGGATAATGCTCAGCTTTTGCTGTTAAATGCTTACATACAATTGATTTTTGTTACGTGTCGAATCTTTATTTTATTTTTTTTAATCAAATTATTTTAACAATTACACCATGGAAGTACCCCTTTTATTATTAGTTTTTTATTTTTAAAAAAAATTATTATTTTTTAAAAATATTATTAATAAATATATTTTTACACTGTAAACAACAGTACAGAACATTTCCAAAACAAACTCCACTAAAGCAAACAAATAGTGCATTACAGAAATAATTTCAGAAAATGTCATTTAGGAAAGGTTCAACAAAACACAATGAGTTTTTGGTGATAATAAGCAAGAAGGAATAAAAAAAGGAAGGAGAAGAAGGGGGAGCATTCCAGCTATAAAGTATATGAAATAGGGGCCAGGCATCTGTAATTATATAAGGCCTGGGTCAGGAGAGCTATGAAGCCAGAACCATGGGGTCCAGGGCTCCTGGAATTTGGGCATTGTGTCATTAAGAAGGGCTGTGATCAGGGCTGCCAAGAAGAATTCAGGGCCCGGGTACAACAAATTCATGGGGCCCCCCTCATAGTGAAGTAAGCCCCAAAATTTTTTTGCGCCGCCTTACGGCGGCGCAAAAAAGATTAGGTATATGGTCATATATTCAGGGGCGTGGCTAGCCAAACGGCAGTGCAAAAATTTTGGGAGGTGCGGTCATGCATTTGGGGGCGTGGCAAACGTGCCATTGGGGCGTGGCTAACATAAAAACCACTAGGCTCTCAATTCGCCGGAGCGTCACATATGTTTAAGCACTCCTGACTTTCAGGACATCTACCACCACAGGGTAGTATACAAACAATGCAGTGTGTACACAAACAGTTCAGTCTTGGCCTACACCTTACATTGGACACAACATTCACCAAAAATTGGTATTGTCCCTACTAGAATCACAACATTTCACACACTGTGCTGCTCTCTCCTACCTGTTCTTCTCACTTTCTCCACCTGTGGCTGCTGCTTTCTTTAGTTGTGGCTTGTCCGGATCCAGAAATGTTGAAGGACCTATTTTGAAAAAAAAATGGCTACATTTAGAAAATTACAGCCAGCCCCAGCGTTAAATCAATAGCACCCACGATTAATAATTAGGCCTTCCTCCAGCTCCAATATTACAATAATGTGCCCCTTCATCATCGCCATGCCTTATGATCACACTGTGCCCTCCATGCTGTTTTTGCCCCCTTCATCTGGCTCCCCTTCATCAGACTATACTATGCTGCTCCCCCCCTTTTTCAATCCCACTGTGCCATGCCTCCCCCCCCCCTTTGTAACCCCACTGTGTCATGCTGCCCACCATTTTTTAACCCCACTGTGCCATGCTGACCCCTGTTTATTAACCCCACTGTGCCATACTGCCCCGTTTAACCCATCTGTGCCCCTCTCATTTTTTCACCCCCTCTGTCATGCTGCTTTCCCATTTTTTAACCCCTCTGTGCTCCCCCCTCAATTTTTAACCCCTCTGACATGCTGCTTTCCCATTTTTTAACCCATCTGTGCCCCTCTCATTTTTTAACCCCTCTGACATGCTGCTTTCCCGTTTTTTAACCCCTCTGTGCTCCCCCCTCAATTTTTAACCCCTCTGACATGCTGCTTTCCCATTTTTTAACCCCTCTGTGCCCCCACTCATTTTTTAACCCCTCTGACATGCTGCTTTCCCATTTTTTAACCCCTCTGTGCTCCCCCTCATTTTTTAACCCCTCTGACATGCTGCTTTCCCGTTTTTTAACCCCTCTGTGCTCCCCCCTCAATTTTTAACCCCTCTGACATGCTGCTTTCCCATTTTTTAACCCCTCTGTGCCCCCACTCATTTTTTAACCCCTCTGACATGCTGCTTTCCCATTTTTTAACCCATCTGTGCCCCTCTCATTTTTTAACCCCTCTGACATGCTGCTTTCCCGTTTTTTAACCCCTCTGTGCTCCCCCCTCAATTTTTAACCCCTCTGACATGCTGCTTTCCCATTTTTTAACCCCTCTGTGCCCCCACTCATTTTTTAACCCCTCTGACATGCTGCTTTCCCATTTTTTAACCCCTCTGTGCTCCCCCTCATTTTTTAACCCCTCTGACATGCTGCTTTCCCGTTTTTTAACCCCTCTGTGCTCCCCCCTCAATTTTTAACCCCTCTGACATGCTGCTTTCCCATTTTTTAACCCCTCTGTGCCCCCACTCATTTTTTAACCCCTCTGACATGCTGCTTTCCCATTTTTTAACCCCTCTGTGCTCCCCCTCATTTTTTAACCCCTCTGACATGCTGCTTTCCCGTTTTTTAACCCCTCTGTGCTCCCCCCTCAATTTTTAACCCCTCTGACATGCTGCTTTCCCATTTTTTAACCCCTCTGTGCCCCCACTCATTTTTTAACCCCTCTGACATGCTGCTTCCCCGTTTTTAACCCCTTTGACATGCTGCTTTCCCATTTTTTAACCCCTCTGTGCCCCCCCTTATTTTTTAACCCCTCTGTCATGCTGCCCCCCCGTTTTTTAACCCCTTTGTGCCCCCTCATTTTTTAACCCCTCTGTCATGCTGCCCCCCCGTTTTTTAACCCTTGTGCTCCCCCTCATTTTTTAACCCCTCTGTCATGCTGCCCCCCCCCCCCCGTTTTTTAACCCCTCTGTGCCCCCCTCGTTTTCCTCCCTTCACTTACCTTTTCTCCTCTCTTGGTCTTCTCTGCTGCTCTGTGCTCCATTGCTCCAGACTGACTGAATGCTGGGCATGACATGATGACATCACACCCAGCATTCAGACAGTCTGAATAGAGCACAGAGCAGCAGAGAGGAGGGATGCCGGCTCCGCGATCAGGTGAGTATGTTTTTTTTTTTTTTTAAACTAGCCTGCTCCCCCCACCAACGACCGAGCCCCCCCCCCCCGCCAAAAAAAAAAAAAAAAGAAAAGGAAAAAAAACGTTTGGAAAAAAAAAATTAAAAAATTTAAAAAAATCAGCAGCGCAAGGGCCCGGGCCGGGCCCCCTGACATGCCGGGCCCGGGTAATTAGTACCCGCTCCCCCCCCCTCTCGGCGGCCCTGGCTGTGATATACTCCGTAAATGAAATATATCACAATCTATTCACCAATTCTAACTTTGTTGGAGAAAGAGCCTTTTTCCAAGTCCAGGCTCACAACAGCTTACAGGCCTGACTAATATGTACTATTAGACAGTCTGTTGGTTTACTTACAAATGAGGCAGCAATGAAGCAGGATCCTTAGGAAGATGAACAACCATGAGTTGGCGAAGAAGGGTCAGAGCAATATCCTAAAATGATTGAATAATGGGCCAGTCCCACCATATGTGTAGGTGGTGCTCTGCACGCCGCAATCTCTCCAATACCTATCTGACGTGGATGGAAACATATGGTGAAGCTTAATCGGGACCAGTTACTATCTCAAATACACTTTATATGCTGTTTCCGTAACACTCACATTAATGTAAGCCTTAGCCACACTCCATCCAGTCATTAACAATTTATTTACATTTACACAGACTTTCTAGTTCTGACACAGAAAGGGGGTTGTAGACTACCTGCAGCAGGGTTAAAATGTCCTGTAACTGTAACGGAGTTGTCACAAGTTTATCATATCTGTGTTTTATTCATTTTTATTTTACAAGAAACCATTCCAGTATATCTTTGTATGTAATTTTATTAATTGTGGATTTTCCATTTTAAATTACACTAAATAAGTTCAGGTCTTTGTGATCTTACAAATACACATATCAGACACAGCTTGGTTTTAAAACTCTACATAATTGAATCATGACAGATCTTCTGGTTTATGAAAACTATGATGAAAGTAAATTATGATAGATTAGTTTAAAGGGAGAACCAAAGGCTTCCTGAATAAGAGTGTCAGCTCTTCACAAAAAAACCTTGGAGGTGACAAAATTGCTAAACAAAGTTAGTGTGTAGCATAGACAAGGAAAGTTTGAATCATTTTAAACAAACTGCATGGATGTTTTTGATTAACCCTTTGTCACACACACGTCACACAGGCTCAGGTGCATGCTGGATCATGACAGGATACATTTTGAGCAGCGAATCTCAAAAGCAAATGGCGAACTTTGAATACATTAATGATTGCTATTCAAATTTTAAAAAAAAGTTTAAAATAATATAAAATATAATAGTTTATGCCCAAACAAGCAATGTTATAATTATTTTAACATTTTTAACATGAACGGCAAACCCAAATCGTGAACACGAACCACAAATTTAAACTGCAAAGTTTTGAATCAGCATCTATTAAAGTTTGTACCGCGAACATGTTCAAGACCATTGAACCAGTGAAATATCTATACAGTAAGTACTTCTCACTTGCATCAGAGTCTCATTACTGTGTAACTGTGAGCAGTGTAAGTGCCATTCCTATCTGAGACTGCAAGAGCTCACAGCTGAATTAGACAAAGACAGCTGTACTAAGATGACTCAGCAGAAATAAAGATCCTTACAAGACAAAAAAACACAGAAATATTTATATAATAATGCCTAAACATCATTATATAAGTAAGAAAGTGACATTTTCTCTTTCAGTTTCCACAAAGAAAAGAGAATATGATTAAGGCAAAACTAGTTTAATGTCTAACATAGTATGCATGACCAAATGCCTTGGAAAAGGAAATTGAATGGACAAACACAAATTTCTGTTCAGGAATTCACATGGTCAGAGCAGGCTGTCCTCCGCTCACGTGGAAATTTCACCTATTAGACAAATTGTGTGGAGCCCCAGTCTAAGCTGACCAAAGGAAGCCTGGGAAAATCCAGTTATGCACAATATATCTTTTTCCAGTATCTATTAGTAATGTTAACCATTGCTCTGCTCTCTGTAACCTATTATTACGTCGCTTATGTTAACACATCTGCTTTTCTGTAGGAAACTCAAGATGATGTGACTTGGAAAAAAGTCACATTACAAGAGGGCTGTCAAAACAGGGTCATATCACTCATAAAGCTACCTAGGGGAAAGCCTAGCGCCTGATGCTTCCTGGGGATCCGAACAACACTGCATGCCCGCTGGTGCCCACATTAAATACTAAACCGAGGACCTTACTTGGTCTGAGTGGTAGAACAGATTCAGGGAAGTGGTGTGAGTGGCCTGCTGGACCTGAGAGTCTGGTCTGCCTATGATTATCTACCATACTTCAGGGCTGCTCCCCATCCCTCCCCGGATCCAGCCACTAATGAGGTGCCTTTTTTTCTCCCATACCCACCCTTCCTCTCCTGTTCCCTCCTCTTATCTGCATCTCTCTTCTCCTACTTCCCCTCCTCTCTTATCTCATTAACTTTTGAATGAAATCCAGTAACAAGAGTATCTTACATACACGCATCCGTCAGATAAAAGTGAACAAGAGCTGCAGTTGCTAGGTTAGAAAAGTAAATAAATTTGGTGCAGTAAGGAGAAATAATAAGGGGGCAATGAGGGTTATGAAGGAGTGACAGGTGATGGAGATGGGTGCAGTAAGGGTAATGACAGATAATAAGGGGGCAGTGATGGATATGAAGAGGGACAGGTGATGGAGATAGGTGCAGTAAGGGTAATGACAGATAATAAGGGGGCAGTGATGGATGTGAAGGAGTGACAGGTGATGGAGATGGGTGCAGTAAGGGTACTGACAGACAATAAGGGGGCAGTGAGGGATTTGAAGGAGTGACAGGTGATGGAGATGGGTGCAGTAAAGGTAGTGACAGACAATAAGGGGGCAGTGATGGATGTGAAGGAGTGACAGGTGATGGAGATGGGTGCAGTAAGGGTAATGACAGACAATAAGGGGGCAGTGATGGATGTGAAGGAGTGACAGGTGATGGAGATGAGTGCAGCAAGGATAGCTACAGACAATAAGGGGGCAGTGATGGGTGTGAAGGAGTGACAGGTGATGGAGATGGGTGCAATAAGGGTAGTGACAGATAAAAAGGGGGCAGTGATGGATGTGAAGGAGGGACAGGTGATGGAGATGGGTGCAGCAAGGTAAGTTATAGACAATAATGGGGCAGTGATGGGTGTGAAGGAGTGACAGGTGATGGAGATGGGTGCAGTAAAGGTAGTGACAGACAATAATGGGGCAGTGATGGATGTGAAGGAGTGACAGGTGATGGAGATGGGTGCAGTAAGGGTACTGACAGACAATAAGGGGGCAGTGAGGGATGTGAAGGAGTGACAGGTGAATGTTACACAAAACTAATGCAAGCATAGATAGAGGGGAAAAAAATCAAAGAAAGATTTATTACAAAAATAAATTATTATTAATTTGACTAATGCCTCCTCTGCAGCTAAACACAGCATGCACCATTTGGTGCAATGTCACTAAACATTATTTAGATAGAAGTAATCTACAAGATAATGTACTGCTTAAATTCAAGATGGAAAATTAATTACATCTGTTCAAAAAATATATTTTATAGTATTTTTCGTTCAGGTAAAGGAAGCGTAACACATGGAAGTGTGAACAGGTCCTAGAGAATCAGAATATCTTAACTGCACTCTATTCTATTTAGAATTTATTGAAATGTCTCAGATGTACACCATCGTCAGCAAAACTATCAAACTATACAGACATCTAATGAAACATAAATAGTATAAATGAACTCACCTTGCGAAAAATAATATTTAATCATTTGTTTTTTGAACTGTGCTTTGGATATTCCTGGAGAACTGAATGAATTCCAGAGCTAAGCCTGTTGACTCTCATCAGTTTCTATTTGGATTTAATCTGACTCTGAAAGTCTCACTGTAATATAATACCTGCTGCTATAAAGTCTCTCCTCCGCACTGCTCCCACTCTGTAAACATGACTGCTGTGTTATTCACGTATGTCCTAAAAGCACTCAATGTGTTCATGTTTCTGCTTATCCTGTCTCTTCCCATTATTGGCATGACATCATTCATATGTGGCCCCTGAACCTTGATGTGTCTCCAGATGGAAAAAGGTGGAACAAATGATCTTTTGTAGATTTACATCTTGGTAAGAACAAATAGGAAAAATCTCTGACTTGTTACATAGCGTTCACAAATTATCGCTAGGATCATATATAAAAGCTAATAGATCACATATAAAATTCAATGTTAAGACCTTGGGCTAGATTTACTAAGCTGCGGGTTTGAAAAAGTGGGGATGTTGCCTATAGCAACCAATCAGATTCTAGCTGTCATTTTGTAGAAAGTACTAAATAAATGAAAGCTAGAATCTGATTGGTTGCTATAGGCAACATCCACACTTTTTCAAACCCGCAGCTTAGTAAATCTAGCCCTATGTGCCTGAAATAAAGAGTATTGTTTGGTTTATGATAACCTTTGTAAATTTAGGGTTTATTTGTAAAAGGTTATAATATAGGAAGTTACTGAAGAACTTGTTTTCTAACTGCCATGAAAACACACAACACGTCCCAAGATGTAATTGGGCTATAAAGAATTTTTAATAGACATGTTGATATTTTAAGCCTATATTTCTGCAATAAAGTAATAATTCTTAATTCTTGCCATTTTAAAGTACAAGGTGACAGAGAGAACTGTAATGTACTAGGCTTAAATGAACTGCAGCAGTGTTATTAATACTTGTAATGAAGGCTGAATTTCAGTCTCAAAAGTGAATAGCTTTAGAGCCCATAAAGTGTACCCCTGCTGGATTTCTTCATTTCATGTAGCAGGTGGTAATACAGACAGAAATGTGAATGAGGGTCCTTTAGAAGTTACGGCTATAATTCATTTGCACAGCTGCTCTTACCAGTGAATGTAAAGGCAGATTGATTTAGGTGGTGATGTGTTTACTCTTTCCTGGCTGTATTCCCGTTGTTCAGTATATCTATGCTCAGCTTGTTAATTCATTAAATATATTGGCTACTGTTTTGGAAATCTGCATGTTTCTCAAGCTATGAAAAACTATTATACTGTCCATAAACTTAAAATAGTTTTAGGATTAAAAGCATTAGTTAAACATTTTTAATATACAAACCGCTATACTCCAAATTATTTTCAATTGCAAAAGGCTGCGTAATAAACAACTAATATAAACTTGAAATAAACCTTAGATAGATGTCACTGCAAACATAATGTTAAAATAAAGAAATTTATGTTCCTCATTTAAAGTTTAATGCTTTTGCATCCTGAACTGATGCATAAAGTTATGGTCAAAAAATTGCGGAATTTCGTATGTACGTTGAGCATACTTGCCAACTCTCCCGTAAAGTCCGGGAGACTCCTGAAATTTAGGTCAGTCTCCCGGGCTCCCGGGTGAGCTGGCATTTCTCCCGCATCCTGAATAACACAGAGAATCGCGTCATTTGGGAGGGCGGGAGGGGGTGGGGCAAGGCCAATCGCGTCATTTTGACCCCGCCCCCCACGATGCAAATTACAGTTTCGCGGGGGGGGGTCAAAATGATGCAATTGGCCTTGCCCCGCCCCCTCCCGTCCTCCACGCCCCCTCTCCCGGAAACTTGTTTTCCGGGAGTTGGCAAGTATGACGTTGAGTAGCTCACATCTTAAGATATGTCTAACGCAAAACACAAAATTCTTTCTACATCAGATGCACAAATAGGTAAACTTGCAATCAAACATTGCGTAGAGAGTCAGCTTGACAGTGAAAGCAAAATCCGCCTTACTCTATTTGCACACAATTTAATGTAATGGCAATATTCTCATATAGAGAACAGCGTCTGGAAATGTTTATTAATAAATGAGAAAATCAAATTTCCATATAAAATGCAACTAAATATAAAACCCCCACATCCGTTGTTTACAGCTTTATAAATTCAGTAGGAATATTTATTTCAGCAGTAGTCCAAATGGAGATAACAAATAAGAAAGTCTTAAAGCCGTTGTGTTAATAATTGGAGTACTATCAGCTGGAGGGATCAGTATACAAAAGGCCAATCAGAAGGGGTTAGACAGTGCTCCTGATGTTATCATCTATATCACATATCTCAGACCTTAGGTACCTGAAAAAGATATGCCTCCTAAGCAGAGTATCTGGGGATGATTTCATGTCCAATTATATTGCATCTCCAGGTCTACACTTACGTGTGCATCTCCTTACTATACTCAACTTATGCTTGCTCAACCCTTATCCTGTCTATCCAGGTGTAATGGGTCACATATCTAAGATATGTACATATCTATATACAGTAAATACAGATATAAAGATGGCGCTATACTCAATATTTTTGGATAAAGTCCGTCAATGCTAATAGTAACCTTCTTTACACTTCCCAATATATGGGTGGCTGCCAGTTTCCTATGCCGGTTGGTAATTTCGGAGAAAATCTATAAAGCAAAAAAGTGGAACACGGCACCTGATAGTGTTGTATTTTCAGGGTATAATCCCAAGAAAATAGGTGATAATATTATGTGCGTACCAGATTAAAGGATAGTTCAGGCACATCTAGTTAGGTGTCAGGATTCTCCGTTTTAGGCGGGAAGAACTCCACGGATTATATTGGAAAAAAAGATAGAGAACAGCTCAAAATAGTGTATTATCGTTATTATAATATGGAGGTGCACACCACTCCCCACCACCAGTGTGCAAGTGTACCAGATGAAAATAGGGTTTGCGCTTATCTGTATATATGCTGGATACTGCTGTATTGGATATTGACTAACAGCTTGCAGTAGTCCCAGGGAACAGGAGAAGTAACAGGAGTAACAAGTGAGAGCAACAATATCAGGAACAGCAACATCAATGACCAGCAAATGGGGACTGTGGGAGGCAGACAAAATTAAGAAGAGAAAAGGTGCAGATAATTAGCAGGTGCAGCGGGTTAACCCCTGCTAGTGAGAGAAAAGGCAAGGCACGATAGCAGCACCTCTGGTGGTTCAGAGCTACTGCAGTGTACATTCAAATAATATCAAGTCCAGAGTAGTCCAACAGACAGGAGCTGCCAAGACAAAGCAGCATACTGAAGTGATGGCAGATCCTGACATTTGAATACAGTCTTTTTCAAGCTTCACCCATGGCAGTATAGCCATAGAACCAATTATTTTATAGTTTCCTTCTCCTATATAAAATTACTGTGAATACTTTTTTGGCTGCCAATTAACTGTAATTCTCTTCTTCCTAGCTTGTGCCTAGCCTGTGCCTCTGTACTCTTATTATGTCAGCCTGTGCTACATCTGTCTATTATGTGCTAGTGTATTCTGCTTATTCTGTTCATCCATATAACCCAGCAGACTCCTGACCATCCTTATCTGCTTGTGAGAAAGAAAACAGCTAGCGCTCTACTCTATATGGGGACAAGAGCAGCTTCACTATAGGGAATATCCCTGCCCTAGTAGACAACAGAATAATATAATGATAGCGCTCAATTGCCCTCTGATAGTGAATGGGTGATGATCAAGGTAACAGAACTAAAAATGATATTACAACGAAATCGAGTTGATTTTTGATATGTTAGTCTGAGTGAAAAATCAGATTAGCTAAAATACAAGGCTTTTAATTTAACATATAAAAGATAAAAGCTGACAATGGTTATAACATCCAAATATAATGGCTACAAATATTACACACATAAAAGCAAGCACATAAAACCATAATATAACACTGTGCAATGGAAAAGAGTCTATGACCAATGGTGTTTCCGTAATTGGGCCCAGGATAGATATTATTGTCAGGATACAGTCTATATGATGGATCCAGGGAGAACCAGTCTTTGACCAACCTTGTAAACTGATTTTCCACAGCGGGGTGGATAAGTCCAGTAATCCTCTCAATGATATGTCCTTGGTGGCACAAACCTGGGGGATCCCCGGTAAACTAGCAGAGGAAGAGGAAGGCCTTTTTTCTTTGGGAAAGCATAAAAATATAGAATGATAGAATGATAGACGATGTAGATTGACCTGTCTCCAAGAGAAAAAGATTAGGTTTTTTCTGACAAGGAATTGTTGAATAATGGATTCTGGGTATGGCCAGTTGTGACAAAATGCTTTCTTCACATACGCAGTAGTGTATCCACCAATCCAAAACCTGTTCTTGCTGTAGATCTCTTTATAATTATTATTATTATTATTATTATTATTATTATTATTATTATTATTTAATAGTCAAATATGGTATGCAAACCACAAACCAAGAACCATATACTTTATCATGGCATGTTCTTCTGTCTAAATCAAGCCACGTACCAATTGGGAAGAGTCCTCCAGTACTCAGCAACCACAAGATCATATTACACAAATCCCTTAATATTCCACAAAAAGGCACCCCCCCCCCCTCAAAACAAAGTGTAAAAAAATCCTAAAATTAAAGTTAGAGAGACAGCACAGAAGAGTATTTTGTCCACATAAAAAAAAAACAATTGGGGGTGAAGTGACCTGGTCTTTCCCTGTCAGCTTCCAGCATAGCTCTCCTTCCTCCTGGGTTCCTCCTGTTATCCCCAATGCACTCCCACATAAACTGAGGAAGGAGCAGGAGTATGGGGATTACATAATACATTACCCACCATCTCCTCCTGATGCCAATATATTAAGCAGTTTATCAGCACATTAAGAAGATGAAATGAAAAAATGCTGTTTGTGGTTTCATCAAAGATCTGGTCACATAGACATGACCCAGCTAAGAAGTAACTTTTATCTTCATTAATAAAAGAAATCACCCAATGCAGTGGCAACACTGATGGCCTCAGGGGGAGTAGGGACCAGGAATGACCCTGATTAATTAATCATTTTGTGATAGACAATAGTAAAACTAACTGTACTTGTGTAATTTGTAGTTTATTTAATTTCAACAGGGAAAACAAAAGGCTTTCACTTCAATAGCACAAACATGTACTCTTACTTACAGATTTTCACCAACTAGATTCTTCTTATAGCAACGAAATGAATAATATAGTGAAATTGCAGGTTGCTAAAGGACCTAATATTCCCATCTAAATTCTGGCATCTGAGATGTAAAGTGAAAACCAACTTCACATGAAATGAACAGGATAACCTTCTCTTAGGCTGCCAGAAAATAAACTGCAAACTGTCAGAATATTCAGAAAATGTACATACTCCCTGCAACATTCATACTCTGAGCTGCTGTGAGTAATTCATTAATAATGCAATTGTGGCTATGCTTGACATGTTTATAGATTGGCAAGTCTTCTAATCTTAGTTGAATAGAGAAATTGACAGAATTTTGCAATTGTTAAGAGCTGTAGACATTGTGATAACGTCCGTTACATCCGCAGAATGTTGCAATATAAACAAGAAACAGGAGTATGTAAAGTAATGCAGGTTTCTTTGCTAATGACAGTGTGAATACATGATACAAAAACCCACAAATGAAATCCTATACCCAGTAGCAGAACTGACTAATGTTGTGGCTTTTTCTGGCTTTCTGTGCTGGTTAACTATGCCACATACCACACTGCATTGGCAATGAACCAATAAAACACATATTAGCTTTACATTTTACACAGCAGCAAGTTACACAGCAATATGCTGCAGATATTAACACAGACAGTGAGTTGTGTCCTCACCCAGAGTCATCAGCCTGACCCATTTCACACAGGACATTTTCACTGCGGAACATACCTGGGCTCACATCAAGAACTGATGTAAATTGCTTTATATTTCTGTTAATATGTCAGAGATAAACAGAGAGCAGACAATTCTGGGTCAAATGGGTCAGGTTGAACTCTGCACTCACCAGCTCATTAAAAGGAACTAAACTAAAAAAAAAAACCTCAATGTATGAGTAAGATTTTCATACATGTGAAAACAAGAAGTGATTTGTAATTATTTAAATCAGTTTTGCAATCTCAGCCTTGCCTGATTGGGAGCTGTAATTGTGAGCTCTCTCAAACTGGGTGGTGATGTTCCTTATATACCGAAAGCAAATAAAATTGTATATCAAGATATATATATATATATATATATATATATATATATATATATTGCTAGTTTTATAAACATGTATTGGTAAAAAGGTAGAGGAAGTAAAACAAGATGTCTGTTGCAGAACTTACATTTTTGTTTACAAGGCCATGTTTTGTATTGAATTGAACTTAATGTACTCACTAGCTAACAAATTACTATTGTTATTATTATTATTATTATTATTATTTTATCACTGCTTTTAACTACTTGCAGTGACGAAATCCAGTGTATCTAATGACTGATTGTTATTTTCTGTTGAGTTTAAGTATAAAACTATGAATATTTTCTGTAACTTTTCAAAGTGTATTTTGTTAACTGACCTGAGTCTGAACTAGGCAAGTGTCAATGGTCTTGTGAAAGTAGCCAGGCTCAGAGACAGTTAAGATCTCTGAGTAGTTTGTGTATGCAGAGAAGTTAGACTTAGCCAGGCCGAAAGAGCAGAGGTGAGAACTCAGGTCTTGTGAAATGACAGGTCTCAGGACATCCATAATTTACTTTAAAAGCCCTGTGTAATTTTGGGTATCCATCTAACTTAGGTGAAAAAAAAATTCCTACGGTGTGGGGTGAAGAGCTAACAGGAAATGGTTTAAAAATCCCTTGTATCAATAGTACAGTGTTCATTTCTTTGAGGACGTCTATCACGACTGAAATGTGCCATTATTCTCAATGTGTAGTCCTCACACGCCAATTCCTGAACTTGTAAGTAGGGACTCTGGTTTTTATTTCCTATTTTATTTTCTGAAACTCATTTGCTGCACATATTGTATGTCTTTGATATTAATTTTTGCTAATGAGCCTTGGAAATATTTTTCAGATTAAACATATCTAGCATATTTCTCCGTGATTCTTTGTGCACTTACGAAGCCCAGGGAGGCTCATGCTACATGTGTATTTGATTTAAGTGTGAAACATTAATAAGTGGTTCTGGTGAATGTAAGAGCACCATAATAAATCCTTTGTGGTGGCAGAAAAGGTGTATTCATTGCTAATTAACTAAGGTAAACTAAGGTAAACTGAGGTCTTCTTCTCTAGCATAATAGTGGCCACATGCTAGATATAGGGACTGATTCATGTTTGGATAAAAGACCATTTGTGTTCCGCGCCTTGTGTGAACTAGCTCTGCGCATGTTTAGATGTGAACCTTACGCCAATGAACGCAACTGCATGCAATTCATCTCTGAACGCAAATGGCCCTTATGACTGCCTACAAGTTAAATGGCGCAATTGGGGTGGGAAGAGAACAGATGTAGGTAATGTACATTAAGGGCATGCCAAGAGCGTGGTGACACTGATGTGGCCTATACAAGTCCTGGGTTTCTTTTAAGTGCACCTGGTTTCAGACATATAATTTTCACTAGCTACAGGGCAGGAATAAGTGATGACTGATAGTGATGACTGGCATGGCATATACTTTGTTTGGAAAAGTACACATATGCGTGCTGATAGTTAGCACAGAACATGTGTAAGGAAGTAAGATAAATCATAAAAATGCATTGTATGTACAGTATGCATTACGAACATCTTGATTTATGTATTTAATGTAAAAAAAAATATTTTTTAAACCAATCATATTATTATTACTGATTATACAGTTTAGAGTTGCTCATTTACTTTACAATATGAATTTGTTTGTATGCATTCAATGTGACCTTATATTGCACATATGTAACAATTTTACCAAATGTGTCAACTTCTCTCCCAAATGGTGCAGCCACATAGAGAGGTGGTGGGGAAAGGGGTTCCTATATTCCCAATAGGTCAAATTCAAGCATTATCTCCCTTGGCGCAAGAGGTTATTATGCAAGGATCCAAGTAAAAAAATCACTTGGATGGGTTAGTATATACAGAGCAAAATTTATTATCAAAATATGCAATATAGCGTCCTGGCCAGAACACATAAAATATAGTGATGACATATATAATATGCAGGCTACATAGCCTATGACAACCTAATGAAGGTATATATAATGCATACTCAATTGTTTGGAAATTAACTCAAATCTCCTCCCTCTTGGGGCTAGAGTAATAGTCACTGGATATACTGCCCCCATAGGGATAATTATTGCCCAAATGGGTATAGTGAAGTTAAAGTCCAAATCCGGCTGTGAATTAATAAAACTGGTAATAAACTGGGATAAAAGGTGCTTGACTTACATATGTATAGTTGCCGCGGATGTTACCTTGGATCCTGATTGCAGGTGATCGTAGATCCTTGGCAGTGTTCGGTATTAATAGGTAGATGCTGTGCATCTGCAGTAAAGGTGGTTTATTCCTGCAGTAGCACGCTTCCTTCCTATGTCGGATTCAACAGTGAATTCTATTCAAACATAGTTTGCAGTTTGTGCAAAGATGTCAGATTTCGTGTAAAATAGCTAGTATATGCAATGTGGTTCACCCCCAAATCCTAACGGCTTACTCATAGAAAAAATGATGGTCAGTTGCTGCATTCTGATGTCTTTTAAACTTTCTGCCAATTTAGATGCAGGGCTGATTGGTGGAGTCACTAATGACATAAGTAATATTCTAGTCCTTGATTGGTAGAGTTTTAAAGTCCACTTATTGTGGTTTCCAATCAATGCACAGGTGAGAATATAACATGCACATCAAGATAAAACTCAGATCTACATTTTCAATGTATTGATAATAAATACTGGGATCACTAATTCTAATACTATACACTCGGGGCCTGATTCATTAAAGAACTTAAATTAAGAAGTTTCTTATTTAAGTCTCCTGGACAAAACCATATTACAATGCAAGGGTTGAAAATTAGTTTTCTGTTTTGCACATAAGTTAAATACTGACTGTTTTTTCATGTAGCACACAAATACGTTATAGCTTATTTGTACACTGAAATTTAAAGTTGATATTTGTTTGCTACATGAAAAAAAGTTTTGTTTAAGATTCCTTTAGAAAATGCCCTCCTGAGGAGATTGTCTATCTCTTTGCAATATATTAAGGTGGGGTTACTTGGTAGGGGTTCATACTTGAACCTGTCAGTTAATTGATTTTCAATTTCTTGGAGATAGTCCTTTTTATTCTGGATGGTATTATCCCCTCCTTTGTCTGCCATCTTAATAATAATAGCCTTATTTCTAGTAAGTCCTTTAATGACCATTAGTTCTGATTTTTTGGAATTATTCTTCCACAAAATACTTTTGTCAGGTATTCTTTCTAGCTCTCCCTACCTGTTTCTGGAAAGTTAAAATATAATCCCCTTTCTGATAGCTGGGATAGAAAGAAGACTTCCTTTTGAGATTGGTGTGTACAAATAAAGTGGGAGTGTCATTTTCATGATCATCATCTAGGGCCTGATTCATTAGTGATCTTATCTTGTGCAAAAGTTAAGATGCTTTTTTTAAGAAGAAATGGGGAGATAAGAGTGAAGTTAAGATGGATTTTCATCTTAACTTGAGAAATTCTTCACTTACGCAGTGGATTTTTCTTCTTAGCTCCCTTCTCTGAGCATGCACAGAGTGGATTGCTTAAGATAAGCAAAAAATGGCAGATAAGATCACTAATGAATCAGGCCCCTAGTCTTGAAACTTTCTGACTATTCATGAAGAATTTTTTAAGGGTGATTGTGATTTTCCGAACGAATTTATGAAGATCGATATAAGTTTCGAATTTATTAAGTCCCTTATCTGGTGCAAAATTGAGTCCTTTACTCAACACATTTAATTGTGGTATTGTGAAGTTGGTATTACTTATGTTAAATACCCCTTTCTTGTGTTTAACTGTAGGGGAATCATCCACCTGCGCTATTGATGGGTCCAGATTTTACTTTATTACTTGTTTTTTTGTTCCTAACCTAAACTCCTCCCCTCTTCCCACCGGGTATTCTGGTCTCACCTTTCTTTTTAGGTTGTGGGGATTTCGTTGTATGAATGATGGCGTCTCTGGTGGTCGTGTGTTTCCCCATGCCAATTCTAAAAAAGGTTCTATATTTTCATCTGCAGTAGAGTCAGCAGATAGCGGCTTTTTCACAAATGTAGCAGTAGGATCTAAGTTCTTTAGTAGGTTATACTGAAGATGTGATAATTCTGATTTAGAATCCTTAATTCCTTTCTTGTAACCTGATTTTATGGTTTTTGAGTAACTTTTTTTCTTAGGAGAGTTGGTTCTATTTTTTGTATTACCTTCCCTCTTATGCCTATCCTTCAGTGGAGATCCTAAATTCCTTGGGTTTAACGGTTTTTACATCCTTTTGTTTACATTATATGTTGGTGTCTTCTTAATGAGGGATGACCTAGGTGGCTGTATACGTGTTTTTTTCCCTAAAGGCGTGTTTTAATACCACTTTTGTTTTCTATTTTTTGTGTCTATAATTTTATAAATTGAAGGTTGAATTGGACAGGTCCTTTCTTTTTCCGTTTCAGATTTCTATAATCTACTTTATAATCCCTAATTAATTTTTTTTCTTCTAGCTTTATGTTTTCTTTCTCTATGCCGTTAAGCTTGTTTTTCGTAAGTATCTCTAAATTCTGGAAATCCTCTAAATGGGTGATGGGTGTGCACATATGCTTGTACGTATGCTGTAGTCTGTTCTGTGTGTTTATATATAGCAGTATGGAGACAGACATGTACATACTGTTTAGGCAGAGCATACTTGCACTCAGATTAAAATCAAAATGCACCTTGAGATCCACTTGGATTTTAATACAGTCAGGACTAATCTCAAGTGCTGTGCTTTTTTAAAACCGCAGCTTGTGTGTGGTTTGAATCACCATAAGCTACTCAGTTTCTTACTCTTATCACTTTCATTCTTTCCAAAGAGTTTACGCCTAAATCTTCCATCTCTTCTTGTACTAGAGTAGGATGGAGAAGTCAATGAAGAGGCTTCAAAGCTTTAATAAATCCTAACCTCTCTTCTATCTTGACATGTGTTCCTAGCCGCTTTGCTACCAATTATTATTTGATCCTAATGCCTCAAATAGTTATTATGCCCTCAAGGAAAAAGATGTTAAGCAAGTACTCGCAACATGTCATTAACTAGAATACACCTGTGTGATGTGTGAGAGTGGATGTGATTGGTGTACACAATGCTCATATCCATAGGAGCTGCAGTGGCTGCTGAAGACCATGTGTATTTGTGGTTAAGTGGACTTTGCCATATATTGCACAAACCTTTAATAGGTATTTCACTTGGAATAATACTGATTATTGTTTTATATGTGGAATTGATTCTGACAGTTTCCCCTTGAGCATTGACAGTTGACACTACTTCCAAAGTAAACCAAAGCCATCAAAAGACACTTCCCATGAAAGCTTACAGGGAAATTTAATTATTATCCTACTTTCTGGAGGAAGGACCATAAGCATACTATATTATTTAAGATGTTACACACACATCTATATATGCCCATCATAGCATACCAACCAAATAATTTCCACCAATACACTTCCCTATTGCAATCAATAATACAGTAATTCAATGTGTTCTACATTCACAATATGGAGAAGTCATAGGTCATCTCTTTCATTTTCTCCAACTAACCAAAGACCATTTTGTTCTCTTTAGCATTGTCAAATATTACGTGTTCTCCAATGATGATATGTCCAAAATACAAAATTGACAATTATGTGTCTTGATTACTTCAGCTTTGTTTTTATTGACTACTATAGCATCTTCTCTCCAGTCTATTATAAATGTAGCTACAGGCTCATTCACCTTGCATTACTCTCTTATTCCAAACTTCCTGCTGGCTTCTATCACATTTAAAATAATACTTGGTATACTTTCAAGAACTTTGTGCCTTTTCCCCCTGTGAACATACTGGGTTTATCTGGCCCAATGCTACCCACTTCACACTGGCCATACTATGCCAGGGAAGTCTACCCAGTACCTTCTAGGGTTCTCAGTCACTCAGGCAAATGCAGTTAGAAAGTAAAGCAATACATTTATTGCAATAAAAACAATCACTAGATTATTATATACACACACTAAATAAATGCCAGGCAGGTTTACCACATTATCTGTCCCTCACCCCACTAGCTTAAGGAGTTACAGTCACCTGGCTATCCGGACTTGACGACCCGTGGATCTGCCAATGTATTTCACTGGTAGAGAACGGCAACTCTAAAACCAGCCACCCTGCAGCTTCCAGTCCCAGAATGAATAGCCCCTTCCCCCCTGGATTGACTCCTTATATCTAGTGTCTAATAACCAGAGTGTTTTCCCCTCCATGGGGAAACCCCTGGGTCTATCCTTCTTAACCATTGGTGGGTCCTGTATCAGGAGGTCGGAGGGGGGGGGGGTGGAGATGAGCTATACTTCCACAGAAGGTCCCCTGCTTTGCTCTAGACAAAATGTCTGAACTAGTCATATTGAGAACAGTGGATACTAATTGGCCTTTTCCCTTCACTTGTATCCTGCAATCTGCTCCTTACCCATAACCCACCTGGCTTCATGTTAAGAACAGTGACTAACAGCTTCCATGCAATATCAACAAGATACAATAAACAATATACATATTTACAATGTGCTACAATGTCCCCTTATCCACTGCAGTGATATTCTGTTGAACTGGAGAATAAAAACAAGGACTATAAAAAGTACATGCTATAATCCACCTTTTGCAAAAAACCAGGGACATGCTGGTTAGGGAGATATTAATACCTTGTTTTACCACATTCCTCCCCCACTTTTTTAACCCTTGTTTCTCAGTGGCTTCCTTGCCCCAAGTAATCCTTTCTCCCCCAAGTCCAAAGTCTCTGGTCTGCTGTGGTTTTACCTGGGTCTGATGGTAAGGTAGACAGCAGTACACAGTTCCTCAATCTCCCACCAAGGTCCCATAGGTGCGGGCATATCAACCCATCCAGCTGGAGTGGGGCTTTATGCTGCCCTGTGTCATAAGATGAGACAACATTAAAACTGGGCCTCTCCTGTTCACACATCAGTGGTAGGAGAGTTGTAGTCCAACATACCTTAGGTGCCTTGTCCACCCTTAAATGCCAACTGAAAATAGTCCTTTATCATGGCCCTGGGTGGAAAAATTTGGGGCTCTTTGCCCTGTTGATTCTGGCAAAGATCCAATACCCCCTCCCCCAAACACTCAAGGGACAACTGCCAAGTGGCAGGAAAACTTTGGGGATTCTTGTCCGGTTCTTCTCCAAAAGATCCAATCCCCCCTCTTCCAAAAACTGAAGGGACAACTGCCCAGTGGCAGGCAAATGTGGGGGCGCCATTAATTCTTTGCTGCTAGGTAATCTTCTGTCCCCCTTCCAAACCACTTGTGGGTGCCCCTGTATATATGCTGGAGTGCATCTCTCCTCCCCCACTACCACATCCAATTGTTGCACTACTTCCCTTGCATCTGGCACTTCGGGGTAGTGTGAATCCTCATTGGACCCAGACTTGTCCTCCTGGCAGCAAACCAGAGTTGATGGTCCAGTCTAGGCCTCTGGTATGGTGTCCTGGGTCCCCAGATATGGAGCTGGAGTGTGATGCTTCAAAGCTTGTGGGTCAGGTGAATCTTGCCGTGTTGGTACCCTCTCATACACCCACTTAGTCAACATCTCCTCATCTGCCAATTCTGCATAGGGAAAGATGAAGGAGTAGTTATCCCAGGGCCCCATGGCAGTGGCCTCTGACATGACAATTCCTTTATCCTCTCCATTAATTCTGTCATACAGTCTGTAATCATGATTTCTGCTAAGATCATATGTTGAGCAAATTTATGTTTCTCTTCTGTCACAATTGAGTACAGCTGTACATCATTTGCACTGGAGAGCACACATGCGTTACTTCATTAGATAAAACATTTTCAGACATAATAGGGGAGGAAAACTGGCCTTTTCTGCAATTTTGCTCTAACTCAGACACAGTCTCAGGTGCCAATAACACTGTCAAATTATCAGAAGATGCTACTACTCTTTTCCATCCAAGTCACCAAATGGGAGGATTTCTCCTAATCCTTTCTGAGTAGTCATAGGTACAACATCCTCACCAAAAAGTTCTTTTCCAGCCTACCTCAAGATTATATACAGCAGGGGTGTCCAACCTTTTAGCTTCCCTGGGCCACATTGGAAGACGACGAGTTGGTTTGGGCCGCACATAAAATACATTAACACTAACGATAGCTGATCATCCAAAAAAACATAGAAAACATAGTTAACATATTAAACTTGGAAATGAAGTTAGTAAGAGTTAGGAAACCTGTTGCAGAATCACGTTTAAAGCAGTAGTCCCATTACCAGCTGCAATTTAACTTACCTGCATCTGCCCCTTAGTGGGGTTCGGGGAATTAAATGCCAAAAACTTTTTTTTCCTCTCTTTCTGCACCCATGAATCATTTTTTTTATTGACCAGTTTGAAATGGTCACTGATATAGGTAGCATCAGGAGGACTAATAGAAATCTACAGAGATTTAAAGATAGGGTGGCGGGAAAAATGGCTCATGGAGCAGCCTCCGATGAGGGTAACAGTGGGTGATAATTTCACCCTACTCAGCACTGCACATTTAAAATGGTTTAAAATATTAAAAATACAATCATCTCTTAATATTTATATTAGATACATACAGAGAACACAGCTAGTTCATAATTGCATGGTGCAGAAAGTCCAAATTCAGAGTAACAACAATAAGATACTGGATAATCTTTCACTGCTGCTGATAGTTCGCGCGGGTGACTCTTCTGTGCTGCGCTATGCAATGGATGTCGGGTGTGATGACGTCACCCCCGACATTCACTGTGAGCACCGCACGGAGGAGGAGACCAGGGAGGGAGCCGGAGTGCCAGCTGACGTGACCGCAAGGTAAGTATTTTCTTTTTTTTTTTTTTTGCAGGATATTTTTTTCATTAACAGCGCTGCCCCCTTGCCACAACTGCTAGGCCACATTTACAAGCGGGCTGGGCCGCAGGTTGGACAACCCTGATATACAGCTTGGGCAGCTGTGTATAATCCACTGGGATGGAACCCCCCCCCCCCCCCCCTGATTAACAGACTGAGCAGCACTGTTTTTCAAATGGGACAAGAGATATTGTAATTTACATTTTTCAGTATTCATTAGATAATACTGATCCTGCCACATTTCAGTGTCAGTGAGGCCTTGTCGCCATAGCTCAACCTATGCTTCTTCTAAATTTTGCTGCAGACGTTGCAATTTGTTCCCAGAGAGGTATATGGGGGCCTAAAGTGAGCATCCATTTCCTATAGACACTAAAGGCATTGTGTCACGGGCACTAGGAGTCTTTACCCAGGGATCACCAGATGGTAGGCTTACCAGAGCAATGTAGATGGTAATAGGGTACTCTGGTAGCTGGGTGATCACGGAACATGAAATGATGGCCGATGAGATGCTCAGGAAAGTCTATGACTAGCAACACTGGAAATGAGGTAATGATACACAAGGAACTGTATGGACAAGGACACGTGAAGGTAGTCAGTGGTCTGCGATAGCAAGTTGTACCACTGCTATAGTGAGGAGGAATGTCCAACAGAAACAAGGAGGTGATGAGAGTCAGCGGTCTGCGGGTAGCAAGTTGTACCGCTGTCTGAGTGAAGGAATGGAATCCAAGTGGAGGTATCCAGGTAGTCAGTGGTCTGCGGTAGCAAGTTGTACCACTGCTATGTGAGAGGATAATGGAACAGGTGATACCGGAAACAGGGATCAGTGGTCTGACATCAGCAAGTTGTACCACTGAATATATATGTGAGGAGGTGCACAGGGGAAGACTGCAACACAGGATATACACAGGCACCTTATACACGATCCACAGTGATATGCACAATATAGATATATATATGGATATAAATGACTGAGCAGGTCTGCAATCTAGAAAGTCTCTTGAAGTAGTCCAGCACAATGATAACACAGTCAATGATGGCAATAGACTCAGCGGATAGCAGACTCCAGAGAGAACCAAACACAGTCCAGCAAGATATGCAATACACAGCACAGTCAATGAGAAGTATGCATACCGTGGTTCAGCAGTAGCAGTCAGATGGGATTGCAGCGGTACCTGAGCGGCTGGAGGCCGACTGGATAGGAAGTCCCTGGATAGGTGAAGCAGCGGTCTAGCAGGTGCAGCGCACAGGTGAGTAGACCGACAGGGACACGAATCCACAGGAGTCAGCAACAGGTGGAACTGGACTTATAGGAAACCCAGGAGAATGGAGATGATCCAGCAGAGGGTAGTAGAAGAGATACAAATCCAATGCTGACAGGAGGGTAGAGACCAGTGGAACACGTGAAGGCGTGGAGAGTGGATCAGCAGGGGATGGACGATAGCGCTGACCACAGCGGCAGGACTCAGCGGCACACGGAGGTAACCAGTAGCAACCACAGGAACCAACAGCGATGGGAAACAGGAGTGCAGCGCAGGGCAGGAGCTGTAGATCACGAAGTGTAGCAGATGGTAATGAAAAGCGGCAGTCTCGAGGAAGTCACAGCAAAGATGAGATGAGAGTGTAGTGCACGGAGGCAGCGGGTAGTAATCAGCTGGCAGTCACGATGTTGAACACAGGCGAGTTGCAAGCAGGAGACTGTAGTGCACAGAGGCAGCGGATAGTAGTCAGCTGGCAGTCACGATGTTGAACACAGGCGAGTTGCAAGCCGGAGACTGTAGTGCACAGAGGCAGCGGATAGTAGTCAGCTGGCAGTCACGATGTTGAACACAGGCAAGTTGCAAGCAGGAGACTGTAGTGCACAGAGGCAGCGGATAGTAGTCAGCTGGCAGTCACGATGTTGAACACAGGCGAGTTGCAAGCAGGAGACTGTAGTGCACGGAGGCAGCGGATAGAAATCAGCAAACAGACTTGATGAGAAGCAGGTGAGTGAGGTAAAAGCTGGAGTGCACGGAGGCAGCGGATAGCAATGAGCAAACAGTAATGATGATACAGTTGATGGTAGAAGTGGTATGGAACCACAGAAGTAGAAGTGGTTTGGAAACCACAGGAATCAGCAGCGCTGAATACACGAGTAATACAGGAACACCTTCAGAGACTCATGAGGAATGAGACTCCAAGATCAGGCAACGTGGTGGTGACCACAGGTGCTTAATATAGGGAGGTTGCCTGATCTGCCAATTAAGTTAAAGGAGTATACACTGAAATATAGAAAAGGGCTGCGCATGCGCAGACCCTCAGGATGGTGGACGGCCACGGTTCCTAAATGTCCGGGAAGAGGCACTCACGGTCCGGTGAGTGACAGTACCCCCCCTTTTAAAGGTGGGCACAGAACGCCTGGAACCGGGCTTGTCCGGATTTTTGGAGTAAAACTTCTTCAAAAGGGCAGGAGCATTAAGATCTTCAGCTTTGATCCAAGAGCGCTCCTCAGGACCAAAGCCCTTCCAATGAACGAGGAAATGGAGGACTCCTCGCGAAATTTTTGCATCTAGTACCTCGGTAATCTCAAAATCCTCCTCCTGATGAACTTGAACTGGCTGCGGAGCTGAGGGAGGAGTTGAAAAACGGTTGATAATAAGAGGTTTGAGCAAAGATACATGGAAGGCATTAGAAATCCGAAGACTCTTAGGAAGAAGGAGTTTCACACATACTGGATTGATAACTTGAATGATCCTATATGGACCAATAAAACGAGGGGCGAATTTCATGGATGGAACCTTCAAACGAATATTTTTTGTGGATAACCAGACACGATCTCCAATTTTTAGTGGTGGAATAGCCCGCCTCTTCTTATCAGCGAAAGATTTATATTTGACAGATGTCTTCTTTAAACAGGTTCTGACCTGAGACCAGATATTTTTAAAGGTCTGACAAACCGTTTCCACCGCAGGAACTTGGGTGGGCGGGAGGGCAGGAAATTCCGGAAAAGACGGATGGTGACCGTAGACCACAAAGAATGGAGTTTTGGATGATGACTCATGGTACATGTTGTTATGGGCGAACTCAGCCCAAGGGAGTAACTCTACCCAGTTGTCTTGATTGGCTGATGAAAATATCCTTATAAAAGTCTCAAGATCTTGATTGACACGTTCGGTTTGTCCATTGGATTGTGGATGGTACGAAGATGAGAGTGCTAATCGTATGCCCAAGGTTTTACAAAGGGCTCGCCAGAATCTGGACACGAATTGTACTCCTCTATCAGACACAATCTCAGATGGACATCCATGGATACGGAAGATCTCTTTAATGAAATGTTCAGCCAGGATAGACGAGGAAGGCAAACCAGACAGAGGGATGAAATGAGCCATCTTCGAAAATCTGTCCACTACCACCCAAATAGTGTTATGGTTCTTACTAGGTGGTAAGTCAGTAACGAAATCCATACTAATATGGGTCCATGGTTTGGACGGAATGGGTAGTGGTCGCAGCAACCCTGCTGGGGTTCTGCGGGAGGATTTGAATTGCGAACATAATTCACAGGAAGCAATGAACTCTTTGACGTCTCTCCTCATTGAAGGCCACCAGTAACTTCGAGAGAGGATCTCAAAAGTCTTGTGTTCACCGGCGTGTCCAGAAAAACGAGAGGCATGGAACCACGAAAGGATTTTCCTCCTTAGAGTAGGAGGCACGAGGGTTTTCCCAAATGGTAGCGTTTTGGTGGATGAAGCAGCCAGTGAGATACATTTGGGGTCTAGAATGGTATGGTTGGAAACCTCTTCTATATCAGAGGACGTAACAAAGGCTCTAGATAAGGCATCAGCTTTTTTGTTTTTGGCAGCTGGTTTGAAGGTAATTATTAATTCAAAACGGGAAAAGAAAAGAGACCATCTTGCTTGACGAGGGTTCAAGCATTGGGCAGACTGGAGATATGACAAGTTCTTATGATCCGTGAAGATCGTCACCGGATGGCGAGCTCCCTCCAACAAGTATCTCCATTCCTCTAATGCGGCTTTGATAGCCAGTAATTCCTTGTCTCCGATGGTATAATTCTTCTCTGCGGGTAGGAGACCCCGAGAATAGAAGGCACAAGGGTGGAATTTCTGCTGTTCCGAGCGTTGGGAGAGAATAGCTCCTAAGCCCACATTAGAGGCATCTACTTCTAGAAAAAAGGGGAGTGTCACATCAGGCTGACGAAGGATTGGAGCCGAAGAGAAGGACTCTTTTAATGTTTGAAAGGCTTGAATAGCCTCAGTAGACCATTGCTTAGGATTAGCCCCTTTTCGAGTCAGGGCCACAATAGGAGATGCAATGGAAGAAAAGTCTTGAATGAAGCGTCTATAGTAATTGGCAAAACCTAAAAAACGCTGGATGGCACGAAGAGTAGTTGGCTGGGGCCAATGTAGTACAGCATTTACTTTGTCAGGATCCATCTTCAGACCAACTCCGGAAACAATATACCCCAAGAATGGAATCTGGGGTAATTCGAATGAACATTTTTCTAATTTACAGAACAATGAATTTTTCCGTAGCCTGGAGAGGACTTCTGCCACATGTTGGTGGTGAGAAGGCAGGTCCTGTGAAAAAATCAATATGTCGTCCAGGTAGACGACGACACATACATATAATAAGTCCCGAAAAATCTCATTGATGAAGCCCTGAAAAACAGCGGGGGCATTACATAGCCCGAAAGGCATTACCAGATATTCGTAATGCCCGTCTCTGGTGTTAAACGCCGTCTTCCATTCGTCACCGGAACGGATTCTGATTAAATTGTAGGCACCACGAAGATCCAACTTAGTAAAAATACGGGCTCCCTTGATGCGGTCAAATAGCTCAGTGATCAACGGAATGGGATACCGATTCTTGATAGTAATGGCATTGAGTCCACGAAAATCTATACAAGGGCGTAATGATCCATCCTTCTTTTTGACAAAGAAGAACCCAGCTCCAGCGGGCGAGGTGGAAGGTCGAATGAACCCACGCTGGAGGTTCTCCCGTATATATTCAGATGTAGCTTGAGTTTCAGGTAACGAGAGTGGATAGACCCGGCCCCTGGGAGGAGTCTTGCCAGGAAGAAGATCAATCGGACAATCCCAAGAACGATGAGGAGGAAGACGTTCAGACTGAGCTTTATCAAAAACATCGGTAAATGAAGCATATTGAGGAGGGAGTCCCGGTGAAATAGCTGAGATGGAAGCTTGCTGTACCTTGAGAGGAATGACTTGGGAAAGGCAATGATGGTGACATTCAGGCCCCCAAGACGTGACTTGAGGGGTGCGCCAGTCAATCTGGGGAGAGTGACACTGAAGCCATGGAAGGCCTAGGACAATCGGACTTGTCGTAACAGGAAGAATTAAAAACGATATCTCTTCATGATGCAGAGCACCAATCTGAAGGGTTACTGGAGACGTACTCTGGGTGATGAGACCGTTGATGAGACGTGATCCATCGATAGCCGTCACAGTAATGGGAGTTTTTAAGGTAATCATTGGTAGAGACCATTGATTAACTAACGATTTGGAAATAAAATTTCCTGCTGCTCCGGAATCAATCAATGCCTGTGACTCAAAGGTCTTGGTAGCAAAGGAAATAGTCACATCAAAAGCGCAGACTTTAGATTTCATAGACGATGGAGAGGACTCCAGGGACCCTAACTTCACCTCTCCAGAACTAGTTAGGGCCTGGCATTTCCCGATCTCTTAGGGCAGGAGCTGAGGACATGAGTGGAATCAGCACAATAGATACAGAGTCTATTCTTGACTCTTCGTTTCCTCTCCTCAGAAGATAACTTGGAACGTCCTATCTCCATGGGAATCACAGCGGGTGACACTGGACGAAATTGAGGGTTAGAGCGAAAAGGTGTTTTAGCAGAAGTCGTTTTCTCAGCCTCTCTTTCACGAAATCTCATATCAACACGATGGCATAGAGAGATCAAATCTTCAAGTGACGAAGGAAGCTCTTGGGTAGTCAGTGCATCTTTAATTTTATCGGAAAGCCCCTGCCAGAAGGCGGCAACCAGGGCTTCAGTATTCCACTGAAGTTCAGAGGCTAGGATCCTAAATTGAATGACGTACTGGCCTACAGTATGAGATCCTTGTCGCAGACGGAGGATGCTGGAAGCAGCGGAGGTCACACGACCTGGTTCATCGAACACACTTCGGAATGTAGAAATGAATTTGGCACTATCTTGTAATATTGGATCGTTCCTCTCCCACAGAGGGGAGGCCCAAGCCAGGGCTTGTCCTGAAAACAAAGAGATAAGATAGGCCACTCTGGAACGATGGGTAGAAAAATTTTGAGGTTGGAGCTCAAAATGGACTGAACATTGGTTAAGGAAACCCCTACAAGTCTTGGGGTCTCCATCGTACTTTGACGGAGTAGGCAGGTGAAGCGTGGAAGCTATAGACACCTGGGATGGCAATGGGGAAACGGAGGAAAGCACAGGAGCTTCAGTAGTAGCTGTCACAGTCTGTCCAGATGTTCCTTGGGAGGTTAATGACTGATAACACTGAAGTAACAGCTGTTGGCGGGCATCCTGTTGCTCCACACGGCTAACCAGATGTTGCAGCATCTCTTTGGCGGTAGGTTCCACATCTGGGTCTGTCATGGCCTGATCTTACTGTCACGGGCACTAGGAGTCTTTACCCAGGGATCACCAGATGGTAGGCTTACCAGAGCAATGTAGATGGTAATAGGGTACTCTGGTAGCTGGGTGATCACGGAACATGAAATGATGGCCGATGAGATGCTCAGGAAAGTCTATGACTAGCAACACTGGAAATGAGGTAATGATACACAAGGAACTGTATGGACAAGGACACGTGAAGGTAGTCAGTGGTCTGCGATAGCAAGTTGTACCACTGCTATAGTGAGGAGGAATGTCCAACAGAAACAAGGAGGTGATGAGAGTCAGCGGTCTGCGGGTAGCAAGTTGTACCGCTGTCTGAGTGAAGGAATGGAATCCAAGTGGAGGTATCCAGGTAGTCAGTGGTCTGCGGTAGCAAGTTGTACCACTGCTATGTGAGAGGATAATGGAACAGGTGATACCGGAAACAGGGATCAGTGGTCTGACATCAGCAAGTTGTACCACTGAATATATATGTGAGGAGGTGCACAGGGGAAGACTGCAACACAGGATATACACAGGCACCTTATACACGATCCACAGTGATATGCACAATATAGATATATATATGGATATAAATGACTGAGCAGGTCTGCAATCTAGAAAGTCTCTTGAAGTAGTCCAGCACAATGATAACACAGTCAATGATGGCAATAGACTCAGCGGATAGCAGACTCCAGAGAGAACCAAACACAGTCCAGCAAGATATGCAATACACAGCACAGTCAATGAGAAGTATGCATACCGTGGTTCAGCAGTAGCAGTCAGATGGGATTGCAGCGGTACCTGAGCGGCTGGAGGCCGACTGGATAGGAAGTCCCTGGATAGGTGAAGCAGCGGTCTAGCAGGTGCAGCGCACAGGTGAGTAGACCGACAGGGACACGAATCCACAGGAGTCAGCAACAGGTGGAACTGGACTTATAGGAAACCCAGGAGAATGGAGATGATCCAGCAGAGGGTAGTAGAAGAGATACAAATCCAATGCTGACAGGAGGGTAGAGACCAGTGGAACACGTGAAGGCGTGGAGAGTGGATCAGCAGGGGATGGACGATAGCGCTGACCACAGCGGCAGGACTCAGCGGCACACGGAGGTAACCAGTAGCAACCACAGGAACCAACAGCGATGGGAAACAGGAGTGCAGCGCAGGGCAGGAGCTGTAGATCACGAAGTGTAGCAGATGGTAATGAAAAGCGGCAGTCTCGAGGAAGTCACAGCAAAGATGAGATGAGAGTGTAGTGCACGGAGGCAGCGGGTAGTAATCAGCTGGCAGTCACGATGTTGAACACAGGCGAGTTGCAAGCAGGAGACTGTAGTGCACAGAGGCAGCGGATAGTAGTCAGCTGGCAGTCACGATGTTGAACACAGGCGAGTTGCAAGCCGGAGACTGTAGTGCACAGAGGCAGCGGATAGTAGTCAGCTGGCAGTCACGATGTTGAACACAGGCAAGTTGCAAGCAGGAGACTGTAGTGCACAGAGGCAGCGGATAGTAGTCAGCTGGCAGTCACGATGTTGAACACAGGCGAGTTGCAAGCAGGAGACTGTAGTGCACGGAGGCAGCGGATAGAAATCAGCAAACAGACTTGATGAGAAGCAGGTGAGTGAGGTAAAAGCTGGAGTGCACGGAGGCAGCGGATAGCAATGAGCAAACAGTAATGATGATACAGTTGATGGTAGAAGTGGTATGGAACCACAGAAGTAGAAGTGGTTTGGAAACCACAGGAATCAGCAGCGCTGAATACACGAGTAATACAGGAACACCTTCAGAGACTCATGAGGAATGAGACTCCAAGATCAGGCAACGTGGTGGTGACCACAGGTGCTTAATATAGGGAGGTTGCCTGATCTGCCAATTAAGTTAAAGGAGTATACACTGAAGTATAGAAAAGGGCTGCGCATGCGCAGACCCTCAGGATGGTGGACGGCCACGGTTCCTAAATGTCCGGGAAGAGGCACTCACGGTCCGGTGAGTGACACATTGATTGGATTCTCCTGATCTTTTAAAAGATGTTTGAGGAAATCCCTGTGCGTGCAGTACAGGTACGGTACCTGTACCTTTACATTCCACTATCAACTCCTCCATACTGTCTCTAGTGAATGTGTACAATCTGAGAATGGGACAGATTCTATTAGTACATTTACAGGGGATTCATCAGGCATGTCCCTGTGCTGTAACAGTCCATTTTCATCTTATTTGCACTGCTGAATATTGTTGTAACTGGATTTTCCCTTGGCCAGATTCTGCATAGTACAAATAACTTCATTTGTAAAATTATCCCATTCTGGATTTACCGAAAATTCCAGACACTTGCTTCCTATTTCAACATTAGGAACACATCCAACAGGTTCTCCAATTTCTCCTCCTTTCCACATACTAGTCTTTGGATACTCTTAATCCCAATAATCCAAAATGTGCTGCATTGTGGTGGGGTGGTGCAACACATCCATATCCCCATCCTGCAGACACTGCCACAGTCCTTCATCCCAGAAAACTTTTTTCCTGGTTTCCTGGCTTTTTCCTGGTTGCATTGGACTGTTTCATCCCTTCCTTTGGGGACTTTTTCAACACTGGGCTGTGAGCTGCTTTCTTCTACCCATATTACTTCCATGGATCACCTCACTGTGATTTCCTCTCCTTGAAACATGGTTCCATATTCTGTTCTGCACTGGCAGGGTTCGCCTCCCCTTATCAAATCGGCACTTAGGCGACATCTTCCCTCGCCTAAATCCCAAAACGCATTTTGTGACACTTTCTACCTTAAAGACCTTTAGGAGTAACTTCAGGATAATGTGGTAACTGGTTTCTAGTGCTAACTGCTTTGCAGAACCCTGGAATGTATCATGATACAGTTTCCCTGCAGTTCCACCCAGAGAGGACCTGGGACTGAGTGATCCCAGTGCATGCCACCAAAAATGTGAAGATACCGGCTTGTCTGGCCCAATTCTACCCACTTCACTCTGACTGGCCACCCACGGGTGCCTTCTCAAGCCAGGGAAGCCTACCCAGTACCATCTAAGGTTCTTATTAGTCACTCAGGCAAATGCAGTCAGAAAAGTACAACAGTACATTAATTGTAATAAAAACAACACTAGAATATTGTACACACAGTAAGTAAATGGCAAGCAGGTTTACCACATTATCTGCCGATGTATTTCACTGGTAAAGAACGGCAACTCTAAAACCAGCCACTTTGCAGCTTCCAGTCCCAGTATGAATATCTCCTCGCCCCCTGCAGTGGCTCCTTGTATCTAGGTTTCCACAGTGTTTTCCCCTCCCTAGGCAAACCCCTGGGTCTATCCTTCTTAACCATTGGTGGGTGCTGTATCAGGGGGTTGGAGGAGGAGTGAAGATGAGCTGTACTTCCACAGAAGGTCCTCTGTTGGGTTCTAGACAAAATGTCAGAACTAGTCTTGTTGAGAACAATTGATACTAATTGGCCTTTCCCCTTCATTTGTATCCTGCAATCTGATCGTTACCCATAACTCACCTGGTTTCACTTTAAGGGCAATGACTAAAAGCTTCCATGCAATAAACAATATACATATTTACAATGAGCTAAATGTCCCCTTATCCACATGTAATTAGACACTGCAGTGGTATTCTGTTAAGCTGGAGAGCAAAAGCAAGGACTATAAAAAGTACATCCTCTAATCCACATTTTGGGAGAAATGAGGGACAGGCTTGTTGGGGTGATATTAATACCTCGTATCACCACAACCCCAATTACATTTGGGACCTAACCTCCAATTTTACTTCTGCTTGCACCTTACACTGTTTTATAACTAGTCTGCTGCTGACCCCCATGCATTTACAATGTTTAAATCCCTTTTTCTATGCTGTTGCATATCTCTGGAACTCCTAACCTTCCAGCATCCATATCATTTCTGAACTTTGTACATTCAAGTACTACAAATGAGCCTTTAACTCTGGTTGTACGATTGTATGCACACAGTGGAACGATGTTAGTAAACATATTATTATTATTATTATTATTATTATTATTATTATTATTATTATTATTATTATTATAATAGATTTGGAAGGCACCACAGTGCTTTGCAGCCCTGTACCGTAGGGAAATCAGTACATACATAAAACAGGGACATACAAGGTAGACAAAATAAATGCAACAGAGGGTATGAAGGACCCTGCTCACTAAAGAGCTTACATTCTAAGTAGAAGAGTGCACAGCTGAAACCAGAGAAGTAAATGCATTTCAGAGTGGAGATTGGGATAGTTGTGAGGGTGCATTAGTGTGAATAGTGTTATCAAGGAGTAGGTCATCTCTAAAAAAGAGATGGGTTTTTAAAGAGCATCTAATTGAAGGCTGTGGTAGGAAATTCCATAAGTGGGGAGCAGCACGGAAAAAGTCTTGTAGGCGGGAGTGAGAGGTGGTTACCAGAGACGAGACAAGGCGCAGGTCAGAGGTAGATCTGAAAAGGGTGGGAGGGAGAGTATGAGATTTGAGATGTATGCAGGAGTAATGTTGTTGAGGGCTTTGTAGGTAAGGGTGAGGAATTTGATTCTGGAGGGCACAGGGAGCCAGTATAGGAATTTGCAAAGTGGTGCAGCAGATGTGGAGCAGTGAGAGCGGAAGATCAGTCTTGCAGCAGCATTTAGGATGGATTGAAGTGTGGATATATGGATGTCTGGAATTCCAGATAGTAGGAGCTTGCAATAGTCAAGACGGGAGATGATGAGAGAATGGATAATAGATTTGGTAGCATGTTAAGTAAAAAAAGGGTGTATTCTGGCATTGTTTTAAAGTTGGAGTCAACAGGACTGGGAGAGAGTCTGGATGTGAGGAATAAAGCAGAGGGCGGAGTCAAGTGTGACATCAAGGTTATTAACAGTGAGGGAGATTTGAGGGCAGGTGATGACTCTGGCAGGCGGGAAAATAATAAGCTTTGTTTGGGACATGTTGAGCTTTAGGTAGCATTGGGACATCTATGTGGAGATAGCTGAAAGACAATTGGTTACACGAGATAGTACAGAAGGAGAGAGGTCAGAGGAAGAGATATTGATTTGGATGTTATCAGCATAGAGGTGGTATCTGAGACCACATGAGCCAATTATTGCCTCAAGAGAAGAGGTATACAATGAAAAAAGTATAGGGCCAAGAACAGAGCCTTGTGGGACCCCAACAGATAGAGGGAGTGAAGGGGAGGATGTCCCAGAGGTAGAAACACTAAAGGAGCGGTTTGATAGGTAAGAAGTGAACCAGGAAAGAACGGTGTCACAAAGACCAATAGAGTGAAGGGTGTGTAGGAGAAGAGGGTGATCAACAGTATCAAAAGCAACAGAAAAGTCCAGGTGAATGAGTATGGAGAAATTACCATTAGATTTTGCAGTAAGTAGATCATTGGTCACTTTTGTGAGAGCAGTTTCAGTGGAATGTTGGGGGGAAGCCTGATTGCAGAGAGTCAAGAATGGAATGAGAGAAGAGAAAGTGAGACATGCATTTCATGTCTCACATTACATTTGTACACTAATTGCTCAAGTATTTGGAGGCAAAGGGAAGGAGAGAAATAGGACGGTAGTTGGAGAGAGACGCTGGATCGAGAGATGGTTTCTTTAGAATAGGTAAGATGAGTGCATGTTTAAAGGAGGATGGACTAGATTTTAGTCCCAACCCCTGATTTGCAGCAAAGATAATAGACAGGTTAATTGTAACTATTCTGCTTGTATATGTGTTTTGTGTGTCTGTTTTATTATAACATTTATATACCTTCCACTACGTATGTAGTGCTTTTAGGGCACTGTCCCTGAAACTCAGGACTTCTATTCTGCCTTCCGGGAGATATGTCACACTTCTTTGAGCAGGCAGTGTACACTTCTGTCTATGCAAGTTTTTTGCTGTAGGGAGTGGCCTAGTGCTGTTCACACTCACATGCACCCTTTAAACGTGAGAGCTATTGATTTAACATTGTGACTGGCTGGGGAAGGGGGCTAGAGTGTGTCCTCATTGCTAGGCTTTCCATATTTAATGTACATATCCCTATTTCAAAACAGGATCCCAACATTCCAGGGTCCAGACAGCAACTGAGCTTAAGACATCAGCAGCAGCAGCAGGTTGTGAATGCTGCAAGAAGAGTAGGAGAGAGCAGAACAGTCTGCCAACTGTTCTGATTCTAGTGGGGCAAGACTTTGTCCCAATGTACTATGCACTATTAATATACACTGCATCCTTTATATACTACACTATGCCGCTAGCCATGTCCTTCATGGGCTGACCACTCCCCCTCAAGTGTCTGGTCTTGCCTTTATGGTGGCTGGCCACACCCCCTCTGGTGGGCCCCTACCATTGCACTCCCCCTGTGAGCCCTTCATGCCCCAGTCCAACACTGAGTGGAGGAGAGGGAGCGGAATAGTTGGGAGGGAATAGGGTCGAGTGGACAGGTTGTAGAGTGAGATGATAAGATGGGTGCAGAGACTTCGTCTTCAGTTACTGGAGAGAATGAATTAAGGGTAGATTGGAGAGTGTAGGTAAAGGTGGGAAGAGTGAGTGGAATTTGGTATGAGGAAATATTTTGTTGAATGATGTCAGTTTTGTCTTTGAAACATGTGGAAAAATCATGGGCAGTGATGGAGGAAGGAGGAGGATGTGCAGGTGGGGAAAGAAGTAAGTTGAAGGTCGCAAAGAGGCGACATGGATTAGAAGATTGAGTGGAAATTAAAGAGTTGAAGAATGTTTGTTTGCCAATTGAAAGGGCAGTGCTGTAAGATGAAAGGATTAATTTATAGTGGAGGAAATCAGGATAGGAACGAGATATCCTCCAGTGGAGCTCTGCAGTGCAGGAGCACTTTTTCAGATAGCTGGTTAGTTTGTTGTGCCATGGCTGGGGTTTGGATCGTTGGAGACTATATGTAGTAGCTGGAGCTGCATTGTCTAGGGCTGAAGTAAGTGTTTTGTTGTAGAAAGAGGCAGCCTGATTAGGACAGGACAATGCAGTCATTGGAGAAAAAAGTCAATTTAGTGAAAATGAGAAGTGGATAGGTTAATAGTACTTAGGTTTTGCTGTGTACATGTGTATTTGGGTGCAAGGGGAAGGGCATGAGGTAAGGTGAGGCTGAAAGAAAGGATGTTGTGGTCGGAGAATGGGAAGGTTAAATTGGAGAAACTAGAGATGGATCAATAGCTGGAGAAGACAAGGTCAAGGGAGTGTCCATCACAATGGGTGGGAGAGGAGGTCCATTGGGAGAGACCAAAGGAAGAAATAAGTGAAAAATGTTTAGTGGCAGAATAGACAGTGGGATTAACAATGGGAATGTTGAAATCACCTAGTATGAGTGTAGACAGGTCAAAGGATAGGAAATAAGTGAGTCACGCCACAAAGTTGTCCAGGAATTGGGAAACTGGACCTGTAGGCCGATAAATGACAGCAACACGAAGGTGGAGAGTATAAAATAGACAGATAGTGTGGACTTCAAAAGAAGAGAATGGGAGGGAGGGTTCAGAGGGTATGAGTTGGAAGGTACATCTTGGAAAGAGTAGAATGCCTATTCCACCGCCTTGTCTGTTTCCTGGTCTGGGAGTGTAGCTGATTGAGAGTCCCCCATATGAGAGAGCTGCGGGGGATATAGTGTCAGAGGAGGTGAGCGAAGTTTCTGTAATGGCAAGGAGGTTGAGGGATTTAAAAATTAATAGCTCATGGATGGATGTAAACAGATCTGGCATTCATAGTGCACAGGAGAAGGGAAGGGAGGGTAGTGGAGATATGTGAATAAGTTTGGCAGGATTGGAAGTACGGCATGGATGGAAAGGTTTGGGATGGAGCGAGGAGCATGAGCAGAAAATGGGGACTGTAGGGGGCCCAGGGTTATGCAAGATATCACCAGCAGCCATGAGAAGGAGCAGGGTGAGAAAGAGAACATGCGAGGAGGATTTGAGAGTGTGAGGTTTATTTCTGTTTATGTCGGCTGGTGCATGTGGTGTGTGCAGCAGACAAAACAGTTCATGTGTACAGACAAGCGAGGAAGGAAATAGTGAAGGGGAAATCATAATCGAGGAGGGAGGAATAGGATGATGGCGAAAGAAAAGAAGTTTACAGAGAAGTATGGTACAGTAAATAGGAGAGACTGTAAACTGAGTAGGTGCATGATGGAGAGATGTGAATGAATGTGTATTAGCTAGGGTAGATAATGAGAGAGTAGAAAGGAACAATTGATCCATAGTGCGTGGGGCAACGGAAGAGGTGAAGGATACTTTACCGTGCCCTGACTGGGATTAATGAAGTAGGCAGTTTCCTGCCGCTCTGACACGACGAGGTCCAGGAGGATGCTGACAGTTGGGTGCATAGGGTCCATCAGCCAAACAGAGACGGCAACAGCGATCACAACTGAGCTCAGTGAGTAGCCGAACAGATGTTGAAACAGCAATGACAGTTGAGCTCTGTGGGTTCCACATCTGGACAGAGATGGTAGTTCTGTAGATCCTAAAGCAGCCTTGTTTTCGGTATGAAGTCGATCCTCAGTGCTGCTGTGACGTTTGCCAACAGTATTTAGAAATATCCAAATCCTTATAGTTGTGAGAATAAGGAAAAGTGTGAGCTTCAGCTAAGAGCTGAGCCAGTGTACAGCTTACTTCAATTGTTGTCCGCATGTCACGGACATATACATATATATGTGACATACATATACATATATATATATGTGAATATACGTATGCTTATTTCATAAAAGGATTTTTCGTTTTCACTGCATACATTTTACATCACACACCTAAGCTTTCTGTATTGAATTCATTTTTCTAACTGGTGTTTGAATTAAAGTACAACATTACAAATAAGTATACAGTGAAAGTAAAATTATACATATTTAATCATACACTTAATAGTTTCATTCAGACAAATGTTTACATTGATCTTTTAGCACAAGATGTAACCATAGGAAAGATATTGAAACAAAATGAAGTTGAAACAGGCAAGAGAAATTCTACTGTCAAAATAGTAAGCTACTGGTGTAATTAACTCAAATAAATGGTTTAAGTCCACCGTAGACTTGTTCGCAGGGCTCTAGTATTTGATGTAGATGTATTAGTTGTTAACAAAGCTTTTATTGTATTTTGACGGTATGTGACTTGTCATATTGCATTACAGCTCAGTGGGAGGTATAAAACTATTTACATTTAGCTAGACATAAATAATTCCTTTATATAACTCTTGTTAGAAGTTGTATAAGGCATTCGCTTAATTTAATTTTAGACATGTTTGTCTTTCTTGCCATATAACTCTGAAGATAATTGTTATGCAAACTATCCTTCCATAGTTCTGGAATTAATCTTGCAGTTAGGAAATAATGACTCTTATATACAGTACATATTCCCTTGTCACAATTCAGAGGCAGGTCTGCAAATGGAAATAATTAAGTATGTGTGCTTCATTAGGTTGAAAACGATATTATTAAGGGACATAATAATAAACATTAGGCTGTGTAAGCATTGTACAATTCCGGGGCCTGATAATCTTGCACCATACAGTGGAAGTCATTTACAAGTGAAAATATAGTGTGGGGTGGAGCAAAACTAACTTTCCCTTATTGTGACATCATGTAACTCTTTTTGATCCAGCTAGTCCTGGTTGCAAGCTCCTGTGCACAAATTTGTGCTAGAAAGTGACATCTTTTGTGAAGGACCAGTTTTTTGTTTTAGGTAATGTGTAGATGAGGACTGATAGGAGAATCCCTTATCCCTAATTAGCTGCATGCATGCATTGAGATTTTGCAATTCATTCAATTTTAAAATAAACTGCAAGTGGTGGAGTGACTGCAAACTTGTACAAACTCCCAATTTTGCAGGATCTCGCAGAGGACTTTGTCTAACCAAAAAGCTCAGACCTGAAAACCACTTTAAATATGGCATCACCCACTAGTATAGATGGGGCTCTATTTAGGCAAATGAATATATTTAGGTGCATGTATTTAAAATCATAAAATGTATAAATAAGATACTTGATATAAAATCAGCCCAGTCTGCTTTTGCTTTCAAGAAATAACAGTCAATTCAATGGGACAAATGGTAACATTACTGTGGTAACTCCAAATATAAACTATTTTACCTCTGCAACTCTGCACACATTGACCACAAAGAGGGACCAAGCAGAAATTAGATGCCCAAATAAACAGAGCAAAACCTACAGTACATATTTATAATAGTTGTCCAGTGTTTACCAAACTGTGCGCAGCGACTCCCTGGGATACTGCGGCGATCTCACAGGGGTACAGGACCGGTGGTAAGCAAGGTGGGGGACTACTTGCTAATTATTTTGGCTTAGGGGTGCAATGACAAATTTATGGCGACCCTAAGGCCGCCTCGATAGGTATGTTCATGACTGTTTCTCCGTCTGAATGCTTGTGGTTAATAGTAGAGATGAGCACACTCGGATTTCCTGAATCCGAGCCCACCCGAACGTTGCCGATCCGAGTCGGATCCGAGACAGATCCGGATATTGGCGCCAAATGAAAACTTGAAACCGAGGCTCGGAGTCATAATCCCGCTGTCGGATTAGCGATACTCGGAACCTATAAATTCCCCGCTAGTCGCCGCCATCTTCACTCGGGCATTGATCAGGGTAGAGGGAGGGTGTGTTAGGTGGTCCTCTGTCCTGGTAGATCTCGTGCTGTGCTGTTTAGTTCTGTGCTGTGCTGTTTAGTTCTGTGCTGTGCTGTGCTGTGTTCTGCAGTATCAGTCCAGTGGTGCTGTGTGCTGTGCTCTGTCAATTTTGAGTTCAGTGGTACAGCTGGGTCCTGTGCTGTGTCCTGTTCAGTCCAGTCGTCCTGTGTCCTGTGCTCTGTGCTTCTAAGGGCATAGTTTTTATTTCCCCAATATTCCCAAGTGTTTAAAAAATTAAAAAAAAGTTATAAAAAAAAATACAAAAAACTAATTAAAAAAGTTTTTAAGTACAACAAAATTTGCAAAACCAATCCTGCAGTATAAGCCCATTGGTACTGCAATATTACCAAGTTCACTGATTCAGCAGTATAAGTCCAGTGGTACTGCTATTACAAAGGTCACTGATTCAGCAGTATAAGTCCAGTGGTCCTGATATATTACAAAGTTCACTGATTCAGCAGTATAAGTCCAGTGGTACTGCTATTATAAAGTTCACTGATTCAGCAGTATAAGTCCAGTGGTACTGCTATTACAAAGTTCACAGATTCAGCAGTATAAGTCCAGTGGTACTGATATATTTTACAAAGTTCACTGATTCAGCAGTATAAGTCCAGTGGTACTGCTATTACAAAGTTCACAGATTCAGCAGTATAAGTCCAGTGGTACTGATATATTACAAAGTTCCCTGATTCAGCAGTATAAGTCCAGTGGTACTGCTATTACAAAGTTCACTGATTCAGCAGTATAAGTCCAGTGGTACTGATATATTACAAAGTTCACTGATTCAGCAGTATAAGTCAAGTGGTACTGATATATTACAAAGTTCACTGATTCAGCAGTATAAGTCCAGTGGTACTGCTATTACAAAGTTCACTGATTCAGCAGTATAAGTCCAGTGGTACTGCTATTACAAAGTTCACTGATTCAGCAGTGTATAAGTCCAGTGGTACTGCTATTACAAAGTTCACTGATTCAGCAGCATAAGTCCAGTGGTACTCTCCTGTGCCGCATATAATTTTTAAAGGCTTTGCCGAGTGTGTGTGGCTTAGGGGTACGCTCTCTTGTGCTACATTTAATGGAAAACCAAAATTTGGAGTATAAAGTAGGGAAAGATTAAGACCCACTTCCTCCTAATGCTAAATCGCTGCTGCCACTAGTCATGACATAGACGATGAAATGCCATCAACGTCGTCTGGCAAGCCCGATGCCCAATCTCCTAGTACAGGGCATGTAAAATCCAAAAAGCCCAAGTTCTCAAATAATAGCAAAAAGAGAAACTTAAAATCATCTGAGGAGAAACGTAAAGTTGGCAATATGCCATTTACGACACGTAGTGGCAAGGAACGGCTTAGGCCCTGGCCCGTGTTCATGACTAGTGGTCCAGCTTCACCCAAGGATCTAAGCCCTCCTCCCCCCCCTACAAAAAATTTAAGAGAGTTATGCTGTCAGCAACAACAAAACAGCAAAGAACTCTGCCTTCTAAACAGATGACATCCCAAATCCCCAAGGCGAGTCCAAGGGTGTTGTTGGTTGTGAACCCTGACCTTACCATCACTGTACGGAAGGAGGTGACTCCATCCAGCATTTGCAGCACGCCCTCTGCATATGCTGGAAGGATCACCCACAGTACAGTTACAGATTTGGCTAATGAAGGTGTGAATGTTGTACACCGGGAGGAGGATATTGATGTAGCTGGCGCTGAGGAGGATGTTGATGATTATGATGCAGACAGATACCAAATTGCCTTTCTCAATTTCTATTTATATTCTAGATTATATAACGGCTGAATAGTTTTCTATTTTACTCCTAGTGGAGAGGGGATCTGATGCAGACAGATACCAAACTGCCTTTGTCCATTTCTTTGTATATTTGAATTTCTAGTTCTACAGTCTATGCAGGCTGCTTTTTTTATATTCAACTACAAGTGCATAGATAGCCACCAAAGTAACGTGGTCCATTTAATTTTACTTTCTAGCTCCACAGTCTGTGCAGCCTGCTTTTTTTTATCTTCAAAGTATTTACAAGCCTTGCAATCTAAATTAACTAGAGGTAGTGACATGGTAGAACTCCAAAAGGCAGTTTGGAAGCCCCTGTACAAACTGGCTCTATTTTACCTGAGTTGTCCCCCCTCCAGTGTGTACTCGGAAAGAGTTTTTAGTGCAGCGGGGAACCTGGTCAGTGAGCGGCGAAGGAGGTTGCTTCCTCACAACGTTAAAATTATGTTTATAAAAATGAATAATCAATTACTCAATGAAGTACAGCACTGCCCTCCAGATAGTACAGAGGGACCTGTGGTTGTGGAGTCCAGCGGGGACGAATTGATAATGTGTGAGGAGGAGGAAGTACACACTGTAGGGGGAGAGGAATCAGAGGTTGAGGATGAGGACGACATCTTTCCTCAGTAGAGCCTGTTTAGTTTGTACAGGGAGAGATGAATTGTTATTTTGGTGTGGGGGCCCAAACAAACCAATCATTTCAGCCACAGTTGTTTGGTAGGCCCTGTCGCTGAAATGATTGGCTTGTTAAAGTGTGCATGTCCTATTTCAACAACATAAGGGTGGGTGGGAGGGCCCAAGGACAATTCCATCTTGCAACTATTTTTTTGGCATTCAACAGTCGTTTGCCATGTTCAAAAAGTAAAAGAAAATGTCAACAAATTCAAAAAATGTAATCAAAAGTTAAATGCCCTGTCATTATTTAAAACAAGAGGGTTTGACGTGCTAGAATTAGTGTAGTGTTAATATGTTATAAACACTACACTTGGAACTTGGAGGAGGTATTGTGTCCCCGGTATCAAATTTAGTACGGGGGCCACCCCACTACGCAGTCCAGATACTTGTTTGGTGGAATTCTGACCAGTTGAGGGTGTAACTATTTATTATATTGTGGCCCCGGTATCAAATTTAGTACCGGGGCCACCCCACTACGCAGTCCAGATACTTGTTTGGTGGAATTCTGACCAGTTGAGGGTGTAACTATTTATTATATTGTGGCCCCGGTATCAAATTTAGTACCGGGGCCACCCCACTACACAGTCCAGAATTTTTTTTTTGGAAATTCAGAGCCGTGGAGGGGTTTTTATTAATTATATTGTGGTGACCACTCCTCTACGCAGTCCAGGTACATTTTTTGGTGCGATTCATACCAGTTGATGGTTTTCTTATTATATATATTGTGGTGACCACTCCTCTACGCAGTCCAGGTACATTATTCGGTGCGATTCAGACCAGTTGATGGTTTTCTTATTATATTGTGGTGACCACTCCTCTACGCAGTCCAGATACATTTATTGGTGCGATTCATACAAGTTCAGGGTTTTTAATTTATATTGTGGTGAGTGACCACTCCTCTACGCAGTCCAGGTACATTTTTTGGTGCGATTCATACCAGTTGATGGTTTTTTTATTATATATATTGTGGTGACCAATCCTCTACGCAGTCCAGGTACATTATTCGGTGCGATTCAGACCAGTTGATGGTTTTCTTATTATATTGTGGTGACCCACTCCTCTACGCAGTCCAGATACATTTATTGGTGCGAATCATACAAATTCAGGGTTTTTAAATTATATTGTGGTGACCCACTCCTCTACGCAGTCCAGGTACATTTTTTGGTGCGATTAAGACCAGTTGATGGTTTTCTTATTATATTGTGGTGACCCACTCCTCTACGCAGTCCAGGTACATTTTTTGGTGCGATTAAGACCAGTTGATGGTTTTCTTATTATATTGTGGGGACCACTCCACTACGCAGTCCAGAAAGATACCTCGTTGCAACGTTTTGGACTAATAACTATATTGTGAGGTGTTCAGAATACACTGTAAATTAGTGGAAATGCTTGTTATTGAATGTTATTGAGGTTAATAATAGCGTTGGAGTGAAAATAAGCCCAAAAACTTGATTTTTGAACTGTTTATGCTTTTTTCCAAAAAAATCCGAATCCAAAACCTTAAATCCGAACCAAAACCTTACAGCAGGTGTTTTGCGAAACAAATCCGAATCCAAAACACGAGACACCAAAAGTCGCCGGTGCACATCTCTAGTTAATAGTTCTATATGGACCAGTGAAACCCAGTAAACAGTCACACAGGTACATATGTGTGTGCTGCTGAGCTAACTAGGTCCAGCACCAAATAAAGCTAATCAATTTCTCAGTTCTACCATCATCTGTAGGACCAAGAGCGGTCTGCTGGGAAGTTGACCTCCTGTCCTCTTGCCAGTTCTACCCTACTTTTTCAAAGGATAGATCCACCCACACATTATCTTCTAGCCAACAGACCGCCCTCCCTTTATGTAGCATAATTGTATGGGTCAGAGGTTTGAGGAAGCAAAAAGGAAAAGCTAGAATTTGATGTAGCTATGCGCCAGTATATTGGCCTAATTTGTTGCTTTGGTAATATGACACCGCTCAGAATATAGATAACATTTCTTACGGGGAAAAAATAGACAACAATGGTTAAAATGATATTTCTCTCTCTGAAAGACTTTCAAAAGAAAATAAATATTATTAGCTTAAATTCCCCTCAAATGACTCACTTTCCTCTTATTCAGTTGTAAATATAACAAAGGCGATGCATCATGAAAACTCAGGAAGTAAAAAAATAACATCACTTAGCCACATCAGTTGATTTATCTCTGTGAGAATGCAGAGCACAATTATGACTAAAAAATGACATTTAATATTAATCTCTTTTGAAAAAGGTCAATTCCCCCTGATCATGTAGTCTACTAACTACACCAGGCCCCAGGCATCCTGTCTCTACCACCTACAGACCTCATATAAGATCAGATCACATTTGTCTATCACCTCTCATACTGTAGCCAGAGCAGAGTGGAAACAGAGCCAATTCCCTAGCAGGATGCGGTTAATGATGAAAGATATATTTACATGAGAAGTGATTGTGGCTTGCCTTTGGTTTTAACAGCATTTAAAACATAGGTTTAACTTCCTCAAAACATTTAACACTTTTGACATATATTATATACTTATCTTCATACAGATATATAAAGTTGTATTTTGGTCCTCTATGAGTGTGTGTGTTTTGATCACTTGTAAGGGGAACCAATCTTTGGGATAGTCCAGCTTGACTTGACTTTTTAATGGAAAAATAATGCAAACAAAATATACAAAATGGTAAGTATAGAGAGCTTGATTTGAGAGCATATTGTACAAGTGAAATTTTGCTTGGCCTTTCTTGAACTTTCTACAGATTATTAGCTAAGCTATCTTATTATTCTATCTTTTCTGTAATTATATTTTATGAAACTGCTTAGGGACAGTAGATAGTTTATGTAAATATCCCAACCTTAGTCCTCTCCCTCAAAGCTTAAAGGATGCTGATGTTGAAGATAAATACATGTAGATCAAACAAGGTTACCATTATGCAATATGTGCTTCAAGGGTATAAATGGCTAGATAAAAATAATTAGTGCTTACTATAATACAGTATAGTACGTTATAAGATTCTAAACTATTTTATTTGAAACTAAAACTAATTTTTTGGGAACATCTAAAGCTTAGAGGGCAATGCAGGGAAGTCCGTAAGCTGTATTTTTGCAATGCCATCTTTGTACAGTTGCACTTGAGTTGGCAATTTTCCACTATGCTTTACTTTCCCATTAAAAATATGAGTCTTCTTTCCTGCTGCAGTGCAAATGGAAATATCAATTAAGTAGTGCAAAAAGATGGCTGCAAATTCATAATAATAGCTCACTAATGGTTTAAGTACTATCAGCTAGAGGGGTCAATCTGCAATCAGCCAATCAAGAGTGGATAGCTAATGTTGCTAAAATTCATCATCATCATAGCTTAAACAAAAATACAAAATATAAATTAAATTACATATAAACATGTGTTATTTTCCCCTTTAAAAATGAAAATCTTCTTTCCTGTGGTAGTCCCAATGGAAGTATCAATTAAGTAATGCGAATAGAAGGCCAATACTTCATAATAGCTCAATTGGATTTAAGTGTTATAGGGGGGGCCAATCAGAAGTGGCTAGATATGGTTACACCAGCCCCCGCAAGAGTTATGTCTCCTGACAGGTGTATATGCATCTGTGTCTAGGTCTACCTCCATTGCAGTTATGGAAACTGTTGGTGTCACTTGGGAGTTGGAAGTTATTGCATATGTGGAGTTGTGAGTGAGAGACAGGAAGACGGGTGTACCAGTGTGAGGCAGTAAGGGAGAAAACAGAGTTAAAGCAGATCATATAAAAAGAATAGCCATGCTGAAAAGTAAAACCAACAACAGGCAGAGAGCAGACAGACCTAGTAATTAATAGAGTGTGAAAGAGAAACGGGATAAACAAATATGAGCTTCATAAACTCACGATCAGCTAAGTGTTGCATTCATAAAACAATTACAGTTAACACAAACCATAAGAAATACAGATACACAAGAGAAGTATTCAATAAAGATTTACTAATATTCAGTTTCTGTAACACCCAGTTGATAGTTACATGTTTATTGCTATATTTAGTGTTGAATGAAATAACCTACCTCTCGATTTATCAGTAGATATTGAAATGTCCAGTAACTAATCTTCTAGACACAGTATTGACCAATTTGTAAGAGACTCCAATACAGTAAAGTGAACCGATGATTATTCTGTCACATCAGACATTTCTTAATAGACTAATATTGATATTGAAACCATTCAGTGAAGATATTTACCTTTTCACAGACTACATTGATACATACCAAAAACAGTAACAATTTTAAACTAAACTGAACTGAGAAATTGGTCATTGTTCGGAGGATTTTAAGCATTAAGCAAAAGGAGCACAATTTAATTTAATAGACTTTAATTGGAATCCATGTACTATTTCATATCACCAGGGCTGCCAAGAGGAAATCAAGGCCCCGGTACAACAACTTCATGGGGTCCCCTTTATAGGTGAGCATGTAAAAAAAATTTTAAGTTAAAAGTGGTAGTGGGTGTGTTCATACAATTGGGGGGGTGTCTATGCATCATTGGGGCGTGGCTAGCAGGTGCAAAGCGCTAGGCCACCCCCCTACAGAAAAAAACCCTGCATTGTTGTTTACACCATTGGCACAAGGATGCAGTGTCCGCTCGTCGGAGCGTGACATATGTCCCACCACTCCTGACTTTCAGGACATCTGTTCCAGGTTAAATGAGGTTCTATCAGTTTCAAAGAGTTAGTGACTCATGAATGCAAGATTTATAGTGAAGTTTACCTATATTTGTACAATAAACATAACATAAAAGAAAAAGTCAATCAAATACTTAGCTTCCAATATGTTCAAGTAACAGTCAATTTCCAGGACACCTCTTTCACACAAAAGTTGGAAAAACAATAGGCACCTTTCTTCATCAAGGTCCAGTCATGAGGCAAGGGTCTCTCTGGCTGCATTCCAGTTTTATACTCAGAGAACAACGGGTCTTAGAATCAACTTACATATAAGGGTATAAACATATTTTCAGACTCGCTATTGGTACATTACTGATAAGAAATAATGTATTCTCGCTCATGTGCAGAAGCATGTGAGACAACGTCCTGGCATTATATGTGGAGATGTCTCGGCCCAGCCTTTGATTAGATAAGCATTTTACAATACACCCAGAAAATGAATACAACAAAAATAGAGTTCAGTGGCCATTTTGATGGGCCTGTCAAAACATTTAGCTCCATAGTGTAGTATATAAAGAATGCAGTGTGTACATAAAGGGTTCACAGTCTCAAGTACATTCACCTTCCTATCCTTAAGCCTGCCTCTTACATTGGGCAGAACACTCACCAAAAATTGGGATTGTCCCACTAAAATCACAACATTTCACAGACTGTCCTGCTTTCTCCTACCTGTTTTTGTCACTTTCACCACCTGTGGCTGCTACTTTCTTTAGTTGCGGCTTGTCTGGATCCTGGAATGTTGGGGCCCTATTTGGGAAAAAAAATGAGTAGATTTAGAAAATTCCAACCAACCCCAGTGTTAAATCAATAGCACCCACGATTAATAATTCGGCCTTCCTCCAGCCCCAACATTAAAATAATAGTATACCCATTTAATAAATAAACCTATTTCCCTCCCTCCTAACAGCCCCAGCAATAAATTAATAGTATTTACATTTCATAAATGTACCTATTTCCCGCAACCATCACTGCCATTAAATAATTCATAGTCACATTTAATAAAGAGACCTCATTCTCGCCAAACTTACCCCACATTCAATAGACCACCAAATTCCATTTATAAGCTAATCCCTCACTCACTAACGCACTATAAAATATCACTATGTCTAACACCTATATATAAAGTTCTTTTTACATATATTTCTATCATCAGATGCTTTTTTTCATATATGCTTATCTCCACAAAAATAGCTTTTTGTATATACATCTCTTAATAGATTAATCTTATTAATATATATCTGTCTTCTCACAGATCTGTCTCAATTCGTTTTCTCCTCTTCACATAGGTCTGTCTCATTCTCTCCCTCACCCTGGTGCCCACTAAAACCATTATTCCTCCTATCTCCACTGTAACTCACACACTCCCCTGTCAATTCTGATGCAATTGCGCAATATCATTCTGGCTCCCAGAAACCCTTGTTTCTCCACTTTGGTGAGTTGAACGCAGAACCAACCACATATTTATATGAACTGCAAGGGATGTAGATTGGACAAATTTGAAAAGTGTTCCTTCTATGCACTGAAGCACCAGCTGCAGTGATGTAAGCACATCCAACCTGCACAGATATGCCTCTCTAAAACTATGGTGCATTTTAACCAATCTATTTAGTATAAGAAATACTGACATTTGAAATAAAGACAAAACCACTGACCCTTTACTTCCCCATTTCCAGTATTTCTAGCATGAACCCCAAAGAGATTGGTAATGTAAAAATGAAGTGTCTTTATTAGGCAGAGATTCACAGGCAGAGAATGGTGCAGTAAATGATAAATAGCAACACAGTTAAGACAGCAGATACAAACAGCAGAACTGGCAATATAGCTGAATAATTCAGGAAGTCACAAATGGTAAACAGTTCGTACAGGCAGTACAGAGTAGCTGGATACCAGACCTAGCTCAGAGGCTGGAGAAGTGGAGAAGGCTGAAGACACAGGAAGTACCACGGGGTCAGGATACCTGGTAACTCAGGAGACATGAGGCACTGGTTGAATGACAGATTGCAGGATATCTGGTTTACTCAGGAGGCAGAAGGCACAAGGTACTGGATGAACCACAGATGGCAGGATTCAATGTTTTGCCAGGAGGCACTGGATCGATCCATGGGTGTCAGAATTGAGGAGAATCAAACAAGCCAAAGAGTCAAAGTCAGGATAATTACGAAGGATACAGGGAATGAACTGGAGCATTGTCAAGAACGGAGCCTGGGTCTGGATCAGAAGATAGCAGCAAAACTGAGGAACAAGTAGGGATCAATACCAGGACGTTAGACTGGAACAGGGCACGGGATAGTCTGGAGAATCACAGCAGCAGGCAAGACAACAATGAACTGCCATAGACTATTACGAAAGGCAGTCTTATAAAGGCAGAGAACCAGGTGTGGGTGCTGATTAAGGAGGGAGGTTAACTTCTGCCAATGAGATGGAATGTACAATGGTAGGACAGCAGCACCTCTGGTGGTAGAGAGGTACTGCAGGCCAGATTCACATAAAGGCAATGTCCAAGCATAGTTTGTAGCAGACAGGAGCCTCATAGAAGATGCTGCAGCGTAGCCAGAGGCAGATCATGACACCCATGTTAATTAATGAGGGAAATTTGTACAATTGTGGTTAAACACGTCCCTTTGTTTTGAAAGTGCATGAAAATCACATATATACGAATTACTCATAACAAGTGGAATAACTCACATTTCGTGTACACTAGTGTTGCAATGAAGGGGTGTTCTTGGTCTGCAACAATGTTTAGGTAGGTGGTATGTGTCAAAGTAACTTCCACATGAATGTCAAGAGCCAAGGTTTCCCAGCAGAACATTGCCCAGAGCATCACACTGCCTTAACCAGAATGTCTTTTTCCCATAGTGCACCTTGGTGCCATTAGTTCCCCAAGTAAATGACGCACACGCACCCGGCTGTTCACATGATGTAAAAGAAACGTAATTCATCGCACCTTCTTCTATTGATCCATTGTCCAGGTCTGGTGCTCATGTACCCATTTTAGAATGCTTTCAGCAATGGGCAGGGGTCAGCATAGGTATTGGGACTGATCTGCTGCTACACAGCCCTGTACACAGGAAGCTGTGATGCACTGTGGGTTCTGATATATTTCTATCATAGCCAGCATTAACTTTTTCAGCAATTTGAGCTACAGTAGGTCTTCTGTGGGATTGGACCAGACAGGCTAGCCTTCACTCCCCATGCGAATTAGTGAGCCTGGTGCGCCAATGACCCTGTTGCTTGTTCAATAGTTGTCCTTCCTTGGACCATTTTTCCTAGGTACTAACCACTGCATACTGAGAACATCCCAATAGACAAAACCATTTTGGAGATGCTCTGACCCAGTCAACAAGCCATCACAATTTGGACCTTGTGAAAGTGGCTCTGATCCTTACGCTTGGCCATTTTTCCTGCTTCAAACACATCGACTTCATGAACTGACTGTTTACTTGCTGCCTAGTGGACACTGGACCTGGTGGACTGAAACCTGGTTGTCGGAACAGAGGGACTGAACTCACAGCCAGAGACTCAGTACCTCCAAGGATCCATAAACTCAGATGAATATTGTACCAAAACTGGGACTGGGAAAGCTCAGAACTCAGGCAGAGGATTATCAGGGGTCACTACATTCCTGAGCTGTATAAGCCTGGAACTGGCCCTGGACAACTCAGAACTCAGAACCTGAGATAAGCCTGGAACTGGGATCTAGTATCCAGAGACACAGCATCAGAAGGTGAAAGACTCAAGCAGAATGAAAGAGAGAGAGAGACTAATTTGAAGAAGACCAATAAGGAAGTGAATGCAACAGTCAACGCAGGAGATGATGAGTGCATGAAGTAAAGTTTTTTCAGTGTCTTGTGTGAGATATGTGCTTGTTCTGGAAATGTTTTTAAAAATGTATGTGACGCCTAGGCAGCAAACTTGTGGGGTGGTATTTATTATCATGTTGTCAACAGAAAAAGATAAATTAGGTATCTTCTGTTGAAGGGTTGGATTAATATCTATTAAAAAAACTGTTTTTGAAAGTTTGAGTTTGAGAGTCAGTAACACAGCCCAACACAGATTGTGTGAGATCAGGAGAGGATAGATAAATTTGGGTATCATCTACATTCTCTTCCCCTGATACGGCTATACCTAGCAACAGCCCTTGATCAAGTGGCTCCAGAGACTCTTCATACTCTATGTTGATTTTTATGTCAGCCATGGAACAATAAAGTAACACAAAATCTTCAAAAACTTGCTCGCTAAGCAGAACATCACTACCATAAATCTTGTACGTACAATAATTTCTTCACATATATGGCAATCTACCATTATGAAATGCTCTGGAAGCTGCTAAACAAGCATACTTCCCATGACTGCTTAAGTTTTCTAACCCCAAACACCTTTTTAACAAATCTAAATCTCTTGCCAATCCTAACCCTCTGACTACCATCAGTGCCCATGATCTTGCTTCCTACTTCAAGAACAAGATTGTTAAGATCCAAATTGAAATAGAATCATCACAAGAAACTGGCTTAATTCCTTCCCAGCACCCTCTGACACCCTCTTTTTATTTGAACTCACAAATGAAGATGAAGTATCTACTCTCTTCTTATCTTTCTACTCTACCTCTTGATCCCATACCCTCACAAATCGTAGATCCCTGTCTCCTATGCTCATTCCACCTCTAACTAAAATCTGTAATTTCTCGTCATAATACAAGCACGCGTTGATTACTCCTATTCTGAAGTAACAAAATTCTGACCCAAACACTTTCTCAAATTATCGTCCCATCTCTCAGCTCCCATTCTCCTCCAAGCTTCCCTAGAGAGACTTGCCTACACTAGCCTCACATTCTTCCTTTCCGCAAACAAACTTTTGGATCCTCTTCAGTCTGGCTTTCATTCTCAACACTCCACAGAGACTGCATTGACTAAGGTTGTCAATGATTTGATCACTGCTAAACCTAAAGGACATTGCTCTCTTCTAATTCTCCTGTATCTCTCTGCTGCATCTGACACAGTTGACCACTCTCTCCTCATACAAACGCTACAATCCCTAGGTCTTTATGACGCATCTCACTGGTTTAGTTATATTTGGAGCTTTGCATACATGTGTTTTCCGTGGTTACTCCTATCTGTTGTACAGCCTGGAATTCCTCTATCCTCGGACGCCATCTTGCCAAGCATTCTGCACATGCAAAACCCCAGGAACCTTATGAAACCTCTGCTCCACCATGGTGGGAGGATCACCAGCCAGTTTCCTTTATAAGGGTCCTCCTACATTCTATGGGTGTCAGGTCATCAGGTCTCTCTACCTGATAGAAAGCATCTCCTCTGACTCCCGTCTGTGCTCATACTTATTATTGTTCCTGTCTTCGCGACTTAGGTCGTTCGTTCATCGGCTGCAGCATCGCTCATCATTGGTCCTGTTCCACAGGTATAACACCTGTGGATCTCAGTGCTTTTGCTCTGCGCAGTTCATTGCTTCATAGCATTACCTGTTCAGCTTATTCCACAGTCAAGACCTGTGACCTCACTGCAGAGTATCGCTCATCATCGGTCCTTTTCCAGAGTTATAACATCTGTGTGGATCTCAGTACTTCTGCTCACCGCAGTGCATCGCTTCACAGCTATATCTGTTCAGCTTATTCCGCTTTTTAGATCTGTGACTGTACTACCTGCTCAGCCTATTCTATTATCGAGATTCGTGGCTATACTGCTGATCTTCGCACAGCATTCATCCTGTTCCGGAATTCCATACACCTGAGGCTACATTTCATTCTGCCTTACAGTTACTTTGTGGTTCTCTGTATTATCTGCTCTGCGTCCCCTAGAGGACCACGACTTGCGGTTGAGAGCAGCTAACACCATATTTACTTTAGGGAATCCCTGGCGAATATCTCTCCTCAATTAGACTCCACACCTCTCTGGGGGTAGCTGTCGGTAAAGCAGAAATCAAGACCATTCCAACAATCTGGCTTTCGTGACACCTACCTGTCATTCTCCTCCTTTGAAGGCCACACAATCCGTCTTATTTATCCTGTCCATCCTTGTGCTGCTGTCATTTATCGCCCCCCCCCCAGGTTCAGTCTCCAATTCCTGGACAAATTTGCAGTCTTGCTCATTTATTACCTATCCTTTGGCCTGTCCACATTCATACTAGGCTATTTCATCATTCCCATTGATAATCCCACTGTCTCTTCTGCCACTAAACTTTTTCCACTTACTTCCTCCTTTGGACTCTCCCAATGGACCTCATCTCCCACCCACTGTGATGGGCACTCCCTTGACCTTGTTTTCTCCCACTACGGCTCTAATTCTAGTTTCTCCAATTTAGCCTTTCCACTCTCCGACCACAACCTCCTTTCTTTCAGCCTCACCTTACCATATGACCTTCCCCCTGCACCCAAATACACATGTACACAACAAAACCTAAGTACTCTTAACCTAATCCACTTCTCATTTTCACTAAAACAACTTTTTTCTCCAATGATTGCACTGCTCTGTCCTAATCAGGCTGCCTCTTTCTACAACAAAACACTTACTTCAGGCCTAGACAATGCAGGTCCAGCTACTGCATATAGTCTCCAACGATCCAAACCCCAGCCATGGCACAACAAACAGACCAGCTATTTGCACAGTGATCCCGCACTGCAGAGTGTCACTGGAGGAAATCTCACTCAAATCCCAATTTTCTCCACTATAAATTCATCCTTTCATCTTACAGCACTGCCCTTTCAATTGGCAAACAAACATTCTTCAACTCTCTAATATCCATTCAGTCTTCTAATCCATGTCACCTCTTTGCCACCTGCACCTTCTCCTCCTCCTTCCACCCTCACTGTCCATGATTTTGCCACCTATTTCAAAGACAAAATTGACACCATTCGACAAGATATTTCCTTATGCCAAATTCCACTCACTCCACTCACTCTACCCACCTTTACCTACACTCGCCAATCCACCCTTAATTCATTCTCTCCAGTAACTAACGACGAAGTCTCTGCACTCATTTTATCATCTCACCCTACAGCATGGCCACTCGACCCTATTCCCTCCCAACTTCTCCACTCCCTCTCCTCCACTGCATGCCCACCTCTAACTCCCCTCTTTAACCTGTCTCTCTCCACTGGCACATTTCCATCCTCCTTTAAACATGCGCTCATCTCACTTATTTTAAAGAAATCGTCTCTTGATCCAACCTCTCTCTCCAACTACCACCCTATTCTCTCCTCCCCCTTTGCCTCCAAACTACTTGAAAGATTTGTGTTTAAATGCATGTCTCGCTTTCTCTCCTATCAGGCTCCCGCCCCAAACATTCCACTGAAACTGCTCTCACAAAAGTGACCGATGATTTACTTACTGCAAAATCTAATGGTAATTTCTCCATACTCATTCTCCTGGACCTCTCTGCTGCTTTTGATACTGTTGATCACCCTTTTCTTCTACACACCCTTCACTCCATTGGCCTTTGTGACACAGTTCTTTGATGGTTCACTTACTACCTATCAAACAGCTCCTTTAGTGTTTCTACCTCTGGGACATCCTCCGCTCTACTATCACTATCTGTTGGGCTCCTACAAGTCTCTGTTCTTGGCCCTTTACTTTTTTCATTTACACCTCTTCTCTTGGGGCACTAATTCGCCCATTCATTCTCCAATAATACATCTACGCTGATGACACCCAAATCTACATCTCTTCCCCTGACCTCTCTCCTTCTGTACTTTCTTGTGTAACCAACTGTTTTTCTGCTATCTCCACATGGATACCTAAAGCTCAACATGTCCAAAACTGAGCTTATTATCTTCCCTCCTGCCAGAGTCACCACCTGCCCTCAGACCTCTCTCACTGTCAATAACACCACAATTTCCTCGGTCTCCCAAGCCCACTGTATTGGTGTCACACTTGACTCCACCCTCTGCTTTATGCCTCACATCCAGACTCTCTCCCAATTCTGTTGACTCCACCTTAGAAACATTGTCAGAATACGCCCATTTCTTACTCAACATGCTACCAAAACTCTTATCCATTCTCTGATTGTCTCCCATCTTGACTATTGCAACCTCCTGCTATCTGGCATTACTGACACCCATATATCCACAGTTCATTCCATCTTAAATGCTGCTGCAAGACTGATCATCTTCTCTCACCGCGCCACATCTGCTGCACCACTTTGCAATTTCCTACACTTTCTCCCTGTGCCCTCCAAAATCAAATTCAAATTACTCACTCTTACCTACAAAGCCATCAACAACACTACTCCTACATATATCTCAAATCTCATATCAAAATACTCTCCCCGATGCCCTCTTAGATCTACCTGTGACCTGCGCCTTGTCTGGTAACCACCTCTCACTCCCGTCTACAAGACTTCTCCCGTTCTGCTCCCCTCTTATGGGATTCCCTACCACGCTTAATCAGACTTTCCCACAGCCTTCAAATCTTTAGAAGCTTTTTAAAAACACATCTCTTTTTTACAGGTGGTCTTATCCTCGTTAACACTATTCCCATTAATACACCCTCACAACTATCCCAATCTCCACTCTAAGCCACATTAGCTCCTCTTGTTTCAGCAGTGCTCTTTTCCATTTAGAATGTAAGCTCTATAATGAGCAGGGTCCTTCATACCCTTTGTTTTCATGTCCACATTTATTTTGTCTACCTTGAATGTCCCTGTTTTATGTACGTACTGTTTTCCCTACTGTAAGGTGTTGCGGAGCACTGTGGCGCCTTCCAAATCTATGATAATAACAATAATGATATACAATGTGAAACATTAAACAGTGGACAAAAGTTTAGTATAGTTGTTTCTTTACTATTTACTGAAGTACTGAATATTATTCCATCTAAGACACATTCAGAATACAATTAATGACAATTTTAGATGTATTATTTTTCAGATTACAACTACAAGTCAAAAGACATTGGGAAATTTATCTTTGGAGTTTGAACTATATAGTATTTCGATTTTCCATGTTGGACTAAACCCTCTGTGTAGGAGAATACATAAAACGTAGGGTGCAGTCTATCATTTAACTCTCAATAGGCAGTGCAAAATGTAATAAAAGTCAATGATAACATTTAAAAAAAGGGTGAAATAAACACTTTAGAATTCATAATATAATTATCATATCAACAATATCTATAACAAAGGAATGACGTTTTGTGTGTGCAAAGTCCATGTGCCTCAAGTGGCGGTTAAACTTAATGTCCTACATTGTAATGTGTTACCATAATGGTGCAGGGCCGTAACTAGGGCTGTGCGAGAGGGGCGACTGCCCAGGGTGCAATGCTGAGAGGGAGGGGGGCACAGTTTATGAATACTTTAGGTTAAATATGCTTAAAATTGAAGGCTAAGGGGCGGCAGTTTTCCTTCTCATCCCAGGCGCTAAAATTTTAAGAAGCTGCTCTGTAATGGTGTCCATTGGATTTATTTTTGTGAGTTTTAGTATGTTTTTTCTGTAACCATTTAGATTTTTTGCAGAGGTGTAGCATATATTAATTGCAGAAAGGCACTGTGCATATACGTGGAAACTCGCTTATCGTATGCGGATTGCTCTTTATAATCATTCTAACATCGTAAATTGCTTATCTGAATTATTATTATTACCATTATTATTCTTTTTATTGCTATTTATATATTTATTTGAAAATGTGATTATTTATCTTTCATTTCAACATTTCAGTTTGTGTAATATCCTATGAATGAAGCTAAGAGTGAAATATTCCACTTATGTACATTTATTAGTATAAAGTTTCCTCTTTATCAGAGCACACATCCACCTGTAATTCAACCAGTGCCTTATGTACTTACCTAGCCTGTAGTGCAAAATTAACACCTTATCACCCAAGAAATAAACTACATTTGTTTGACATGAACTTGCTGGTATAAACCCATGCTATCTTGTCTCACAATTTATTCAACTTTTGATGTCCAACATTTTTTTATTTTAAATATGTTTTCATTAATCCCCCCTACTGATTTCAGACTCACTGGTCTATATGTACCAGATGTTCTTTATTTATTATTTTCAAATCATCTGGAACTAATACAAAATGTTTTCTTTCTTAGTTTCCACTTATCTAATTTCTAAGATACAAATTGAGTAGAACATTTTTTGTTATCCCCTGTACAACCATATCCTACCATCTAACCTATTTTGTTATTGACAGATGATCTTAAATGGTTAACAAATATGTGTAGGTTTCTTTACAATCAGTAATTAATTATTAATTATTTTTGTTGTTCATTTTTATTCCTGTTATTTTATCATTAGAGAAAAAAGAAATATGTCAATGGATTGGACTGACCCCATATTATATTTCCTTACTTTTTACATTAAATACCTCAATGTAAATAGGAAATGAAGAACAGAACAGGCTTGATATAATAAAACAGACATAATACACCGTCTTGTGTACTAATGAATGTAGACAAAAATGATATATTCCCACAAAATCCTAATATATGAACAACCAATGCACAACCTAATAGTGTACCTAAAACATGCCTTCAATACATTATTATGTTGGGTGCAAATAGGGTAAGATGCACAAGAGAGTATAATGTCCTCTTGATCAATTTGAAAGTAGCATTAATGTATGTATATATATATATATATATATATATATATATATATATATATATATATATATACATATATATATATATATATATATATATATACATACAGAGAGAGAGAGAGAGATAATACAACACTTTCACATACATTGTTTATCCCTTTAAAATGCCATTGTCTTTCCTGCAGCAGTCCATATGCAAATGACAATTAAGTAATGTGAATAGACAGCAGCTAATTAAATGAATTAATTGATCTACTCTAATTGTGATACTAATGTTTTCAGCACTTTCAACTGAAGAAGTCAATTCAAATTAGCCAGTCAAAAGCAGATAAGTGGTTCTGCTGATAGTCATCATCATCATCATTTATTTATATAGCGCCACTAATTCCGCAGCGCTGTACAGAGAACTCATTCACATCAGTCCCTGCCCCATTGGAGCTTACAGTCTAAATTCCATAATATAGACACACAGACAGACAGACAGAGAGGGAGAGACTAAGGTCAATTTTGATAGCAGCCAATTAACCTACCAGTATGTTTTTGGAGTGTGGGAGGAAACCGAAGCACCCGGAGGAAACCCGCGCAAACACGGGGAGAACATACAAACTCCACACAGATAAGGCCATGGTCGGGAATTGAACTCATGACACCAGTGCTGTGAGGCAGAAGTGCTAACCACTAGGCCATTGTGCTGCCCATCATCATCATCATCATCTTTTCCCCAGCCCTCCAGCATTGAGTAGCCATTCACCTCCTGAAAGGTATATCTGCAGAAGCCTCCATGTCTAATTGTGTCTTAATTACATGAATATGCCCTTACAGTATTCAGGCTACAACTGCCTGTCCCTTCCCTCCATGGTTATGCCTTTATAGGCATAAGTAGTCTTAAGTCACAGGTATGCAAAAACCTTTATATGGACCTATACATATACAAAAGTTGCGTATCAACCTGTAAATGGTTCCCTTTGTCTATTGAACAATGTTCCCTGTAACTTTTGTTTCAGATTAAGTGTATTTTTCCTGCAATGACCACACTGTGGCCAAATGCACTTGAAAATGTAGCCCAGAATAATCCATAATTTATGAGTATACTGTAGCACTAACGGGTACAACTCAGAGGGATTGAGGAATTGATCTTTTTCAGTATGTGGAGAAACATTGTCACTGCATAATCAACCCACCATGGACAACCAGTGCCATCTATTTTACCTAGCATAGAAAATAATATTAAAATAATATTATTAGATCAATTTACCCCCAACACAAAAGCCACAGTGTGAAGCCCTGAGCTATAGATGGTAAAATGGAAGCCCAAGGAACTGTTGCAAAGACTTTGAAATATCCAGATGCTTAAAAGTACAATCTTAATGTTAATTGTAGAATGGAACATGTCAAGCCTATAAGTTAAAGAGAATAACACACGTCTGTTTTAAAAAGCACTTCAGCTACAAATATTAAAATCATTGAACAGCTCAAAAAGTTTTCCATCAGCTTGTTTGCAAACAAAAGAATATGGGTTACTAGGGCACATAGTCTTGCGTAAAATTGCCAGAGGATTACATTGTATTGTCATCTACCATTTCTGTCAAGTGTTCCTTTTAGACATGTATTATTACAGAGTGAAAACATAAAATGAAATGAAATGTCATGTGGAAGTATCTTAGCCAAAAGCCTCCACATTAGCTTTACTTTTGATCGTCATTGACTGCAGAATAGTAGAAAGCTGTTGAGTTTTCACATCAGTCCGTTTCACACAAAACACTCTCACTTTGAAAGGTTGCCCCAAGGTGCGGAACACATCTGCTATAGTCTGAAGACAACGACCATGTGATGCTTTGACCATACAATGGACCAGGGAAAACATGCCTGAGGCACGAGACTAAGTGGAATGACTGTTCTCCTTCCATTTCTGTGCAACAAAGAAATATATGATTTGGCATTTTCCTGATGGAATTTGAAGAATGTCAATTTCTAACATCACTTCATTGAGAGCAGCGGAAATAAAACACCCTGAAATGTTATTTAACATGTGTTACCTCTTGTAGCTGTTTTAGATAACAGGTCTAAATCTGCCAGGCAATGCAATTGAATCCATATTCTTTGCCTTTGGTATGTGAAAGAAATTGTGAGGGAACAATGTTCTATTGATGTTCTTAAAAATATCTATATTATTTAAAGATGAGTACGTTTTAATACATTTTCTGCAAATTTCAGAGTGTTCCGGCTCCAAAATCCAATGGTAGTCATTATATCCGTGCTTTGAATCCCAACAACCGATATCATAACAAAAAAATATATATATAAAATTCAGACAGACATATTTTAGTTTTTAAAGGGGCAATGGCAGGACTGATAAATTATTCAAAGTGTTAGGGTTAGGGTTAGGGTTAGGGGTAGGGGTTAGGGGTTAGGGTTAGAAGTTAGGGATATGATTAAGGTTAGGGTTAGGTTTAGGGTCCTGGCATCGAAGCTTTAAAACAGCAAAACTCAGTACATTGTAATTGACGTCAATTTGAAGTGCCGCCACTTCCTGGTATTGGAATGAATAGCAGTCGTGGAGAAGTCCTATCGGACTGGTGGTCTGTCTTCATTATAGCAGTTCTGCATTTTATATATATATTGGAATTAATGCAATTGGCATTATTTTGGCGTTATACCCATTGTCGGGATTCCAAGCACCAGTATAATGTACCCAAACCCCAAAATCGGTTTGCAAAAGTCACACTGAAAACATTTTGACATTTGTGACAAAATTGACCTCTCATCCTAGAGATCTCATTTCAACAATGAGCTGTCATGATCCTTGCTGCCAAAGCTGAAATTTAGTCTCTGCTGAATATTTTCTTTTTTTAAAAAACAAATATTTTATAATGACCTTGTATGTTGAAAAAAGGACAGACATCTTCTACTGTAGTAAATATATCCAAATATAGACTTTTGAAAAGAGTGCATAAATGGCTGCGCACCAAGTGAAATATCAGAGTTAGACTTATTTGATAAAAATCTTTTGGGTTTTCAGCACTTGGGGTCCGACTGAGGCATGGAGGGCCCACGGGGGGATGGTACTGGTAGGTGCCCATGAAATATGTGTGTGCCACAGAAGGGGCAGAGCCAGCCACCAAAGGAGGTGTGACCAGCCACCAGAGCGTCGAGGCCAGCTACTAGAGGTGAACAGTGTCTCAGGTGGAAGTAGCAGCGCACTGTATAAATAGCAAGTACCAAAAGAAAAAAAATTAACCCTATTGAAATAAAGTTAAATAAAAATGAAAAAAAAATGTTTTTAAGTTCTATATTATCTATAGCTTAAATATTTTGCACCTAAAAGACTATATTTAATCCTAACTAATTAAAACAATAATACTGGATATTCACTTGCCAATATCGAAGTTAATGTAATCTCTTTTTTATTTCATTTTCACTCTCTCTCTCTCCTGACATCTCTCTTCTGTCATTTCATGAGGAATCTAGTAGCAGAGAGGAAAGTGTGGCAGATGAGGTGTCTGGCAACGGGACGGAGGAGAACATCACAAAGTACAGTTTGGGGGGAGACCCTATACATATAAGGTGGAAGCATACCACAATGTACAGCAGCCTGGGGATGTGGGGGGAGGGTGCACAGATGTAATGAGGAGCAGCACAATGTACAGTAGTCTGGGGAGGGGATGGAACACAGATGTAATGGGGAACAGCACAATGTACAGTAGTCTGGGGAGGGCGCACAGATGTAATGAGGAGCAGCACAATGTACAGTAGTCTGGGGAGGGGGTGGAACACAGATGTAATGGGGAACAGCACAATGTACAGTAGTCTGGGGAGGGCGCACAGATGTAATGAGGAACAGCACAATGTACAGTAGTTTGGGGAGGGGGTGGAACACAGATGTAATGGGGAACAGCACAATGTGCAGTAGTCTGGGGAGGGGGTGGAACACAGATGTAATGGGGAACAGCACAATGTACAGTAGTCTGGGGAGGGGGTGGAACACAGATGTAATGGAGAACAGCACAATGTGCAGTAGTCTGGGAAGGGCACACAGATGTAATGAGGAACACCACAATGTACAGTAGTCTGGGGAGGGGGTGGAACACAGATGTAATGGGGAACAGCACAATGTACAGTAGTCTGGGGAGGGCGCACAGATGTAATGAGGAACAGCACAATGTACAGTAGTTTGGGGAGGGGGTGGAACACAGATGTAATGGGGAACAGCACAATGTGCAGTAGTCTGGGGAGGGCACACAGATGTAATGAGGAACACCACAATGTACAGTAGTCTGGGGAGTGGGTGGAACACAGATATAATGGGGAACAGCACAATGTACAGTAGTCTGGGTAGGGGGTGGAACACAGATGTAATGGGGAACAGCACAATGTGCAGTAGTCTGGGGAGGGAGTGGAACACAGATGTAATGGGGAACAGCACAATGTACAGTAGTCTGGGGAGGGCGCACAGATGTAATGAGGAACAGCACAATGTACAGTAGTCTGGGGAGGGGGTGGAACACAGATGTAATGGGGAACAGCACAATGTGCAGTAGTCTGGGGAGTGGGTGGAACACAGATGTAATGGGGAACAGCACAATGTGCAGTAGTCTGGGGAGGGAGTGGAACACAGATGTAATGGGGAACAGCACAATGTGCAGTAGTCTGGGGAGTGGGTGGAACACAGATGTAATGGGGAACAGCACAATGTACAGTAGTCTGGGGAGGGGGTGGAACACAGATGTAATGGGGAACAGCACAATGTACAGTAGTCTGGGGAGGGCGCACAGATGTAATGGGGAACAGCACAATGTACAGTAGTCTGGGGAGGGAGTGGAACACAGATGTAATGAGGAGCAGCACAATGTACAGTAGTCTGGTGAGGGCGCACAGATGTAATGAGGAACAGCACAATGTACAGTAGTCTGGGGAGGGGGTGGAACACAGATGTAATGGGGAACAGCACAATGTGCAGTAGTCTGGGGAGGGAGTGGAACACAGATGTAATGGGGAACAGCACAATGTACAGTAGTCTGAGGAGGGCGCACAGATGTAATGGGGAACAGCACAATGTACAGTAGTCTGGGGAGGGGGTGGAACACAGATGTAATGGGGAACAGCACAATGTACAGTAGCCTAGGGAAATAACATGTACAAATAAAGGGGAGAACCACAATGCACAGCAATCCAATCATACTGACAGATTCACACATTTTTCCGGTGAGCCAGTCCGACCCTGTCGGCACTCCTCCTTTTTGAATAAATGATGTTCCTTAGGGTTTGTGAAGAATACCTAACAAATTTTTAACCATCTAGTGTAATATAATTAGCTTACTTTTAATAGACTTAATAATAGCAAAACTGTATGTACAGTCACAAATATTGAAAAACAGCTTATCTGAAATGACAGAGTCCAGTTGCCTGTAAACACCCTGTAAACAACGGTGTAGGAAGTACAACAGTTTCTATATGTGCGTCCCACTTTTTAAGGGACCAAAAGTAATGGGACAAACGACTCAAAAGCTATTTCATGGACATGTGTGGGCTATTCCCTCGTTATTTCATGATCAATTAAACAGGTAAAAGGTCTGGAGTTGATTCTAGGTATGACATTTACAATTGGAATCTGTTGCTGTCGACTCTCCAGACTTCAGGCTGTAATTGACTGCAAAGGATTTGCAACAAAGTATTAAAAAGTGAAAGTTTGATGTAGGATTGTTTAGTTTGTCCCATTACTTTTGGTCCCTTAAAAAGTGGGAGGCACATATAGAAACCGTTGTAATTCCTACACTGTTCACATGATTTGGTTGTAAATACTCTCAAATTAAAGCTGAAAGTCTGCAGTTAAAGCACATCTTGTTTGTTTCATTTCAAATGTATTGTGGTTGTGTATAGAGCCCAAAATATGAGAATTGTGTCGATGTCCCAATATTTATGGACTTGACTGTATGTGTGTCAGATAGATAAGCCACGTTGCTCTATATGTCCAACACAGATTAATTACATTGGGGTCTGAAAAGTTAGTTCCTTAGGATAGTATCATCCATATAAATATGTAATCCAAACTTGTATATAACCAACTGAGTCAGGTGAAAAAAGTGGCAGAACAATCGTTTACTCCTGTTTGGAATGTAACTGTCCCAGTTTGTGAGTTGGGAATTGCCAAAGATAACAGAATCAGATCACCAGTCTTGTGTAGACGTATACCCTATTTATCTCATACTGCTCTCATTGATAGCCTGATAAAGTGGTCTCAACACTGCTCCAGGTTTATTAACAATATGGGATGGAGTCCCAAAAGTTTTAATTCCTAGAATACAGAAGGAAACCAATTCATCAACTCAAGACACGTTAATTCATTTGGTTTGACTAAATCTGTAATGCGTATACCTTAGACCATAATAGAAGATGAGGCAGTTCAGTAAATTGGTACACAGTATCTATATATTCGGTGGTAATCGTGTTAACGGTGATGAGAATCCCGACAAGCCTAACACCAACACGAAAATTCTGATTGCAGGAAAAAACAAAGGCAATCTAAACAGACTTACCTCAAAACCGAAGATCCAGTGTCTGGAACCCGCAGGCTAAGTGTTTAAACACTTAGCCTGCAGGTTCCAGACATTGCCACTTTAAGTTAACATTAATGTACGGCGCACTGATGTCAAAATGAAGTGCCGGACAGCTGCCTCATAGGAACGACTGGCTGGCTGCATCCGCTGCCGTTGGAAAGCTGGTTTCTGTTGCCACACATAGAAAAAACACAGAGTTCTCAATTAGGAACTAATATTGTCGAATATGGATTTACACTTGTGCTGGTTTTCAGACTTGCAGTTATGTCCATTTTAGCAATGTAATCACAGTGTCCTGTTCCGTTCAATAAGCACAGTGTCACGAAACTAACCTCTCCTCGCTCCAGCGTTGCTCCGTTGGAAGCTGCACTTCCAGGTTCGGCGGTCACATGATCGCAACACGGGGCGGGGAATTGGAATTCCCCAAAACTATTTAATCTCGCTCTGACACTCGGTGAGTGTCAAAGCAACTTACCTGCTTCCTGGCTCCTGTTTCCTCGTGAATGTCAGCCTCCTGTGTATTGATTCTGCCTGTTTGACCATTCTGCCTCTCCAGCCCCTGTGTACCAACCCGGCTTGCTGACCTCTCTTCTATTCTGGTGACCCTGTGTACCGACCCGGCCTGTCTGACTCTGAGCCTGCCTGCTGATCATGTACTACGCTGCCTTCCTGTGTACCCACCCGGCTTGCTGACCTCTCTTCTGATTCTGGTGACCCTGCATCCTGACCCGGCCTGTCTGACTACGCTTTCTCTTGGCTCCTACTCCTACTATACTACATCTTGAGGAAAACCTGAGGACCGCGACCTGTGATTCCTGGCAGCGAAGCCCATCCCACCTTGTGGCGGTTCTTGGTCAACACCGGGGAGATCAGTAGACTCTGCGCCTCAGGTATGCCAGTACCAATCAAGATTAGAACTATTATCCATTAAATCCATTACACACAGGCAGAAATGACAATTAAGGCAAGGAGGACTTTTAAGGGTCTCTTAGAAGAGTAAATGGCCAAGTTACTACTTACAGTCAAGTCCATAAATATTGAGACATCGACACAATTCTCATATTTTGGGCTCTATACACCACCACAATGGATTTGAAATGAAACTAACAAGATGTTGTTTAACTGCAGACTTTCAGCTTTAATTTGAGGGTATTTACATCCAAATCAGGTGAACGGTGTAGGAAGTACAACGGTTTCTATATGTGCCTCCCACTTTTTAAGGGACCAAAAGTAATGGGACAAACTAAACAATCCTACATCAAACTTTCACTTTTTAATACTTTGTTGCAAATCTTTTGCAGTCAATTACAGCCTGAAGTCTAATGAAACAAAATGGTGTAAATCTAGCAAAGCTTTTACCATTCACGTTTAACTTTGGTGTTGTCTTTTAACATTATCCTTATTTTGTTTGTTAATATTTTAGAATATTGTATTACCCTCAGTGTGAAGCACTGTATATATTGTCATATATACTCTGCTTGGACATAAAACAAGTATGGTTCAGTTACTGTTTTCAGCTTTGCTTGATTGTTTGCAATATGTGTCTTTATTGTTTGTATAGTTTCATATCATTTGCTTGACATAAATATTGGGTATGCCCATATCAGTATCCAGACATCGTTTTTTTCTAGAATTATTCATCCAATTTTAGTTTTGCTTAAATGGAACGCAAAAGAAATTTGGAAGCAGGCTAGAAATATTTTGGCTTTGTTTTCATAATCTTCCAAAGCATTTTTCTCACAGACTACTTTCTGGCTGTCAACTGCAGATTGTATAAAGCCAGAAGTACTGAATACTGAGCATGGTTATCGTATTCGGTGCCAGCCATAGACTTCAGTCACATTCCAAACCAAATCACAGGAAAATATTTTTTTAAATAATGACCTGGTAAGGCAATCTTTTGACAACAGAGACACGGGGAGGCTGATTTTCAATTTGTATGTCAGGGTGTAAAAAAACAGGTAACGATATGAATTACAATAAAATACAAGTATGGGAAATGTCTGACCGGTTGCTATTGCTTATTACACCTTTTTTGCATAGAACTATTTTTCATGCTGTAAATGTCCCCCATACTTGTATATATGAAAGCAGCTCTACAGTATAAGCACAGTGGTATGGAAACATTTTTTTTCATCTTATCTAAGAGAGTTGCTTATATTTTATATAATACATTTTTACTTTTTTCTTATAGGAAGACTTCCAATCTTGGTATAAATATTTTTATTCATATTCATTGTCTTGTAATATAAACATGTACAATATAACTAAATTAAGCGAACAAGAAAAAGACTTCAAATGCTCTATTCTTACATCTACTATCAGACATTTGGTTATACCTCTGTTGTTATCCCCCTATAATTCTGCTGCAATGTTACATTAATGACTGCACAACTATTTACTTCCTTCCTTTGACTGGGTTCTAATCCCCATTTTAACCATCCTACTTTGCAGCATATTTAATCTCAAGGTGGATTAGCCCGTATAAATTTATGTATTATTTTACCTCACTGCAATTCTACCCTCACCACTTTGACAACAGCAGAGATATTTTGATGGCTTAGTCAATTTTATATGCTCCTCTTTTAATTTAGTTTCCTACACTAAGGCTCCAAGTATGCAAGTAAAATACTTTCCCATGGTCAACACTTTCTCACAATTTCTTGTTAAGAAGTATATCTATTTGCATTTCCATAATTTCCAGTGCTACTTTTTATTTTATTTTTAAAATGTTTGCAAATTTTAGATCATCATCATCAACATTTATTTATATAGCGCCACTAATTCCGCAGCGCTGTACAGAGAACTCATTCACATCAGTCCCTGCCCCATTGAAGCTTACAGTCTAAATTCCCTAACACACACACAGACAGAGATTTTGATAGCAGCCTACTACACGGGGAGAACATACAAACTCCACAAAGGTAAGGCCATGGTCGGGAATTGAACTCATGACCTCAGCGCTGTGAGGCAGAAGTGCTAACCACTTAGCCACCATGCTGCCCCTGCAAATTCAAAGTTTCAATCTTTGCAGTAACCTAGAGGTCAGTAATCTTAAGGAGATCTTTGAACCCCTGAATTAAAATAGCATTTGCATGCACAATTACGAAAACTGTTTGCCAAACACATTTTAATGTCAGTCAATCTAAAGAACAGACTCTAATTTCCTAGAAGATTACTGGGATAAGGCCTCTGATTTTTTTCTTTCATATATTACTAATTCAACTATATACACTTTCATTAAATATAAGGCTATTGATAGAGTTTATTATATATCTACAACCCCTTTCAAATTTTAACTGTCGTCCATAGTTATGTCACACTGGAGCTCTTTGCTTCCGTTCATTTTAGCCTTAGGATCTGAGGGGCTTATCCACTCTGCTTGCACATAATAGCCTGTGTTAGCATCAAGTTCCTTTCTCAAGGTAAAGACAATGTTAAAAGTGCATATAGGTTCTTGTGTGACAGGAACTCAACTCTTACACTGCCTACTCAGCACAGAGTTCCGAAGGCTAAAATATGCAAAGTGCTCTTGTGACATTAGCCTAAGTTTTCTTTTAGTAGGTTTTTATAATATGTTTAGTTTATTTTCTATAAAGATATCATTGCAAATAATTGAAATCTAAAAACAAGGCACAGTAAAAGTTCTCCTTTTAATTTGAAAACAATATAAGATTTATATTAAAAGATATAAAACCCTCAGAGGCAAAACAAAAAGCAAAAAAATAAGGAAACTAGGGGAATTACCTGAGGGATTGATGATTGAAATAAAATTGGTCTTCGCCTCTGAGAAAGTGGCAGAAGAGGGGCCTGGAAATGTGAAGCCTTTTGAAATTTCATATTTCTATGATGCTGGAAAGTTATAGACTTTGGCACAGTAGAAAAAACAAATGCCTCTCTACCCTATGTTTCAAGTCTGCACTTCATTTGTCTACCTCAAATGTACTTTATATATTTTTATGTTTAAGTTGTATTTGTGTGATTTTATGTTTTTATGTGTAATTTGTACAGTATTTAATTTTGTACTTGAATTTCTACTTGTATTACTTCTACTTCTATTTGCCGCTTACTGTATAATTGTACTTGTATGATTCCTACTTGTAATTTGTACTTGTATGATTTGTTATTATGTTTAATTTATATTTGTGTGATTTTGTGCGCTGACTGTCTGTAGCTGTGTAAATTGTGGCACTTTACAAATATATGATGATGATGATAGTGTGTAATGTACAACCAGTTAAGTAGATGTTTAGGCCAGGACAACACACAACTGTGAATGTCCTTGAGTCGCCCAGCCAGAGCCCGGACTTGCATCCGATTGAACATCTCTGGAGAGATCTGAAAATGGCTGTGCACCGACGCTTCCCATCCAACCTGATGGAGCTTGAGAGGTGCTGCAAAGAAGAATGGGCGAAACTGCCCAAATATAGATGTGCCAAGCTTGTGTCATCATATTCAAAATGACCTGAGGCTGTAATTGCTGCCAAAGGGGCATCAGCAAAGTATTGAACAAAGGCTGTAAATACTTATTTACATGTGATTTCATAGTTTTTTATTTTTAATAAATTTGCAAAAATCTCATTCAAACTTTTCTCACGTTGTCATTATGGGGTATTGTGTGTAGAATGTTGAGGGAATAAAGGATTTTTTTTCAATTTGGGAATAAGGCTGTAACTTAACAAAATGTGGAAAAGTGAACCGCTGTGAATACTTTCCGGATGCACTCTATAGAATATTTTTCTATATTGTTTGTTTTCTCCATAAGGAACCATAAAGAAAGTAAAAAAGAAATATATTGTGCATTTTGTGTGGCAAAATTAGACTTCAGAATATATATATGTGTGGATAATTATATCTATCTATCTATCTATCTATCTATCTATCTCGATAGATAGATAGATAGATAGATAGATAGATAGATAGATAGATAGATAGATAGATAGATAGATAGATAGATAGATAGAAATACTTGTAGATATAGATAAATAGACATAGATATAGATATATATTTATATTTACCCACACACACACCCAGTGGAAATTTAGAGGTGGTGACATGGAAAATGTAGATGAATAACTGATTGTGGTTATTAATTACCAAGTGGTGAACAGTGGGGAGAAATACTGTATGACATTTAAAGGTCTATTTCAAATACCTTATATACAGTACATATATAGTACTGTGCAAACATTAGGTAGCTGTGGAAAAAATGCTGCAAAGTAAGAATGCTTTCAAAAATAGAAGATTTAATAGTTTATTTTTTATCAATTAACAAAATTCAAAGTGAATGAACAGAAGAGAATTGTAAATCAAATCAATATTTGGTGTGACCACCCATTGCCTTAAAAACAGCATCAATTCTTCTGGGTACACTTGCACATAGTGCTTGATGGAACTTGACAGGGAGGTTGTCCCAAATATCTTGGATAACTAACCACATATCTTAAGTGGATGTAGGCTTGCTCAATTCGTTCTCTCTATTCATATAATCCCAGACAGACTCGATGGTGTTGAGATTGGTACAATATTGAGTGTCTGCAGGCAACAGTGAAGCATGTTGGAGGTTCCTTGCAAGTCTGGGGCTGCATTTCAGCAAATAGGGATTTGGTTAGGATTAATGATGTCCTCAGTGTTGAGAAATACAGATGTTTACCGTAATGAGTTAAGGGGTTATAGCGTACTTCAGCACTCAATCTTGCACTTACCTATCACACAGGTTATAGATTTCACTGAATGACCACCTTTCCAGTTCTCTCACATGCATACACACCTATAATCTGCCACCACCTATTGAATCTGGGCAATAGGACCCCAAAATTCAAATGTACACAGTGGCACACACTATGCTCAATGTAAGTTAACAAGTCACACACCAGCATTTACAGGGTTAACATGGATAAGAAATATTTCTCTTCATAAAAAGGCTTCTGGATTGTTAGCGTATCAAGAACAAAACTTATTACATACATAGATTTAATATAAAAAAAAGCACAGTATATGTGTGATTAGTAAAAATAATTATATAATAATTAGCCTACAAGAAATAAATGCTATACAGTTACAAAATATAGGTATAAAAATACAGAAATATATCTCCACATTCTTCCCCTTCTGTGATGTTACTGAGAGGAAATTGACTTCTCACACATTGTACCTTCAACTAACACTAACCCCTGGATACAATTAATAGTGTTATTTAAATTGAGGGCAAGAGGGAAGTTTGGGAATTGAGCTAACATAGCCTTGGTAACAAGCATGTCTTATATGATCCTGTAGACACCCATCTCACTTAAGTGTTAAAAAAAACTTTTCTTTCAACAGGCAGCACAGGTGGACAGCAGGGGGCCTGCTAGAGCAACTAGCCAAAAGATATCATTTAAATCAGATTAACTCATTCTTTACTAGCCCAAAGTGACTTTAGCAATTACACACCATAAATCATTTAGATATTTTAACTCCTGTCTGATACAACTAAGGCAATTCATATCTTAACTAGGCCTTCACCATGGCAACCACTTAAAAATTTTCAACTCATTTCACAAATCCACTACTCACTTTCTCTGGAATCAGTGGTGTGTTGAGGGGGTCCAACATATATTTCAATTCTCAAACTATCTTATGATTGATGAGTGAAAAAACTCTCCAGTTTAAACTTTCAACTTACAAATATAAAACTTACAAATATTGATTAAAAGTAAAACATACAATATATTCTCAATATATATAAGGAGAACATAAAACTTATATTACTAAAGGTGGAGAATTAGTTAACAGCTTTTGATCCTACCTATGTGCTGACACAATGTCTATAGTTTTGCCAAACAGATTAATTTATACTTAAGTTAGTAACTGACTTAGATCTGGATTCCCCTTTTTGTTAGTGAAAGATCACCAATTTAAAGTTTGTCAGATGTGTTCATTTTATTCTTATTGGTCTGGGCATTTTGAAAATGTATTTGTTTAACTTTAAATCAATGTGTCTGTCTATTCCACTGGTATGTAAAATAACCATTGGTTTAAAAAAATGTGATAGGGCTATACTTGTATCAGTGTATAAGAATAGAATAAAACAATTACCCAGAGTAATAAACAACTTTTATCTGTCAAGAATTTTATCCACGAGTATAACTCTATTGAATTTTTGTTCATGGCAAAGAAGAGCCTAGTGACGGAAATAAGGATGCTAAGCCAAGTAGGAAGCCCTTACAGCTGACTGAAGAGGAGTAGGCCAAGCCTTCAGGACATAGAAGTACGAGGTTCTCTGAAAGATAATGTTGTTTTCTACTTCTGCTGCAGAAGTCGGGATTTGCAATGTTTCAGATGAATATAAACATACAGTATATGAAGAGAAATGCAATACATATAGTGCATTTATATGTCCAAACCTGAGAAACCAGACCATAGTAATTGGGAATTTCCCATCGGAGCAAGAGGTTACCATGTGTCAGAAAATGTACTAACATTCTGAAAAAGTTACATGTTCACACGTCAGTAGAACAAATCGGTGGTCAGACACGCTCACGAGGATTTTGAGCTTAAGTAGGATTGTAAATCTCCCTTTTGTTGTAGCTATTGTTTCTACTTTCAATCCTGAAAAATGTTGATACAGCATAATAATGTGTATATTAATACCTCTACTATAATATTATATTGTTAAATGTATATGTGTGTAATTTTTATAGGTTGCATGACTCAGGCTTCAGAGATATATATATTTAGCGAACATCATTCAGCAATAAAACGTAATAATACAACCGCTGCAAAACATTTTCTGACAATCTTTTCATTACTATCAAATAGAAAATAATTATAGATCCCAAAAAGAAAACTACCAAAAGCTCAAACGAGGTAACACACATTTAATACAAAGAGTTTTTGATTACGTTTTTTTAACACCAAAACCTTAACATGCATCCTCAACATCTCTAGCCAAGTCTAAAATAATTTTAGAGCACTAGCGAAAATAATTGACCTCCCATTTTATTCAAAGTGTGACTCCACTCAATAATGAAAAAAATATTTTCTTATGCTGGGTGCTAGAAAATTATTGTAATAACTTATGATACTTGAAACACAGTATAGTTTTCTGCTTGAAAATGACAGTTGAATACTCAGAAACATTGCCAGTGATTTCAAAATTATGAATGTAAAGTCCAGTGCTTGAGTCAAAATAATAGAAAGGGAAAAAAAAGAACTCTGGAATGCAAGAAATAATTAAAAGTATATTTATTCCAAATATAGTAGCAATGTTTCAAGACCACTGGGGACTTGAAAAAAATACCCCAGTGGTCTTGAAATGTGGCTACTAAATTTGAAATAAATATTTTAATTTTTTTCCTGCACTCCAGAGTACCATCTGATTTCTTCCTTTATTTAGATCTATATCTATACATACAACAATCAGCCATAACATTAAAACCACTGACAAGATAAATGAATAACATTACTTATCTAGTTACAATGACACCTGTCAAGGGTGGGGGCTATAAAAGGCAGCAAATGAACAGTCAGTACTGGAAGTTGGTGTGAAGAAGGAAAAATGGGCAAGCGCAAGGATCTGGGTGACTTTAACAAGGGCCAAATATTGATGACTAGAGCATCTCCAAAACGGCAGGTCTTGTGGGGTATTCCCAGTATTCACTGGTTAGTAGCTACCAAAATGGTCCAAGGTAGGACAATCGGTGAATCAGCGACAGGGTCATGGACGAGATGATCATTGATGCTCGTGGGGAGTGAAGGCCATCTGATCCAATCCAACAGAAGAGCTGCTGCAGCACAAATTGCTGAAAAATGTATTGGGCTATGTAGCTGCATACCGTTCAGAGTGCCCATGCTAACCGCTGTCCACCGCGAAAGCGCCTACACTGGACACATGAGTGCTAGCAATGGAAGAAGGTGGCCTGGTCTGATGAATCACATTATCTTTTACATCATGTGGACGGACAGGTGCCTATGTGTCATTTAGCTGGGGAAGAGATGACACCAGGATGCACTGTGGGAAGAAGGCAAGGTGATGGAGGCAGTGTGATGCTCTGGGCAATGTTCTGCTGGGAAACCTTGGGTCCTGGTATTTATGTGGATGTTACTTTTACACGTAACGCATACCTAAACATTATTGCAGACCAGTTACACCCCTTCATGGCAATGGCATTCCCTGGTGGCTGTGGCTAATTTCAGCAGGATAATGCAACCTGCCACACTGCAAAAAATTGGTCAGGAATGGTTTGAGGAACATGACAAATTCCCCAGATTTCAATTCAATTGAGCATCTGTAGGCTGTGCTAGAATAACAAGTCCAAGCCATGGAGGCCCCACCTTGCACAAAGGGTTCTAGGTATTGACTTGGCCTCTGATTTCTCCAGATTTCAATCCGATGTAGCATCTGTGGGTTGTGCTGGAAAAACAAGTCATGAGTCAGAGCCATGGAGGCCTCACCTCGCAACTTTTAGGACTTAAATGATCTGCTGTTAATGTCTTGGTGACAGATACCACAGCCACAGTCCTTTCTACCTTTCTCACAGTCACAGACCCTCGATGGGTCAGAGCTGTTTATATACATACTGTACATATACATAGAAAAAACAGGCACTACTATTCAAATTTCTGCCAAGGTGCTCATACAAGAAAACAAGCTATGCAGTATATAATAAACATGACAACAAAGGAAGTCACTCTAAACAGAAAGGAGAAGTTCTGTCCAAATTGTCACTTACCGATATCCAACCAAGTTGTCTCTTGTTTTTTAAAACTTGAGATGTAAAGGCCAATGAGTGACTTCCTTATTCTGCATTTTTGTAGAACTTGTAATATATAAATAGAGCTGAAACAACTACAGTGTCAATTCATTTTGTGGTGTGTTTTTGTATAATAAGAAAAATCTTGGTTGAACAAGAATAGAAGGGGGAATTGTATGCAGAGCACTTAAGGTCATATTTAGCCATAGAATCTGCTGAAAGTCTGCAGCCAGCTACAGAATAAGGGGACTAGTTAGAGATATAATTTAGAAGTTTACAAATGATTATGAGTAGAAGTGAAATATAGATATAATCAGCCAATAATAAAAATCATATACAAAGTATGTATTACCTCCATTTAATTTACATTACTGGGGGAGGATATAATTGAGACTTTTATTCTACAGTGATACGAAATCGAAGTTAAGCTTTACATTTTAGCATGCACTGAACAACATCTGAGTATCACAAGCAACAATCTTGATTTGCAACATGATCATCTAAAAACTGCATTCACCATCTCTTCCTTTGTTATATCCAGAAACTGCATTCACCTTCTCACTGCCCTGGGCAATGTAACTTTCTGATTTTTTTTCTCACTACTTCCCTTTGCTTATTTGCCTTGGCTCCTTGCCACTCACTTAGAAACTCACATAATATCCCAATATATATAACCAACTGTATTTCGTACTAGCCATCTTTGTAAAGTGCTGCTGAGTATGCTGCTGCTGTATCAATAAATGTTAATAACTAAATCATAAACTGACATTGTATTTACTTTAAATTAAAGGTGGCCACACATGGGCTGATTATTTCTGCTTGATGCAAGGTTTGAGTGCCTGGATTATCATGATTCAGTTCGACCTATTAGTGCAGTCAGAAGATTAATCATTGGCCGCTAGCGGTCATCTTCTGACCACATTTACCTCCAGGCCTTATTAGGATCCTATTGATTTCAATAGCATCATACTGGAGCACAGAGATCACTTTAGGGTCATGTACTCAGGCTAATTGCCCAATATTGGTTACAATATCTCAGTGTGGGTGGGGGAAGCTTAGGTAGCGTAAATTCATATTTAAAGAATGTTATGTTTACTTTATTAAAATGTATATCCCCCCTCTTTGTGTTGTAAGTTATAGCTCTAATATTTGACCTAAACCTCACATCATTGGCCAATATGCTTCTACATAAACTGATTTGCTTTGGCAGCAATGATTTATATATTAGTTTTTGGGGGAGAAAAAAACCTACAGGGAGTAAGATAAGCAATCAATTGGAAATCAATTCAGCTATGCTAGACATACCCTGGACAGTCTGTGAAGTGCATTTGAACATTTTCCCTTCTCCCAGATAATATAAAGGATATGAGATTTTATGGCTATTTCTAATTACATAAATAAAAATAATACAACAATAACTGGAAGAAGCATATCTTACAATAATCATGTTTAAATAGCATGTACTGAATGTACTGAACAGTTGTTGGTTATATTTGTTTCAGAAAAATCAGATTGTAATATTTTTATAGAGCTGTTGTCACTCACCGGACTGTGAGTGCTTCTTCCCGGACATTTAGGAACCGTGGCCGTCCTCCATCCTGAGGGACTGCGCATGCGCAGCCCTTTCTATACCTCCAGTGTATGTTCCTTTAACTTAATTGGCAGATCAGGCAACCTCCCTATATTAAGCACCTGTGGTCAACACCACGTTGCCTGATCTTGGAGTCTCATTCCCCATGAGTCTCTGAAGGTGTTCCTGTGTTTCCTTGTTTATTCAGCCCTGCTGATTCCTGTGGTTTCCAAACCACTTCTACCTCTGTGGTTTCCAAACCACTTCTACTACTGTGGTTCCCATACCACTTCTACCATCTACTGTATCATCGTGACTGTGAGCTGATTCCTATCCGCTGCCTCCGTGCACTACAGTCTTCAAACCACTTCTCCTACTGTGGTTCCCATACCACTTCTACCATCTACTGTATCATCGTGACTGTGAGCTGATTCCTATCCGCTGCCTCCGTGCACTACAGTCTTCTAACCACTTCTACTCTACCATTTATTATTGGGACTGTTAGCTGATGCCTATCCGCTGCCTCCGTGCACTACAGTCTTCAACCTGCAACTCGTCTGTGTTTCATCATCGTGACTGCTAGCTGATTCCTATCCGCTGCCTCCGTGCACTACAGTCTTCAACCTGCAACTCGTCTGTGTTTCATCATCGTGACTGCTAGCTGATTCCTATCCGCTGCCTCCGTGCACTACAGTCTTCAACCTGCAACCCGTCTGTGTTTCATCGTGACTGTTTGGCTGATTCCTATCCGCTGCCTCTGTGCGCTTCAGTCTTCAGTCCTTGTCAACGCTCCCGTGTTTCCTTGAGTCTGCCTCCACTATTGCTACCCGCTATTCTCCGTGATCAACAGTGCCTGTTCAACTCTGCTCTCCCGTGTCCCATCGTTACTGCACCTGCTGGTTGCTATTGGCTACCTCCGTGTTCCCGCAGAGACCCGCTGCTGCTACTCCTCAGCACTACTCATCCATCTACTGCTGATCCGCTCTCCACGCTTTCCTGTGTTCCCTGCTGGTCTACCTACCCGTGCGCTGCACCTGCTAGACCCCTGCTTCACCCATCCAGGGACTTCGCATCCTGCCGGCCTCCTGCCGTTCAGGTATCTCTGCACTCCTGTCTGACTGCCTCCTGAACCACGGTATGCATACTTCTCATTGACTGTGCTGTGTATTGCATACCTTGCTGGACTGTGTTGGTTCTCCTCTGGAGTGTGCTATCCGCTGAGTCTATTGCCATCATTGACTGTGTTATCTTATGCTGGACTACTTCAAGAGACTTTCTATATTGGCAGTATTGTTCAGTCATCTATACATTTATATTGTGCATATCACTGTGGTTCAAAGTCAAGGTGCCCGTGTATATCTTGTGTTGCAGTCTCTCCCCGTGCACCTCCTCACATATATATTCAGTGGTACAACTTGCTGAAGGCAGACCACTGATCCCTGTTTCCTGTATCACCTGTTCCAGTATCCTCTCACATAGCAGTGGTACAACTTGCTATCGCAGACCACTGACTACCCGGATACCTCCACTTGGATTCCACTCCTTCACTCAGACAGCGGTACAACTTGCTATCTGCAGACCGCTGACTCTCATCACCCCCTCGTTTCTGTTGGACATTCCTCCTCACTATAGCAGTGGTACAACTTGCTACCGCAGACCACTGACTACCTTCACGTGTCCTTTGTCCATACAGTTCCTCGTGTATTACTACCTCCATATTGCCAGTGCTGCTAGTCATAGACTTTCCTGAGCATCTCATCACCTGCTATTTCCTGTTCCGTGATCACCCTGCTACCAGAGTACCATATTACCACCTATACTGCTCTGGTAAGCCTATCACCTGGTGATCCCTGGGTAAAGACTCCTAGTGCCCGTGACAGTAAGATCAGGCCATGACAGACCCAGATACGGAACCTACCGCTAAGGAGATGCTGCAGCATCTGGTCAGCCGTGTGGAGCAACAGGATGCTCGCCAACAGCTGTTACTTCAATGTTACCAATCGTTAACCTCCCAAGGAACATCTGGACAGACTGTTACAGCTAATATTGAAGCTCCTGTGCTTGCCTCCGTTTCCCCAGTGCCATCCCAGGTGTCTACAGCTCCTACGCTTCACCTGCCTACTCCGTCAAAATATGACGGGGACCCCAAAACTTGTAGAGGTTTCCTTAACCAATGTTCAGTCCATTTTGAACTCCAACCTCAAAATTTTTCTACCCATCGTTCCAGAGTGGCCTATCTTATCTCATTGTTTTCTGGACAAGCCCTGGCTTGGGCCTCCCCTCTGTGGGAGAGAAACGATCCAATTCTACAAGATAGTGCCAAATTCATTTCCACGTTCCGAAGTGTGTTCGATGAACCAGGTCGTGTGACTTCCGCTGCTTCCAGCATTCTTCGTTTGCGACAAGGCTCCCATACAGTAGGACAGTATGTCATTCAATTTAGGATCCTAGCCTCTGAACTTCAGTGGAACACTGAAGCATTAGTTGCCGCCTTCTGGCAGGGGCTCTCCGATAAAATTAAAGATGCACTGACTACCCAAGAGCTTCCTTCGTCACTAGAAGATTTGATCTCTCTTTGCCATCGTGTAGATATGAGATTTCGTGAAAGAGAGTCTGAGAAAACAACGGCTGTCAAAGCACCTCTTCGTTCAAACCCTCAATTTCGTCCAGCTCCATCCTCTGTGATTCCCATGGAGATAGGACGTTCCAAATTATCTTCAGAGGAGAGGAGACGAAGAGTAAAGAATAGACTCTGTATCTATTGTGCTGATTCCACGCATATGCTCAGCTCTTGCCCTAAGAGATCGGGAAATGCCAGGCCCTAACTAGTTCTGGAGAGGTGAAGTTAGGGTCCCTGGAGTCCTCTCCATTGTCTATGAAATCTAAAGTCTGCGCTTTCGATGTTACGATTTCCTTTGCTACCAAATCCTTTGAGTCACAGGCATTGATTGATTCCGGAGCAGCAGGAAATTTCATTTCTAAATCACTAGTGAATCAATGGTCCCTACCAGTGATCACTTTAAAAACACCCATTACTGTGACGGCTATAGATGGATCACGTCTCATCAATGGTCTCATCACCCAGAGTACGTCTCCAGTAACCCTTCAGATTGGTGTACTACACCATGAAGAAATTTCGTTTTTAATTCTTCCTGTTACGACAAGTCCGATTGTCTTAGGCCTTCCATGGCTTCAATGTCACTCTCCCCAGATTGACTGGCGCACCCCTCAAGTTACGTCTTGGGGGCCTGAATGTCACCATCGTTGTCTCTCTCAAGTTATTCCTCTTAAAGTACAGCAATCTTCCATCTCATCTTCCTCCCCGGGACTCCCTCCTCAGTATGCTTCATTTGCCGATGTGTTTGATAAAGCTCAGTCTGAACGTCTTCCTCCTCATCGTTCTTGGGATTGTCCGATCGACCTTCTACCTGGCAAGACTCCTCCCAGGGGTCGGGTCTATCCTCTCTCGTTACCTGAAACTCAAGCCACATCTGAGTACATACAGGAGAATCTCCAGCGTGGGTTCATTCGACCTTCCACCTCTCCCGCTGGAGCTGGGTTCTTCTTCGTCAAAAAGAAGGATGGATCATTACGCCCTTGTATAGATTTTCGTGGACTCAACGCCATTACTATCAAGAATCGGTATCCCATTCCGCTGATCACTGAGCTATTTGATCGCATCAAGGGAGCTCGGATATTTACTAAGTTGGATCTTCGTGGTGCCTACAATTTAATTAGAATCCGTTCCGGTGACGAATGGAAGACCGCGTTTAACACCAGAGATGGGCATTACGAATATTTAGTAATGCCCTTCGGGCTGTGTAATGCCCCCGCGGTTTTCCAGGGTTTCATCAATGAGATCTTTCGGGACTTATTATATGTATGTGTCGTTGTCTACCTGGACGACATATTGATCTTCTCACAGGACCTGCCTTCTCATCACCAACATGTGGCAGAGGTCCTCTCCAGACTACGGAAAAACTCATTGTTCTGTAAATTGGAAAAATGTTCATTCGAGTTACCCCAGATTCCATTCTTGGGGTATATAGTTTCCGGAGTTGGCCTGAAGATGGATCCAGACAAAGTAAATGCTGTACTACATTGGCCTCAGCCAACTACTCTTCGTGCCATCCAGCGTTTTTTAGGTTTTGCCAATTACTATAGACGCTTCATTCAAGACTTCTCATCCATTGCATCTCCCATTGTGGCCTTAACTCGGAAAGGGGCTAATACTAAGCAATGGTCATCTGAGGCTCTCCAAGCCTTTCAAATCCTCAAAGAGTCCTTCTCGTCTGCTCCTATTCTGCGACAACCTGATGTGACACTCCCCTTCTTCCTAGAAGTAGATGCCTCTAATGTGGGCTTAGGAGCTATTCTCTCCCAACGCTCGGAGCAACAAAAATTACATCCTTGTGCCTTCTACTCTCGGGGTCTTCTGCCCGCAGAGAAAAACTATACTATCGGGGACAAGGAGTTGCTGGCCATCAAAGCTGCATTAGAGGAATGGAGATACTTGTTGGAAGGAGCTCGCCATCCGGTGACGATCTTCACGGATCATAAGAACTTGTCATATTTGCAATCTGCTCAATGCTTGAACCCTCGTCAAGCAAGATGGTCTCTTTTCTTTTCCCGTTTTGAATTAATTATAACCTTCAAACCAGCTGCTAAGAACAAGAAAGCTGACGCTCTATCTCGAGCTTTTGTGACGTCCTCTGATGTAGAAGAGGTTCCCAACCATGCTATTCTAGACCCCAAATGTATTTCTCTGGCTGCTTCATCCACCAAAATGCTACCATTTGGGAAGACCCTCGTGCCTCCTACTCTGAGGAAGAAAATCCTTTCGTGGTTCCATGCCTCTCGTTTTTCTGGACACGCCGGTGAACATAAGACCTTTGAGATTCTCTCTCGTAGTTACTGGTGGCCTTCAATGAGGAGAGACGTCAAAGAGTTTATTGCTTCCTGTGATTTATGTTCTCAGTTCAAATCCTCCCGCAGAACTCCAGCAGGGTTGCTGCGACCACTACCCATTCCGTCCAAGCCTTGGACCCATATTAGTATGGATTTCGTTACTGATTTGCCACCAAGTAAGAATCACAATACTATTTGGGTAGTGGTAGACAGATTTTCGAAGATGGCTCATTTCGTCCCTCTGTCCGGTTTACCTTCCTCGTCTACTCTGGCTGAACATTTCATTAAAGAAATCTTCCGCATCCATGGATGTCCGTCTGAGATTGTGTCAGATAGAGGAGTACAATTCGTTTCCAGATTCTGGCGGGCCCTTTGTAAAACCTTGGGCATACGATTAGCACTCTCATCGTCTTACCATCCGCAATCTAACGGACAAACGGAACGAGTCAATCAAGATCTTGAGACTTTTATTAGGATGTTCTCTTCAGCCAACCAAGACAACTGGGTAGAATTGCTCCCTTGGGCTGAATTCGCCCATAACAACATGTACCATGAGTCATCATCCAAAACTCCATTCTTTGTGGTCTACGGTCACCATCCGTCTTTTCCGGAATTTCCTGCCCTCCCGCCCACCCAAGTTCCTGCTGTGGAGACTGCTTGTCAGACCTTCAAAAATATCTGGTCTCAGGTCAAAACCTGTTTAAAGAAGACATCTAACAAATATAAGTCTTTCGCAGATAAGAAGAGGCGGGCTATTCCACCACTAAAAATTGGAGATCGTGTCTGGTTATCTACCAAAAATATTCGTTTGAAGGTTCCATCTATGAAATTCGCCCCTCGTTTTATTGGTCCATATAGGATCATTCAAGTTATCAATCCAGTATGTGTTAAACTTCTTCTTCCTAAGAATCTTCGGATCTCCAATGCCTTCCATGTGTCCTTGCTCAAACCTCTCATCATCAACCGTTTCTCGACTCCTTCCTCAGCACCGCAGCCAGTTCAAGTTCATCAGGAGGAGGATTTCGAGATTACTGAGGTATTGGATGCAAAAATTTCGCGAGGAGTCCTCCGTTTCCTCGTTCATTGGAAGGGCTTTGGTCCTGAAGAGCGTTCATGGATCAAAGCTGAAGATCTTAATGCTCCTGCCCTTCTGAAGAAGTTTTATTCCAAAAATCCGGACAAGCCCGGTTCCAGGCGTTCTGTGCCCACCTTTAAAAGGGGGGGTACTGTCACTCACCGGACTGTGAGTGCTTCTTCCCGGACATTTAGGAACCGTGGCCGTCCTCCATCCTGAGGGACTGCGCATGCGCAGCCCTTTCTATACCTCCAGTGTATGTTCCTTTAACTTAATTGGCAGATCAGGCAACCTCCCTATATTAAGCACCTGTGGTCAACACCACGTTGCCTGATCTTGGAGTCTCATTCCCCATGAGTCTCTGAAGGTGTTCCTGTGTTTCCTTGTTTATTCAGCCCTGCTGATTCCTGTGGTTTCCAAACCACTTCTACCTCTGTGGTTTCCAAACCACTTCTACTACTGTGGTTCCCATACCACTTCTACCATCTACTGTATCATCGTGACTGTGAGCTGATTCCTATCCGCTGCCTCCGTGCACTACAGTCTTCAAACCACTTCTCCTACTGTGGTTCCCATACCACTTCTACCATCTACTGTATCATCGTGACTGTGAGCTGATTCCTATCCGCTGCCTCCGTGCACTACAGTCTTCTAACCACTTCTACTCTACCATTTATTATTGGGACTGTTAGCTGATGCCTATCCGCTGCCTCCGTGCACTACAGTCTTCAACCTGCAACTCGTCTGTGTTTCATCATCGTGACTGCTAGCTGATTCCTATCCGCTGCCTCCGTGCACTACAGTCTTCAACCTGCAACTCGTCTGTGTTTCATCATCGTGACTGCTAGCTGATTCCTATCCGCTGCCTCCGTGCACTACAGTCTTCAACCTGCAACCCGTCTGTGTTTCATCGTGACTGTTTGGCTGATTCCTATCCGCTGCCTCTGTGCGCTTCAGTCTTCAGTCCTTGTCAACGCTCCCGTGTTTCCTTGAGTCTGCCTCCACTATTGCTACCCGCTATTCTCCGTGATCAACAGTGCCTGTTCAACTCTGCTCTCCCGTGTCCCATCGTTACTGCACCTGCTGGTTGCTATTGGCTACCTCCGTGTTCCCGCAGAGACCCGCTGCTGCTACTCCTCAGCACTACTCATCCATCTACTGCTGATCCGCTCTCCACGCTTTCCTGTGTTCCCTGCTGGTCTACCTACCCGTGCGCTGCACCTGCTAGACCCCTGCTTCACCCATCCAGGGACTTCGCATCCTGCCGGCCTCCTGCCGTTCAGGTATCTCTGCACTCCTGTCTGACTGCCTCCTGAACCACGGTATGCATACTTCTCATTGACTGTGCTGTGTATTGCATACCTTGCTGGACTGTGTTGGTTCTCCTCTGGAGTGTGCTATCCGCTGAGTCTATTGCCATCATTGACTGTGTTATCTTATGCTGGACTACTTCAAGAGACTTTCTATATTGGCAGTATTGTTCAGTCATCTATACATTTATATTGTGCATATCACTGTGGTTCAAAGTCAAGGTGCCCGTGTATATCTTGTGTTGCAGTCTCTCCCCGTGCACCTCCTCACATATATATTCAGTGGTACAACTTGCTGAAGGCAGACCACTGATCCCTGTTTCCTGTATCACCTGTTCCAGTATCCTCTCACATAGCAGTGGTACAACTTGCTATCGCAGACCACTGACTACCCGGATACCTCCACTTGGATTCCACTCCTTCACTCAGACAGCGGTACAACTTGCTATCTGCAGACCGCTGACTCTCATCACCCCCTCGTTTCTGTTGGACATTCCTCCTCACTATAGCAGTGGTACAACTTGCTACCGCAGACCACTGACTACCTTCACGTGTCCTTTGTCCATACAGTTCCTCGTGTATTACTACCTCCATATTGCCAGTGCTGCTAGTCATAGACTTTCCTGAGCATCTCATCACCTGCTATTTCCTGTTCCGTGATCACCCTGCTACCAGAGTACCATATTACCACCTATACTGCTCTGGTAAGCCTATCACCTGGTGATCCCTGGGTAAAGACTCCTAGTGCCCGTGACAGCTGTAGTAGCTTGTTTGTTTTACCATGCCCTTTTTGCTCCATTTTTCTGTATTGTTATATCATAAAATAAATGCATGAAAAATATATTGGAATAATCCCAACCAACATCAATTGTATATGTATTTTATTGTCATTCTTTGGCATTTACGACTGAATGAGAAAGATAAGTCTAAGACTCCGAGGCTTACATACATAGTAATTGTGATTCATCTGGGAATAGGTAAAAATAAATTGCTTGCCAAAACGAATAAAATGAGAGTTTGAACAGGCATTTAGAAGGCAACTCTAGATTTTATATTGCAGAGTTGTGTCACATAGTCTTTTGCGGTGTCTGGAAAACTGATGATTCTTAGTATATGATATAGGGGGTTGAAAAAGTTGATTAGAGGTTAATTGTTTTAAACCAAAATCCTAAACTTGTAAATTAAACACCTTTGTATTTATTTGGAAAGTTATGACAGCATTCCCAGGACTGGAATACAATTTAGGTGATGCATTGTTGGGCTGATCACATCGCTGGCGCGTTATATCAATAT